>NW_011495069.1:11345101-11363094 GCF_000754665.1 Bison bison bison | reverse complement strand
TGGAACAGACTCTGATGCTGGGAGGGATTGGGGGCAGGAGGAGAAGGGGATGACAGAGGATGAGATGGCTGGATGGCATCACTGACTCAATGGACGTGAGTTTGAATGAACTCCAGGAGTTGGTGATGGACAGGGAGGCCTGGCGTGCTGCGATTCATGGGGTCGCAAAGAGTCAGACATGACTGAGCAACTGAACTGAACTGAACTGAATGGGTGTATATGTATATGTGTATATTCCATTATTTTAATTATTATTTGCCTGCTTTTGTAACTGACATTTGTCTGGGGTTCATCTTTGGTTTCTTGATTTTGGATATTTGTTTTAATCTCACTTAATGCCATAACAAACCACTTGTGGAATCTTTGTTCCTGACCAGAGATCAAGCCCTGAGCCTTTGGAGTGGGAGCACTGACTCCAAGACTCTAGACCAGAGAACTAACCCTAGGGAGTGTCAAGTAGTTAGAGCCCACTTGAACACAAGACCTGGCATCACCCAACCACCAGTAGCACCCTGTGCAGGATGCCTCATCTAAACAAACAAAACTAAAATATAAACCCAATCATCAGCAGACAGGATTACTACCTCACTCAGCCTTGCCCATCAGAGGAAAAACAAGCAAACAAAACTCAGCACAAATCTCACCCTATATGAAACTTACACAAACCTCTGGACCAAACTTAGGAGGGAAAAAACCAAAAAGAAGAAAGAACTCAACCTTGAAGCCTGGGAAAATGAGACCTCAAACACAATAAGTTAAAAATAATAATAATTATAACAAAAAGGCAGAGAAATACTACACAACTGAAGGAACAAACTAGAAACACAGAAGTCCAAATAAATGAAGAGGAAATAAGCAGACTACCTGAAAAAGAATTCAGGATAATGATAGTAAAGATGATCAAAAAACGAAAACAAAATGGAGAAAATGCAAGAATCAATTAACAAAGACCTAGAAAAATTAAAGAATAAACATACAAACAACACAATTACTGAAATTGAAAATACTCTAGAAGGAATCAATAGCAGAATTTCTGAAGCAGAAGAATGAATCAATGAGCTGAAAGATAAAATGGTGGAAATGACTTCTGAAAAGCAGAATAAAGTAAAAAGAATGAAAAGAACTGAGGACAGTCTCAGAGACCTCTGGGACAATATCAAATGCACCAACATTCGAATTTTAGGGGTCCCAGAAGAAGAAGAGAAAGAGAAAGGGTATGAGAAAATTTTTGAAGAGATTATAGTTGAAAATTTCCCCAACATGGAAAAGGAAATAGTCAATCAAGTCCAAGAGGTGCAAAGAGTCCCATATAGGATAAATCCAAGGAGAAACATGCCAAGACACATATAATCAAACTAAAAAAGACTAAACCCAGAGAAAGAATATTAAAAGTACCAAGGGAAAAGTAACATACAAGGGAAACCCCATACTTTTACAGCTGATCTTTCAGCAGAAACTCTCTAGGCCAGAAGGGAATGGCAGGATATATTTAAAGTAGTGAAAGGGAAAAATCTACAACCAAGATTACTGTACCTGACAAGGATCTCATTCAAAATTGATGGAAAAATAAAAAGGTTTTCAGACAAGCAAAAATTAAGAGAATTCAGTACCACCACACCAGCTTTACAACAAATGTTAAAGGGACTTGCATAGTCAAGAAATACAAGAGAAGGAAAAAGATCTACAAAATCAACCCCAAACAATTAAGAAAATGGCAATAGGAACATATATATCAATAATTACTTTAAATGTAAATGGATTAAATGCTCCAACCAAAAGACACAGACTGGCTGAATGAATACAAAAACAAGACCCATGTATATGCTGTCTAAAAGAAATTCACTTCAGACCTCAAGACACATATAGACTGAAAGTGAGAGGATGGGAAAATGTGTTCCATGCAAATGGAAAGCAAAAGAAAGCTGGAGTAGCAATCTTCATATCAGACAAAATAGACCTTAAAATAAAGAAGATTACAAGAGATAAGAAAGAACACTACATAATGATCAAGGGATCAATCCAAGAGAAAGACATAACAATTGTAAATATCTGTGCACCCAACACAGGAGCACCTCAATATATAAGACAAACACTAATAGACATAAAAGGAGAAATTGACAGTAACACAATAATCGTAGGGGACTTTAACACCCACTCACACCAATGGAAAGATCATCAAAGCAGAAAATTAATAAGGAAACACAAGTCTTAAATGATACATTAGATGAGATGGATCTCATTGATATCTTCAGGACATTATATCCAAATACAGAAGAATACACCTTCTTCTCAAGTGCACATGGAATATTCTCCAGGATAGACCACATCTTAGGTCACAAATCAAATCTCAGTAAATTTAAAAAATTGAAATCATATCAAACAACTTCTCCAACCACAATGCTATGAGACTAGATATCAATTACAAGAAAAAAAAGTGTAAGAAACACATGGAAACTAAACAACACATGTCTAAATAACCAACAGGTTACTGGAGAAATCCAAAGGGAAATCAAAAAATTTCTAGAAAGAAATGACAATGAAAACATGCAACTCCAAACCTATGAGATGCAGCAAAAAGCAATTCTAAGAGGGAAGTTTATAGAAATACAATCCTACCTCAAGAAACAAGAAAAACATTGAATAGACAACCTAGCTTTACACCTAAAACAACTGGAAAAATAAGAACCAAAAAAAAAAAATAGTAGAAGGAAAGATATCATAAAGATCCAAGCAGAAATAAATGAAAAAGAAATGAAAGAAACAACAGTAAAGATTAATAAAACTAAAAGTGGGTTCTTTGAGAAGATAAACAAAATTGATAAACCTTTAGCCAGACTCTTCAAGAAAAAAATGGAGAAAAATCAAATCAACAAAATTAGAAATGAAAAAGGAGAGGTTATAACAGACAATACAGAAATACAAAGGATTATAAGAGACTATTATGAACAACTATATGGCGACAAAATGGATAACCTGGAAGAAATGGACAGATTCTCAGAAGAGTTGAATCTTCCAAGACTGAACCAGGAAGAAATAGAAATTATGAACAACCCAATTACAAGCATTGAAATTGAAGCTGTGGTCAAAAATCTTCCAAGAAACAAAAGCCAAGGACCAGATGGCTTCACAGGAGAATTCTATGAAACATTTAGAGAAGAGTTAATGCCTATCACTTCATGGCAAATAGATGGGGAAACAGTGGGAAAAGTGGCTGACTTTATTTTTCTGGGCTCCAAAATCACTGCAGATGGTGATTGCCACCATGAAATTAAAAGACACTTACTCCCTGGAAGGAAAGTTATGACCAACCTAGACAGCATATTAAAAAGCAGAGACATTACTTTGTCAATGAGGTCCGTCTAGTCAAGGCTATGGTTTTTCCAATGGTCATGTATGGATGTGAGAGTTGGACTATAAAGAAAGCTGAGCACAGAAGAATTGATGTTTTTGAACTGTGGTATTGGAGAAGACTCTTGAGAGTCTCTTGGACTGCAAGGAGACCCGACCAGTCCATCCTGAAGGAGATCAGTCCTGGGTGTTCACTGGAGGGACTAACATTGAAGCTGAAACTACAATACTTTGGCCACCTGTTGTGAAAGGCTGACTCATTTGAAAAGATTCTGATGCTGGGAAAGATTGGGGGCAGGAGGAGAAGGGGACGACAGAGGATGAGATGGTTAGATGGCATCACCAACTCGATGGACATGAGTTTGGGTGGACTCCAGGAGTTGGTGATGGACAGGGAGGCATGGCGTGCTGCAGTTCGTGGGGTCACAAAGAGTCAGACACGACTGAGCAACTGAACTGAACTGAATGCCTATACTTCTAAAACTCTTTAAAAATTTTTCAGAAGAAGGAACACTTCCAAACTCATTCTATGAGGCCACCATCACCCTGATACCAAAACCAGACAAAGGCAACACAAAAAAAGAAAACTACAGGCCAATATCACTGATGAACATAGATGCAAAATCCTCAACAAAGTTTTAGCAAACAGAATTCAGCAACACATCAAAAAGTTCATACCATGATCAAGCTGGGTTTATTCCAAGGATGCAAGGATTCTTCAATATATGCAAATCAATCAATGTGATACACCATATTAACAAATTGAAAGATAAACACCATATGATTATCTCAATAGATGCCAAAAAAGTTTTTGACAAAATTCGGCACACATTTATGATTAAAACTCTTCAAAACATGGGCATAGAAGGAACCTACCTCAACATAGTGAGGGACATATATGATAAGCCTACATTATTTTCAGGGGTGAAAAACTGAATGCATTCCCCCTACGATCAGGAACAAGACAAGGGCGCCCACTTTCCCCACTATTATTCAACATAGTTCTGGAAGTCCTAGCTGCAGCAATCAGAGAAGAAAAAGAAATAAAAGTAATCCAGATTGGAAAAGAAGAAGTAAAGCTCTCACTGTTTGCCGATGACATGATACTGTACATAGAAAACCCTAAAGATTGTATCAGAAAATTGCTAGAGCTAATCAGTGAATTTAGCAAAGTTGTAGAATACAAAATCGATACACAGAAATCACTTGAATTTCTATATACTGATAATGAAAAATCAGAAAGAGAAATTAAAGAATCAATCCCATTCACCATTGCAACAAAAAGAATTAAATATCTAGGAATAATAAGCAGAGCCATTACTTTGCCAACAAAGGTCCATCTAGTCAAGGCTATGGTTTTTCCAGTGGTCATGTATGGATGTGAGAGTTGGACTGTGAAGAAAGCTGAGCACTGAAGAATTGATGCTTTTGAACTGTGATGTTGGAGAAGACTCTTGAGAGTCCCTTGGACTGCAAGGAGATCCAACCAGTCCATTCTGAAGGAGATCAGTCCTGCGTGTTCTTTGGAAGGAATGATGCTAAAGCTGGAACTCCAGTACTTTGGCCACCTCATGCGAAGAGTTGACTCATTGTAAAAGACTCTGATGCTGGGAGGGATTGGGGGCAGGAGGAGAAGGGGACGACAGAGGGTGAGATGGCTGGATGGCATCATCGACTAGATGGACGTGAGTTTGAGTGAACTCCGGGAGTTGGTGATGGACGGGGGGCCTGGCATGCTGCAATTCATGGGGTTGCAAAGAGTTGGACACGACTAAGTGACTGAACTGAACTGAACTGAAACTTACCTAAGGAGACAAAAGAACTGTACACAGAAAATTATAAGACACTAATGAAAGAAACCAAAGATGACATAAACAGATGGAGAGATATTCCATGTCCCTGGATAGGAAGAACCAACATTGTGAAAATGACTATACTACCAAATGCAATCTACAGATTCAATGTGATCCCTATCAAATTACCAATAACATTTTCACAGAAGTAGAACACAAAATTTCACAATTCATATGGAAACACAGAAGACCCCAAATAGCCAAAGCAGTCTTGAGAAAGAAGAATGGAGCTGGACCTTCCTGACTTCAGATTATACTACAAAGCTACAGTCATCAAGACAGTATGGTACTGGCACAAAAACAGAAACATAGAGCAGTGGAACAAGATAGAAAGCCCAGAGATAAACCCATGGGTACCTTATACTTGACAAAGGAGGCAGAATATACAATGGGGCAAAGGCAGCCTCTTTAATAAATGGTGCTTGGAAAACTGGACAGCTACATGTAAAAGAATGAAATTAGAACACTTCCTAACACCATACACAAAGATAACCTCAAAATGGATTAAATACCTAAATGTAAGACCAAAAACTATAAAACTCTTAGAGGAAAATATAGGCAGAACACTCGATGACATAAATCAAAGCAAGATCTTCTATGACCCACCTCCTAGAGTAAAGGAAATAAAAACGAAAGTAAATAAGTGGGACCTGATTAAGCTTAAAAGCTTTTGCACAGCAAAGAAAACTATGAGCAAGGTGAAAAGGCAACCCTCAGAATGGGAGAAAATAGTACCAAATGAAACAACTGACAAAGGATTAATTTCCAAAATATACAAGCAGCTCATAAAACTCAATACCAGAAGAACAAACAATGCAATCAAAAAGTGAGAAAAAGACCTAAACAGACATTTCTCCAAAGAACACTTACAGATGGCTAACAAACACACGAAAAGACACTCAACATTGCTCATTATTAGAGGAATGCAATCAAAACTACAATGAGGTATCACCTCCCACCAGTCAGAATGGCCATCATCAAAAAGTCTACAAACAATAAATTCTGGAGAGGGTGTGGAAAAAAGGGAACACTCTTGCACTGTTGGTGGAAATGTAAACTGATAGAGCCACTGTGGAATATGGTATGGAGATTCCTTTAAAAACTAGGAATAAAGCCAACATATGACCCAGCAATCGCACTCCTTGGCATATACCGTGAGGAAACCAAAATTGAAAAAGACACATGCATCCCATTGTTCATTGCAGCACTATTTACGATAGCTAGAACATGGAAACAGCCTAGAAGTCCATCAACAGATGAATGGGTAAAGAAGCCATGGTATGTATACACAATGGAACATCTCAGTCATAAAAAGGAATGCCTTTGAGTCCGTTCTAATGAGGTGGATGAACCTAGAACCTATTATACAGAGTGAAGTAAGTCAGAAAGAGAAAGATAAATATCGTATTCTAACACGCATATACAGAATCGAGAAAAATGGTACTGAAAAATTTACTTACAGGGCAGCAATGGAGAAACAGAGAATAGACTTATGGACATGGGGAGAGGGGAGGAGAGGGTGAGATGTATGGAAAGAGTAACACAGAAACTTACATTGCCACACGTACAATAGACAGTCATTGGAAATTTGCTGTATGGCTAAGAAACTCAAATAGGGGCTCTGTATCAACCTGGAGGGGTGGGATGCGGAGGGAGATGGGGGGTAGGTTCAAAAGGGAGGGGATATATGTATACCTATGGCTGGTTCATGTTGAGGTTTGACAGAAAACAACAAAATTCTGTAAAGCAATTATCCTTTAATTTAAAAAAGAGAGAGAGAGAAAGAGGAAAAAACAGATTCAGACAAGAAAGGAACAACAAAGAATAAGAAATAGCCAGAGGAAGATCAAGAAAGAAACACACAGAAATGGGTTGAAAGTACGAAATCACATGAACACATATACAGAGACACAGACAGACATGAAGAGAGAGTGCCATTGTGAAAGGAGGTGAAATTCAGATAGAGACAGAGGCTGAGAGAAAGAGACTCAGAGACATACTGCCAGGCAGATGTGGACAGCCAGCCAGCCAGCCAGCCAGCCATATGGAGAGACAGAGGTGAGTTACAATAGATACAGGCAGAGGGATAGAGGACTAGGTCAGGGAGATAGAAAAGGCCATAGTGAGACAGAAGAGTGATGGGGAGAGGCTGTGAGAGAAGCTGGGAGGTAGAGGTGGAGGGAGCCAGAAGGAGGCGGGAGCCGGCAGCGCCCTGACCATCAGATGCTAGGAGCTCACCCTCTCCTCCACTGCCCACAGCCTTCTTTTCTCCACCACTTCCTGACTGGCTCACAGGAGCCTGCACTGTCAGTAGAGTGGAGAAGGTCACTCTCCCAGGTCAAGCTGCCCCAGACATGCTCTGCCCTCCACCTGGAACTCCAAGGACCAAGAGGTGTTGTGGGCGCATCTGCATTGAGCTGGGCTTTCTCCTCCATCCTCCCCTTGAACCAGACTCATTGATGGAAGGACAGAGACCCGCCCAGCATTCGCCCCACCCCCAGGCCTCAGAGCCGCTTGGTTCTCCCTGCTGGTTTCTGAGCCGCAAGGACAGGGGTGGGCACAACTGAGTCCCCCCAGCAAGCCTCTGCAGACTCCCCTCATGGGTAAGACACTGCCCCTGCCCCGGGACGCCCACACAGGAGGCAAGCAGCCCCCCTCATATGCCCCTCGCTGGCTGCATGACTGTGGTGTCACCTGCCCTTTGGAAGCTTCAGTGCCCACCTCTGAAATGGGTGATAAGCAGCCTACCTCATGAGTAGGTAGTGGATGCCAGTGAAGGGCCTGACACAAAATCTGGCATATAGTAAGTGCTCAGTAAACACTGGCTTTCTTTTATTGGAAAAGTCTGAAAAATACAGAGATAAAGACAGAAAGCGAGGCATAGCCAACAAGAGTTAGAGAGTCCTGGGAAGGAAGAGGTCATTCTAGCTGGGTCAGAGGAGACTTTGGTGGCATTTGAATCAGGCCTTGGCATATTTTAGGGCTTCCCTGGGGGTTTAGACGGTAAAGAATCTGCCTGAAACGTGGGAGACCTGGGTTCAATCCCTGGGTCAGGAAGATCCCCTGGAGAAGGGAATGGCAACCCACTCCAGTGTTCTTGCCTGGGAAATCCCATGGACAAAGGAGCCTGGCAGTGTATAGTCCATGGGGTCACAAAGAGTTGGACGTGACTGAGCAACTAACGTTTTGGAATATTTAAAAGTGAGAGATGGAGATGAGTGGAAGGTAAGCATATACCATCTCAGAAGGAGCGATGCTGATGGACTTCTTTCTGTTGACCACCTGGATAGGTTTGGATCTATGCAGGTGCAGTAGGAGCAGAGAGCTGGATGGTGTGAGTAAGAGAGAAGAGCTTGGAGCCCCCAGAAGCCATCAATTAAGGGGAATGGGGAAAGAGAGCAGTGATGGAGGGAGGGAAATGGCACCACTGTCACAAGACAGGTCCCATAGGGTGAAACTGACAGGGACTTGGGCCAATGATTCCTAAATCTGAGGATGACAAAGGGACCCCAAGAAGCTAGCTTACATCTGATCGTATACAAGTGCACACTTTACTAGAGAAAAGATCCATAGTTTTTACCAGATTCTCAAAAGAATCTGTGTTAGTTTGGACAGGCCAGATTTATGCTTAGTAAAAAACAGCCCCAAAGCCCCCTGGCCAGGAGTTTATCTCTTTATCTCTCATGAGTTCCACTGTGACTCTCCCTGAGTTTTAACCCAGAGATCCAGACTGTTTTGAGTTTATACCTCGACCATCTCAACATGCTGCTTCCATGATCGCCAACAAAGAAAGAGCTGGTGTCTTCCAGGGGCTTCTTACTGCTGCAGTCCATAGGACACATCACTTCCAGTCACTATTCCTCAGTGACTAGCTGTAAGGGAAGCTGGGAAAACCTCCATGCTCCTAGGAAGCAGGGAGAGGTCAGCATTGATGAGCACCAATTATGTCGGGGACCCCCAAGAAAGTTAGGAACCTTAGTTTCAGAACAGTGAGTCCCACACTCTCATTTATAGACCACCTGCCTCACATGGTATTCTGAAAGCTCTGGGTAAATGCGGATCCTAGGCTATGTCTTAGAGAGTTATGTGCTAACGTCCAGGAACCTGTGTTTTTAAAACATTCATAGGTGAATGTACAGAACCAGTTTGGCAACCCCTGGAGTGGAAGGTTCTCTGATCACAGGGCTGGGAGTTGCCTCAGAGGTCATCCAGGTTAGAATCTTAAACAACCTCCAACTGGCTTGCTCTCCTCTCCCTACATCTTCAGGCTGCTGGAGTGAAGTTACAAAACCCTCAGTCAAAGTTGATGCCCACTGTCACTTAGAATTCCAGGCCCAGTCCTGTGCTCATCATGCCAACACTAAGGTTGGGCCCATTTTATTGATGTGATAACTAAGCCACAGAATGTCATACTGAATCTGGGATTGCTGACCCCACTCACGTCTGATGTGAGGAAAAGTCAGTGTCTGGCCCCAGATGCCCTCAACTCCACTCCCAGGAGATATGGTTCCCCGGTATTTTCCAAGGCAAGTGGGCCTTTAAGACACAAGGTGCTCAAAAGTACTCAAATACCCACATTATGGCCAGTTCTCTCCCTGCAACCATTGTTTAATTCCTCCTGGAGAACAAGACTGGAAAGACAGTGCTAATTTAATTTGCCGGAATGAATAAAGATAAGACAGTAACTGAGGGTGATGAAGCGCTGGGAGCAAATAATTCACATCCCCGAAATCCGGCTCCTTCCATCAAGACTGCCGTCCCCACACTCAAGCTGATTAAGCCAGGACGATGACAGTTAATTACCTTCCTCTGTCACTGAGGAAGGCTGGCTTCCCCCAGCCAGGCCATGGGCATGAGGGGATTTATAAATGGGCAAATGAGATCAAAGGGAGGAAGGAAGGAGCAAGGGTTCGTGGGCCCCTCCAGGGTCAGCAGTATGTGGGTGAGGAGGGTACTTGGAGAACATGTTCATTAGTTAGCAGTTCATCAATCAGCCCCCAGGGCTTGGAGTCCAGTGCTCCTGGTAACTGTGTGTGTGTCCACCTGGAAGCAGGTTCATCACTGAGCCCAGTGACCAGCTCGATCCAGAACACAGGCAGCAGCATCCATCGTGTTCATAGACGGCATCACCAGTGCTTGTGGGACATTTCACCTCCCAGGAAACAAGAAGGCTTTCCATTGGTGCACACACGGACCTGCCCATCAGCCAAGCAATGAATATTTTCCTGGCACATGTTGGGCATTGCTGTGAGGGTGTGTGGGGATTACAGGGGGCTGGTTCAGCACTTCTATATCACATGGTGAGATGTAGAAGCACCCCTGCCCAGCTGCTAACTAGTTGTATGATCTTGCCCAAGTTTCTTCTCTAAGCCTCAGTGTCTCCATCTGAGGAATGGGGACAGTCGTGGCACCGACTTTATAGAATTCTGGGCGGGAGGCATTGAGAGATTGTGCCTGGAGAGAGCCCAGCTTGGCCCCCAGCCCACAGGAAGGTCTCCAAGATCGTGAGTTACCATCAGTGTCACTACCACGAGGATCATATGCATCCTTCCCGAATGTGCTCATGTGCTCACCATGAAAGTGAAGGGAGGGGGCCCACTCCTCTGGTTCATGGATCTCATGGGCAATGGCATTTAAGGCCCCAGGGAGAGACTTCTGTGTCACCTCCAAGGTGCCTTGCCACCTTCCTCTGTGGCTCACAGAGTGAGGACTCAGTGCCCAGGCGGGAGGGAGGGAAAGCAGGTGGAAAGCCGTCTCTTGAGAGTTTAGACTCTATGCAAAGCTGGAGACCTACTTTGCTGGAACTGAAAACAATTTGCAGCAACACAAAAGGAGACGTTAAAGAGAGCGCCAGGCACCCTGCAAAGAAAGGGAGGAACTGATTTCGGGAGAGCAATTTAAATGCAACTAAAGCCTGAACACATTTTCCAGGGACCCGGCTTCCCTTCACGTAGAATGAAGTGCCTGCATGATGTGGGAGCACCCCTCCCCACAGTTGTGGAGACTCTGTGAGCTGAGTTTCAATCTCCTTTTGTGTGGAACCTAAGATGAAGACAGCTGGTCTTGGGACCTGGGATGCGGAGACCCCGGAACCTGGGTCAGATAAGGCTGGAATTTTTCTGGGGGTTAGGGAGAAGGCAGAGTCACAGCCAAAGATGAAAGGAATTTGGAGCTGAGAAGGCAGTACCAGGCATGGGTTCAGGGGTGACCTTGTCTCTGAGTGGGGAGGTTCAGGGGGCAGGAGCGGGTGGGACGGAGCTGAGTTCTGGGTTCAGAGCGAAAGGCTCAGGATAAGACTGTCAACAGTGAGGTGGTGGGAGGTAGTGCCAGGTATGTGAGGGGACCAGAAGCTTAAAGAAACAGCGGCCTGGTTTTTAGAACCCAACCCCAGCCCCAGCTCAAAACTGGGCTCTCTGACCCCTTGGGAGACTAAGTACCCGTGGATCGAGGAAACCCCACTATTGTGGGGTATCAACCAAGAAGACACAGAGGCTACAAATAAAAGGTTTTTGGGGGGTCTTAGGAGCCGCAATTCGGAGACACAGATTCAGGTAAAACCAAAAGAGTGTTCCGGGGGAAGAGAAAGAGTCAGGGGCTTACAAAGACAATACCACAAAGTTAAGTTGTCTGGAAAGAATTATGATCAACCATGACACAGAAAAGGAAATACTTGTCTTCAAGGGATGGGCTCTCATGAGTTGCGTGGAACAATGACTGGTTCAAACTTGGGAAAGGATGTATATTGTCACTCTGCTTATTTAACTTATACGCAGAGTACATCACCAGAAATGCTGGGCTGGCTGAATCACAAGCTGGCATCAAGATTGCCAGGAGAAATATCAACAACCTCAGATATGCAGATGATACCACTCTAATGGCAGAAAGTGAAGAGGAACTGAAGAGCCTTCTGATGAGGGTGCAAGAGGAGAATGGGAAAGCTGGCTTAAAACTCAGCATTCAAAAAATGAAAATCATGGCATCTGGCCCCATCACTTCATGGCAAATAGAAGAGGACAAAGTGGAAGCAATGACAGATTTTATTTTCTTGGGCTCCAAAATCACTTCTTAAAAGATGCTTGTTCGCTGGAAGAAAAGTTTTGACAAATTTAGACAGCATATTGAAAAAGCAGAGGTGTCACTTTGCTGACAAAGGTCTGTCTAGTCAAAGCTATGGCTTTTCCAATAGTCATATATGGATGTGAGAGCTGGACTATAAAGAAGGCTGGGCGCTGAAGAATTGATGCTTTTAAACTGTGGTGTTGAGAGTCCCTTGGACTGCAAGGAGATCAAACCAGTCAATCCTAAAGGAAACCAACCCTGAATATTCATTGCAGGGACTAATGCTGAAGCTGAAGCTCCAATACTTTGGCCACCTGATATGAAGAGCCAACTCATTGTAAACGACTCTGATGCTGGGAAAGATTGAGAGCAGGAGGAGAGGGGGTAACAGAGGATGAGATGGTTAAATAGCATCACCAACTCAAAGGACATGAGTTTGAGCAAGCTGAGAGAGATAGTGAAGGACAGGAAAGTGTTGGGGGCCAGAGTGAGGTACTCCGCCAAAGGTCATGAGGAAGGAGGCTCGACATACGCAAAGGCGGGATCGAGCCTCAGGAGTCCCCCTGGAAATCCTCGAGCGTCTACCCCCATAACCAGAGCCTGCCTACTTTACTACTTTGTGCTCACCTACACCTCTGACTTTACGGGGGGCTGTCCCCCACCACCTCTTTTGGAGAAGGAGTTAACTTAGAGCTCCAGTTTATAATAATTCCTGGGCGTGATAAGAGTGTTTTAACCTACAAACTCCTCTGAAGGTTCTCTAGCCTGCCTGACAGGCTCGTCCGGCCACATGTGATTGCTCACAGCCTCCCAACCGTGAGAGGCACGAGATGCTTTAAACCTTCTAAAATCAGGTTCCTTAGAAAAGTTAGAAAACTATTAGTATAAGTATAATGGGCTGATTAGAAATTGTGTTGGTGAAGGGTTTTTCATTTGTTGAGCCAATGTTTGTTGCTAAGTCTCCATATCCCCTGCCCTTACACACATTAATGAATGTATAGAAGAAATAAGTATTAACCTTTGATATTAATCACGTTAGACCTTAGGCTAAGTAAATTCTTTCCTTAACTAAAACCCACTACACCCTCACCCTGTAGGAATGTAACTTTACTTGGGTGGCGTCTGTTTTGAGAATAATCAGCCCTGGAGAAATAAGTGTCCTGATTGACTGACCGCTGTCACAAGGAGAGGGTCGTAAATTGTCAGCAGGACCCCCTGGCCAGAAGATGATGTAACACCCCTAAGACCTCTGTATACATTTGTATGAAGCACCTGACTTTGATAAAAGTCAGGACTGCTGACCCCGCGTGACTTTTGCATAACATCTTAGTGTATAAAAACAGACTCTGGAAAATAAAGAATTGGGATCAGTTTCTCGAAATACTGGTCTCCCCATGTCGCTCTCTCTCTCTCACTCTGGTTGAGTCTCCATCTGGAGCGCGGAACCCACCATGCTTACTAATTATGCCTGGGCTTCTAAGATCCGACCGGGGAGGCCTCAGTGTCTCCTCTCCTTCGGGAGAACGGAAGGACGCCTGCGGCCTACGTAAGTGGTGCAAACTTCTTGTCTTGAAGTTTTATTGGTCTCCCGCGTAAACCAAGCTACTCAGCCTCTTTTCTCCACTGAATTTTCCTACTGAGCTATCCTTATTCTATTACTCTTTATATCTTTAATTAATATCTAATTGAAGCTATCGTATCCTGACCCTCGCCGATGCCGTCTCTCCTTCGAATACCCTGGATCAGCCGGGGCTGGTCCCCGGCAGGAAAGCCTGGTGTGCTGCAGTCCATGGAGTCAGACATGACTTAGCAACTGAACAAGGGCCCGATGAGTATCTTGAGTTTCTGGAACTTTGGACAGACATTCTGGATGCCTTTGATAAGACAGTAAGTGAGCAGAAGGTCAGATTCCATCCAAACTAGGACGTCCATAAGTCTCACTCCCTCCATGGCCTTCTGGCTCTGTTTAGAGAGCTCTCTTAGCAATACCAGCTCTGTTTTGATTTTCTTTTCACAGAGAGTTGGGAATGGGAAAATTTGTGGAAATAAGCCAACCCAAAAACTTGACAGAAGGGATTCCCAGATTCAGGAATGGGGGGTGGGAGTGGGGAATGACTCCCCAAAGTCTCTGTATCTGTTTGGATTATTTTCAGCAAGTATTCACAGCCGTCCACCCTACTGATGCAGAGCTTGGCCATGTGACCTGTTTGGGTCCAGAGAATGTCAGTGGATATGACAGGAGGCAATTCTGAGCCAAGTCGTTAAGGAACAACCCACGTTTCTGCTCTGCCTCTTATGCTTGCCCCAGTTTTGAGGAGCAGAACATACCTTCAGGAGCCACTGATCCACAGTGGTTTATCTCAGGGCCCAGCAGGAAGCACAGGTGAGACACAGGACTGGAGATAAACAACACAGGAGCCAATATTCAATTCATGAATCACTCAGTTTATTATACACAATTAGCACATGACACAGGTTAGTCAATGTAGGGGAAAAAAGGAATAACAAACCTCTCCTGGGAGAAGTCTGGGATGGAGACGTCTCAGCATGAGCAGCGCTCCATGGTCCAGCAGAGGATCTCGAGACTATTGTGGGTGGGGAGCCTCCTTCAGCTCTAACAGGGCCTCTGGCTGCAGCTCTCAGCAGCACGGAGTCAGATCCTCCAGTGAAGAGCTGGAGGAAGTCACTCAGCTTCATTCAGTTCTTCAGTCGCTCAGTCGTGTCCAACTCTTTGCAACCCCGTGGACAGCAGCACGCTATGTTTCCCTGTCCTTCACCATCTCCCAGAGCTGGCTCAAACTCATGTCCATTGAGTCAGTGACGCCATCCAACCATTTGGTTCTCTGTCAACCCTTTCTCCTCCTGCCCTCAATCTTTCCCAGCATCAGGGTCTTTTCCAATGAGTCAGCTCTTTGCATCAGGTTGGCCAAAGTATTGGCGCTTCAGCTTCACCATCAGTCCTTTCAAGGAATATTCAGGGTTGATTTCCTTTAGGATTGCCTGGTCTGATCTCCTTGTAGTCCAAGGGACTCTCAAGAGTCTTCTCCAGCACCACAATTTGAAAGCATCAATTCTTTGGTACTCAGCCTTCTTTATGGTTCAACTCTCACATCCATACATGACTACTGGAAAAATGATAGCTTTGACTATATGGACCTTTGTCAGCAAAGTGATATCTCTGATTTTAGTACTCTGTCTAGGCTTGTAATAGCTTTTCTTTCAAGGAGCAAGCATTGTGCTGTCTTTTTAAGGAATAATGGTTACCCCCTGGAAGATGTCTTGATTCTATCAGCTTCTCCTGTTCAAGTGATGTACATGATTCATCAAACTTCTTATCTAAAGCAACACTCTTAATTTATCACCCAAAGACACAGTCCTATAGCATGTCAAAACAACCACATTGGCCACACTGACTCCATTTGAACTACTTGTTCATCCACCCAGTCATGTCTGACTCTCTGAAACTCCATGGACTGCAGCACGCCAGGCTCCCTGTCCCTCACCATCTCCCAGAGTTTGCCCAACTTCACATCCACGAACTACTATGAACTACTTAACATAGGTTAAGTCCCATAAGTATCACACAAGATGAGTAGGAGTCAAAACAGTAGAGAATGAGAGGCACATGGAGCAAAGTAAAACCCAGCCCACGGTCTGGATCCAAGGGCCTCCACCTCAGAACCCAGCATGGGCTGCCCAGCCAGTGTACAGACCCATGAACAAGAAAAGCCAGTGCCCACTGCTGTAGGTGCTTCAGGGGGCGCTTCACACAGCACTACGATGGCAATGGCTGTGTGATATTGTGATTTATGAGAAACAGCTATTTGATCTTTGTCCCCATCCTTGGCACAGAGCTCCTAACTCCTTTGGAATTTCATAAGTGATGAGAGTGATAAGGCTGTTTTTGTTTCATTCAGCTGGGACGGGTCTTACTTGCGGCCCGTGAACTCTTAGTTGCAGCATGTGGGATCTGGTTCCCTGACCAGGGATGGAACCCAGGCCTCTGCTTTGGGAGCCCAGAGTCTTAGGGACTGAACCACGGGGACGTTCCAAGGGTCTCTTTTATTATGTTAATGAGGCAATTTTGGACCCCACCCAAGGATGAGATCTGGTTGCCAAGAGAACCAACCGTGTGATTAGAGGATTAGAGTCCCATCTGACTTCCCTGGAGGGAAGAACGGCTGGAAATTGGATCAATCGTCAGTGGTCAATGATTTAATCAACCATTATATAATGTACTCGTTGTGCTTGTGCGCTCAGTTGCATCTGACTCTCTGCGACCCCATGGACTGTAGCCTGCCAGGCTTTTCTGTCCATAGGATTTTCCAGGCAAGAATACTGGAGTGGGTTGCCATTTAATTCTCTAGAGGATCTTCCTGACCCAGGGATCGAATCTTCGTCTTCTGTGTCTCCTGCATTGCAGGCAGATTCTTTACCCACAGAGAAACCCCAAAGAACAAGGTTCAGAGAGTTTCCAGGTTGATGAATACACAGAGGTGCCAGGAGGTTGGTGCACCTGGAACGGGCCTGGAATCTCTACATCCCTTCTCACATAGCCTGCCATCTGCATCTCTTTTTCTGGCTGTTCCTGAGCGGTATCCTTTCATAACAAACCAGTGAGGAGTGGGATGGGGAGAGGGGGTGCGGATAGGATGGAGGCTAAAGAGGGAGAGGCTACATATACAGTTATGACTCATTCGAGTTGTTGTAAGGCAGAAACCAACACAACATTGTAAAGCAATTATCCTCCAATTTAAAAATAAATTAAAAAATAAAATAAGCCAGTAGTCTAGTGAGTAAATTGGTTTCTGAGTTCTATGAAGGGCTTTAGTAGATTAAGCGAACCCAAGGAGGGACCTGTGGGAACCTCTGATTTATAGCCAGAAGGTCAGAACCACGGGGTACAACCTGGACTTTCCACTGGTGTCTATAAAGTTCGGGGCAGCAGGGGTGGAGTGGTTGGCCAAGGATGGGAACTCTGCCTTGTGGGGCCATGACTTTACCCTGTAGGATCTGAGACTATCTCTAGGTAGACAATGTCAGGACTGAGGTGAATTATGGGCCAAGCTGGTGTTGGAAGATTGCTTGATTGGGGGGAAAACACACACACATGTAGAACTGGGAGAAGAAGTACTGGCTGGCAGACAGTCACACAGCAAGTCAGGGCTGAGCTGGGCCAACCCAGGCAGCCCCAGAGAGTAAAGAATACTTCCTCCTCCACCTCTGTCCCCACAGAGCGTCATGCCTCTGACAACGTGCTGGCCGAGATCTCCCTCTCAAGAGGCTGTGTTTGGATGCTCGCACTGGATGTGCCCTCTCTGGGAAGCCCTCCATTAAAGGCTCAGGATGCCTGGAAGGGATGTGCCAGCCTCTCTCTCTCTCCTGTCAGCCAAGTGGGTCCTTCTCAGACCAGGCAGCGACACTGCAGGGGCCTGGCAGGGTCAGCAGGCAGCCATGACGCAGAGCAAGCAGGGAGGAGGGCTGGGTAACAGCACATGTGGCAGTGCCCTGGGCTGGGTGGGTCACAGGAGGCAGGAGGTGCAGGGTGCCAGGTGGGCACTGCACCCAGGGGACCACTTTCCCACAGGAATGAGTTCTGTAGGCAGGAGCTGTGCCCTGCTCCACATATCCATCTCTGTGACCCTGGGCAAGGGACCTCAATGCTTGGGGCAGGGAAATGAGAATAAAAACACCCCCCAGGACTGCAGGGCAGAGTAATAAATCTTGAAATAA
>NW_011495069.1:11342345-11344922 GCF_000754665.1 Bison bison bison | reverse complement strand
CCTCTGGCTCCTGGCTGTGAGACCCTGGGAAAGCCCCTCTCCCTCCCTGAGCCTCAGTTTCCTCATCTGCAAGATGGAGAATAATAACACCTCCCTGCAGATCGAGGTGAGGACTCGGTGAGGTGATCATTGTTACGTGCCGGCTCACAGCCTGCACGAAGTCACCGCCATCAGAGGCAGCTGCTGTCCCCCAGAGCAGGGGCTCTGCGGGGCCTCTTAGAGAGTGAAACCCTGGACCACAGGAGGGCTGTTGTTCCCAGAGTTATCATTCACTCACGGCATCCCTTCCAGAATCCCCCCTGGGATCCACGGCTGTCTGTCTCCTGTCCCTAACACCGCCTCTCTCCCTCCCCATCTAGCTTTGACAGAGCAGGTCTGGAAAAAGATACTCTGTTTACGTGAAAATTTCACAGAGAACAGTAATATCTTCTACCTGATGATGACAAGAGCAAAAATATACCAGCATCCTTGCATTTTGCCTTTATGAACAAGCAAGCTGCCCCCATGTGTGAGGGACTCAGTAGAAACTATTCAGGGACACATGAGTCTTCCTTTTAAGCCACATTATGTTAAAAGCAGTTTCCCCTCCACTACATGTTACCTTCTCTCTCTCTTTTTTTTTTTTTTTTTTCTTTTGGCTGTGCTATATTTTAGTTACAGACACGCATGCAGGTGCTCAGTTGTGGCATGCAGAATCTACTTCCCTGAATAGGAATCAAACCTGGGCCCCCTGCATTGGGAGCACAGAGTCTCAACCACTAGACCACCAGGGAAGTCCCTTTCTTTTCTTTTTAATGAGAGGAACCCTTGTTCATTATTATGGACTTAATTATTGTTGTTTAGTCAGTAAGTCCTGTCCAACTCTTTGTGACCCCATGGACTGGGGCCCAAGAGGCTTCTCTGTCCATGGAATTTCCCAGGCAACAGCAGGAGAGTGGGCTGCCATTTCCTTCTCCAGGGGATCTTCCTGGCCCAGGAATTGAACCCACATCTGCTGCATTGCTGGCAGACTCTTTACCACTGAGCCACCAGGGGGCCTGAGTGGTCTTAATTAAGATCTGCCCCAAAATCCTACATTGATGCCCTAACCCCCAGTGTGATCAGCATGATCGTATTAGGAGATGCAGCCTTTGGGAGGTGATATGGGTCAGATGAGGTCATGAAGGTGGGGCCCCCAGGATGGGATTAGTGCCCCTATAAGAAGACACCTCAGATTGCTTGCTCACACACTCTCTCTCCCACCTTATGTGAGGATGGCAAGAAGGCAGGTTTCTGCAAGTCCCCTCACCAGGACCCAACCCTGCTAGCAACTTGATCTGAGACCTCCAGCCTCCAGATCTGTGAGAAATAAATGTCTGGTGTTTAAGTACCCATTTGTTATAGCAGCTGAGCTAAGACGTTCATTCTTGTGAATGATCTGTTAAGGGAGATGAATCTAGGAAATTCATATACTGATGGAAAGCTATGGCTCTTTAAAAAAGCATTCATTTGTGGTGTAAAATACAGCTGAGTGAGAGTGTACAAACCCAGGCAAGGTCGATGGGCCATTACGGCACAGGCTGAATAGCTTTGCTGTAGAGCTGTCTGTAATTACCTGCTCCTAACTGGTGCTCAGGGCTTCTGTTTCTATTCATTCCATGCAGGGAAACTACAGGTCTGGTGGTGTCTGTCGCCCCTTCAAGGCCCCAGCTGCACCCTGTCACCTGCACCCTCTCTGCTGAGCTCAGATCCTTTCTCTGGTTGACTCCAGTCTTGGGGCTCAGGCCCAGGTGGTCCTATCTCTGGATCTTTGTCCACGGCCTTGGCACGGGGCCTGTGGTCTTGCTTTCCCTAAGGACTTGGTGCAGCAGCTTGGGTCTCTCCCACTTCAGAACCGAGCAAATGTCCTGGCATGTGAAACAGAGCTCACCTTCACACCATCCCCCAACCTGGGGCAAGGTAGATCCCTACCCTGGACCCCAGACATGAAAGGACCCTGCTTTTTCCCTCCTCTGGCCCTGCCTCTCCTCATAGGATGACAAACATGTATAGCCAAAGAAATATGCCCATTGGAGACTAGCCCCTAATTTAGACAATGCTTTGAATTCTTGGGGCCTAGAAGTCTCTGCCCAAGTAGCCTGAAGGGCTTCCTGACCCAGGTGGGCCTCTGTCCTGGGTCTGTCCTCCTGAGAGTGAATACATTGGGAGCATACCCCAGGCCTGAGGGATTCTGAGGGATACTGAGGGGTTTGTGGGAGTCATGGAAGGAGTTCAAAGATGTGCCCTGGGGCCTCTACACCCTCAGGGTGTGGGACAGACCTGGGAACAGAAAGGGAAGGAGGTGGGCCCATGAGGGGCCAGGGAGGATTCTTCCTGCACCTCCACATCTGGGCTGGAACCCCGAGGGACCCAAGAACCTTCAGATCAAACCTGGCCTCCTGATTTATTATACAGTTGACTCAGTCAAGATAACAAATAGAATATATATTATTTCCAGTGCACCGGTGTGATTCATCATTTTAAATATTTAGGAACGAGGGCCTCCACCAGGTGTGGTCTGTGCCCGTCAAATGGCAGGGGCAGCCAGCAGCACCTGTA
>NW_011495069.1:11339215-11342245 GCF_000754665.1 Bison bison bison | reverse complement strand
CATGCAGACGACGTTCTGGGCCCTGGGGTCAGTGGGGGAGAAGCGGGTCTCTGGGAGGTTACGATGACTGCCTCATCTCTGAGTGGAGGCACCTGATCTGGACGAGAGGCAGGTGGAACCCTCACGGGGTCATAGGCTCTCCCTCTGCGGGCCCAGCGCAGAGCTCAGCCATCCATGGGGGTCCTTTTATCACACTGGGTGAGGGGTCTTGCTCTGCTTCAGGGTGCCTTCAATGCTGTTCCACAGAAAACCAGGGCCCTGCAGGAAGAGAGGCTGGAGAAGGTGGCAGAGGCCCCATAGCTGGGCTTATGGCTCCATCCTCCCACTCTGCCTCATTTATTCCTCCCAACCAGCCCATGAGAGGGTACGATCATCTTCCCATTTGCAGGTTAAAGCACCTGTCCTGGTCACACTGTCAGCACAGAAGCCCCCATCCTCCACTGTCAGACCAGGGCCCCTACAGGGGCCAGCTGAGTGTCAAGAGCAAGTGTCCAGAGCAAGATTCGAGGCTGATATGGGCAGGACTCAGGGCAGTGAACAGATCCCAGTCACTCCTGTTGCAGCCCCTGAACTTTTGGTACCCAGCACAGGTGTAGCAGAGAGGGAGCATCCCCTGAGACAGAAGGCTGGTGAGGGGATGAGAGCTGTGGGACCCAGGTGGCGAGGCTCCTCCAGACCCCTTCAGCCTGGTCTCTCCTGTTTCCCCGGCCTCGTTCAGTCACTGACCTTCCCGCTCTGTTTCCTTCGCCCTCCAGCATCCAGGGCCTTGTTTCAGTCTCCCAGGATGCACCAGGCTCCCACCCACCACAGGGCCTTTCCACGTGCCCTTCTCTCTGCCTAGATCACCCTCCTGGTTCGCATAGCTCTTCTTCCTCTTCCCTAAGCAAGTCAAGTCCGTATTATCGTTTGTTTTTCAGAGCATCAGAGCCCTCTCCCGCGTGGCACTCATCCCAGGCGCAATGAATTAAAGATGTGGGCAGTGAGTCATCCAGTGCCTCCCTCCTCCAGGGTCCCCAGGTCCGCCTCTCCAGCATCAGAGTTCCTGCACTAGAAATATGGCATGGATGAACAAATGGAGAGGATGAGATCTGAGCTGAGCCTGTGACTGCAGCCTGGAACCTCCCACAGCCCCATATCATCAAGCTTCTCCAGTCCCTAGTTGGAGCCCTTACCATTCTGCTTCATAGATGGTCCTGTGTCTGCATTGGCCTCCCCATCCAGACCAGAGACTCTGAAGGGGGGATTCCGTCCAGGGCCCCAGGGCTCACCCCAGTGCAGGACTAGGGTGGACTAGGGAGGGTGGGTACAGTGAGTGTGTGTTCAATGAAAGGAGGGACTTTCAAGAGGAGGGAGGCCCCGGGCTCTACTCAGAGGCAAAAGCTCTGATCCTCAGTGTTGTGTGGTAGCCTGGATGGATGGGAGGTGAGTTTGGGGGAGAATGGATACATGTATACACGTATGGCTGAGTCCCTTTCCTGTTCACCTGAAACCATCACAACATTGTTAATCAGCTCTACCTCAATACAAAGTAAAAAGTTGTTTTTTTTTTAATTAAAAAAAAAAAGCTCTGGTCCTTTGCAGGCTGAGCTATGGTGTAGACTCTCCCCAACACACACGCACGCACGCACACACATACACGCACGCACGCGCACGCACGCACGTACGCACGCACACGTCTATGGCACAAATTTGGCCGCAAGCCTCAGAGGTCCTGGGGGAAGATACAGGAAACAAGATGGCACCCGGGAGCTGAGGGGATGGGAGAAAGGCTGTCAGGGTAAGAGCATCAGGGGACTGGGGCCTCCTCTCTCCTCTGAGAAGAAGCAGGTGGTGGCATGCCTGAGACCGCTGTCTAGTGGTCTGGCTTCCGTCACAGCTGTGGAGTTCGCAGTAACTGAGAGGCATCGGTGGAGTGACAGCTTCTAACTCATTCCCACCCCCTTGAGGCTGACATCTTAAAATTCATGGAATCACAGCACCTCAGGGCTGCAAGGACTCTCCTAGGCACTTGCTAATAACCTGCCATGGCAGGGACTGGATTTATTATCATGTGCATATTTGCAACCGTTTACACACACACACACACATATGAGAATTTTATCTTTACCCACTCAGCTTCTCCCCTTCCCTTGCCCTCTAAATGAGAATGTTATCTTTGCAAGACGGTTTCTGATGTATGTGTGCACCCACTTACAACACAGAGAAGTGAGGGGAAAACAAAGAAGAAATCAAGACTGCGGTGCTGGTCCTATGAGGTACAATGGGGAAGGCAGAAGAGGGGAGACAGCAGCTCAGCAAACTGCGGGCTGGAGAGATCTGGAAGGTTAGGCTTCTGTGAGGCGCTGCAGTTCCCCAAAGGTGAGGAAGGGGACCTGGAGAAAGTGTTATGGAACGTACAAATTGCATCCCCTTTAGATTCCATCATGAAATGGAAGTAATAAGTGAAGTAAAGTGAAAGTCACTCAGTCGTGTCTGACTGTTCGTGACCCCATGGCCTGTAGCCTGCCAGACTCCTCTGGCCATGGAATTCTTCAGGCTAGAATACTGGAGTGGGTAGCCTATCCCTTCTCCAGCGAATCTTCCCAACCCAGGAATCGAACTGGGATCTCCTGCATCGCAGGCGGATTCTTTACCAGCTGAGCTACCAGGAAAGCCCAGAAGTAATATAGGAATTCCTTTTTATTTTTTTTAATTAATTTATTTTAATTAGAGGCTAATTACTTTATAATATTGTGGGTTTTGTCATACATTGACATGAATCAGCCATGGGTGTACATGTGTCCCACCATCCTGAACCACCCCCCACCTCCCTCTCCACCCCATCCCTCTGGGTTGTCCCAGAGCACCAGCTTTGGGTGCCCTGCTTCATGCATCGAATTTGCACTGGTCATATATTTTACATATGGTAATACACAATTGCAGTCATCTCACATGCTAGTAAAGTAATGTTCAAAATTCTCCAAGCCAGGCTTCAGCAGTACATGAACCGTGAACTTCCATATGTTCAAGCTGGTTTTAGAAAAGGCAGAG
>NW_011495069.1:11338135-11339115 GCF_000754665.1 Bison bison bison | reverse complement strand
CTGCTTTATTGATTATACCAAAGCCTTTGACTCTGTGGATCACAATAAACTGTGGAAAATTCTGAAAAAGATGGGAATATCAGACCACCTGACCTGCCTCTTGAGAAACCTGTATGCAGGTCAGGAAGCAACAGTTAGAACTGGACATGGAACAACAGATTGGTTCCAAATAGGAAAAGGAGTACGTCAAGGCTGTATATTGTCACCCTGCTTATTTAACTTATATGCAGAGTACATCATGAGAAACTCTGGGCTGGAAGAAGCACAAGCTGGAATCGAGATTGCCAGGAGAAATATCAATAACCTCAGATATGCAGATGACACCACCCTTATGGCAGAAAATGAAGAGGAACTAAAAGCCTCTTGATGAAAGTAAAAGAGGAGAGTGAAAAGCTTGGCTTAAAGCTCAACGTTCAGAAAACTAAGATCATGGCATCTAGTCCCATCACTTCATGGGAAATAGATGGGGAAACAGTGGACACAGTGGCAGACTTTATTTTGGGGGGCTCCAAAATCACTGCAGATGGTGATTGCAGCCATGAAATTAAAAGACACTTACTCCTTGGAAGGAAAGTTATGACCAACCTATACAGCATATTAAAAAGCAGAGATATTACTTTGCCAACAAAGGTCCATCTAGTCAAGGCTATGGTTTTTCCAGTGGTCATGTATGGATGTGAGAGTTGGACTGTAAAGAAAGCTGAGCGCCAAAGAATTGATGCTTTTGAACTGTGGTGTTGGAGAAGACTCTTGAGAGTCCCTTGGACTGCAAGGAGATCCAACCAGTCCATCCTAAAGGATATCAGTCGTGGGTGTTCATTGGAAGGACTGATGCTAAAGCTGCAACTCCAGTACTTTGGCCACCTCATGCGAAGAGTTGACTCATTGGAAAAGACCCTGATGCTGGGAGGGATTGGGGGCAGGAGGAGAAGGGGACGACAGAGGATGAGATGGCTGGATGGCATCACCGACTCAATGGA
>NW_011495069.1:11333338-11338035 GCF_000754665.1 Bison bison bison | reverse complement strand
ACCGACTCAATGGACGTGAGTTTGAGTGAACTCTGGGAGTTGGTAATGGACAGAGAGGCCTGGTGTGCTGCGGTTCATGGGATCACAAAGAGTCGGACACGACTGAGTGACTGAACTGAACTGAACTGAATATACATGTTTCAATGCTATTCTCTCAAATCATCCCACCCTTGCCTTCTTCCACATAGTCCAAAACTCTGTTCTTTACATCTGTGTTTCTTTTGCTGTCTTGCATATAGGATCGTTGTTACCATCTTTCTAAATTCCATATATATGCGTTAATATACTGTATTGCTGTTTTTCTTTCTGTCTTACTTCACTCTGCATGATTGTTGATTGAGGCCTCAGAGGCGGTGCCACAGAAGATGCAGACCAAGTGCTCTTCTGCCCCTTCCCAGACCCAGCAGATCGCCACACCAGCACGTGCCCTCCTTCCGGTGGCCCTCAGGGGACTGTGCTGGGCCGCAGCAGACAGCAAGAATGTCCAAAAGTGACGGTGTGGGAGATTCTGTCCATGGGAGACCTTCTGTGGTCCATAGACTTGTCACTCGACTTGGACAGATCTACTAGTCCGGGCGAGACAATTCTGCTGCGCTCCAGGCCCAGTGATGAGTGGTGCAGCTAGACGAGAGCTTCCGCTACATGATCCGAGTTTATCTGCTGCAGGGTTGGGACATGGTCACCAACGCCTTGGGAGTCTATCATCTAAATCTCTTTCTAGCTTTCCTTTCTCCAAAAGTGGATCCCTCCTTAATGGAAGATTCAGGCAGTGGCCCCTGCATTATCAACCAAA
Source organism: Bison bison bison (assembly GCF_000754665.1). Classification (NCBI taxonomy): domain Eukaryota; kingdom Metazoa; phylum Chordata; class Mammalia; order Artiodactyla; family Bovidae; genus Bison; species Bison bison. The sequence continues at coordinate 11,337,242 of NW_011495069.1, read as the reverse complement.
TAGAACGAGGGGTTCCAGCCCTTCATCCGGAGGCTCCCAGAGTTTAAGTTTTGGCACGCAGAGACCAAGGGCACCCTCATGGCCGTGGTCCGCACCTTCTTTGAGGTGTTCTGGCCCATCCTGGTGATGTACTTCATCAGGGAGTTATTTTCTTTCTAAAAAAGAGCTTCAATTATTTGTAACTGAAATACCAGGTTCTTGAAGAAACTGGCATTTAAACTGAATCTCATTGATTTACTTTCCAATTCCTGTCAGGCGTGCAGACACTGTAATAGAGCATGGGCTGGGGGACAGCCAAGCGGGCTGGGGAGGGCGGGCAGGCAGCAGCCAGGGCCAGACCCACGGAGGGAGCCAGGATGCCTGGCTGATGACTCTGAGCTTGTCTGCCAAGGCCGGACAGCCACGTGGAGAATGCCCACCATCCTGGGTGGGTAGACGCTCCAATAACTGCAAGTTCCAATGCCAGTTTCCCAGTTTCATCTCAGGAGAGATGTGTCGAGTTGGCCTCTACCATGATGACTCAAAACTTTGTTCTTAACCACCATGATGGCTTTTAAGGTCAGTTATACATTAATGTATTATAATTTGGATTTATAAATATATTTAAATATTATATTATATATTATAAATAATTGTATTTGTATATTATAACCTATTAATATTATAAATAGGTGGAGCCCGTGGTAAAAAACCTGCCTGCCAAAGCAATTGACCTAAGAGACTTCAGTTCGATCCCTGGGTGGGGAAGAATCCCTGGAGGAAGGCATGGCAACCCACTCCAGTATCCTTGCCTGTTGGCAGCACCGAGGAACCTGGTGAGCTACAGTCCATAGGGTCGACACGACTGAATCGACTTAACATGCTGCTGCTGCTGCTAAGTTGCTTCAGTCGTGTCCGACTCTGTGCGACCCCATAGACAGCCGCCCACCAGGCTTCCCCATCTCTGGGATTCTCCAGGCAAGAGTACTGGAGTGGGGTGCCATTGCCTTCTCTGTAACATGCATGTGTACCATATTTATATTATAAACATTTGGAATTGTAAATATATATTTTAATTGTGATTATTTTGGCACATTTATTTGATATGTGAAGAGTTGTTTTAATTTAAATGTGTTCTCAAGCAGCAGCCCCATTTTCAGAAAAACCTGGCAGGAGTGGCCTGTTCTGTGGGTTTTAATGCACGCACAGCTTCTCTTTCCACAGGGAAGCAACTCTGACCTGCATGTCAACTTTTTTAATGTAATAAAAAACCAATACTTGTTAACATTTTACCAAGTGACTTTTAAATTCCAACTTTATTCAAGACATTGTCCCTGCAAAGAAAAATTGTTGATCACTGGACTATTTCTTTGGATACAACACTGAGTTGAGACTGGGCCCCACGGAACCCCAGTTATAATCAGCTCATGGCATCGTGAAGGATGCAGACATTTTTCAGGGGCAGAGGTGAGATTGTGGGGATCATCCCAAGGGCCCAGGACCTGTCAAGGCAGGAGAGACACTGCATTAATAAGCTCTGAACCAAGAAGAGACTTTACTTGTAGAAGTTCATTTTAAAGTCAGAGAGCTTGTGGGACAAAAGTTAGGAACAAAAGACTATCTTAAGGAGGGTGATCAAGTTAGCATTTGTTGGGTGCATCACTGAGATTCAGGTGACAGTCTGGCCAGTGGATGTCACCTCCCCCATCCCACAGAGGCGGAAATAGCCTCCGAGAGGGGAATAGACTCGCTCAAGGTCACACAGCCTGGCAGTAAGGAGCTGGGTGCAAACACTGCCTGCCTGGCTCCCCCTTAAGCTCTTTCCACTCATCCCTGGGGCAGAGGAGGGGAAGCCAATGTGAAGCTTTGGAGGATCTGACCAGGAGCTGAAGGGGTGGCAGAGGTCACATGTGAGCTGGAGTTTGAAGGAGGAAAAGAATTCTGAGCAACAGGGGCTAGGACATGAGTCATAGATGAGGGAGGGGCATTCCAAGTGGAAGAAGCTACATGAGGCTCAGCTCGGAAGTGGAGAAGCCGAGGGTATTTGGGAGTGGGGGCAAAGAGGGAAGTGGGGTTTGGTAGGATCAGCAAAGGGAGAGGTAACAGGAAGGGCAGGGCAGGTGGGCCTTGACCAGGAAGTCCCTCCAAGGTCACAGCTTTGCCCAAATCTTCCAGCCCCCTGGAATGAAATGGGTGAACTCAGCTTGAGTGTGAAAGCTTGGGCCTATTTTTTCAGCCCTTCAGACTCCAGTTCTTTCCCTGCTCTTATAAGTAGCCAACTGCCAGCCCTCCCTCGGAGCCCTGACCTCTCCCACAGGCCCAGCTCCGCACATCCAGGTTCAGCTGGCCCAGCGGACTCCATCAGCCTGCCCTGAAGCCCATCGCCCAGCCTCCTCAGGCTCTGCATCATGGATAGCTGTGAGCCAAGTTACAGCTGAAGTAAGTGATGAGAGTGGCTATTGGAGGTGCTCACCCCTCCGGCCTATTGTCCAGATTAAAGCCACGTTTTCCAAAAGCACTGGCAGAATGAAACCCTCCCCTGCCTACAGTCCACCAATGGCTTCCCATCCCAGCGTCTGTGGCCATTGAAGCCACCCGTGCTCCCACCTGCCACTGCCACTTCTACCCTGTTATTCCCACTGTGGGAGGAAATTAGTTTTCAGGCTGTGCAGCTGCTGATTTACGACTCACTCCTAAGCCACCCACCAGCCTTAAGCACAGGCCAGGGTTACACACACTGTGTCCACCTGACCACTCCCCCAGGCTTCCCATCATCTCCACTGCCCCAGGCTTCCCATCATCTCCTCTCCCCCAGACACAATCCCAGTGTCCCTGTGTTGCTCTGTGGTCCATGCTGTCTCCTGGGAGTCAGGCCTCCTGCTTTCCTTCAGCACATCTGCTGGTCTCTCTCCGGGAACCCAGTCCAGGGCACTCCATCTCTGCCTGCAAGTCAAGGAGCGTGTCACCGTCAGCTCAGGGGCCACACTCAGCATCTCTCAGTGGGAGATCCATTCTGGCTGGTTGGCAGCCACCACCTTCCAGACCCCTGGGTCTCCACCATGCGCATAGGGGAGTCACAGGGGAGTCCTGGGGATGGCGTTACTGTTGTCAGAGAACCTTTGTGAAATGCAGAATCCCCATGAAAGTAAGCACATCATGCTCTCAGCGTTCTCCAACTTCCCTCCCACCCAACTGGGTGCTGAGTCCTGGAGTCAGGCCTCGTCACCAGGATCAGATGCTGATGTCATCGACAGCACAGGCTCTGGATTCGGCCGGGCCTGACTTCAAGTCCTGTCTCCGCCTCTCGAGCCCTCGGGCGACCTTTGATCACTTTGGACCTCAGCCTCCCATCTGTTCTTGGAGCAAAAGATATGAAGGAAAAGACAGGGTGACACTGGCTGCTTCGGAGGACAGAGGAGAGGATCCGGTGAAATGAGGCTCAGAACCACTGGCCCTGAGCCTGCGTGTAGGAGGAGCTCAGCACCTGTTGGCTGTTGTCACTGTCCCAGGGGCAGCAGGATGAGGTGGTGACAGGCCGGGTGTGACCATGGGCTCCACCCCTCCCTGGTATGTGGCCAGGCAAGCTACTCAACGGTGCTGGGCATCAGTCTCTGCATCTGTAGCATGGGGAGGAGGATGGTGCGTCTGGCGGAGTCATTGCAAGTATTCAGTGAGTACTCATGGGTAAAGCACTTGCTCACGGCACCTCCATCTGAGCCCTCCCCACCATATTCACAGTAGCTCTTTCTGGGCCGGTCAGCCTCACCCAACCCCAAGCCCCCCAAAGGCAGGGCTGGTGTCCCCATTCAGGTGGCCAGCTCATCCTGTTTTACCTGGGACTGTCCCAGCTTCAGCACTGAAAGTCTCATGTCCCAGGAAGACCCTCAAGAGCCAGAAAACCAGAAGAGTTGGTCACCCTCTTCTC
>NW_011495069.1:11311274-11333238 GCF_000754665.1 Bison bison bison | reverse complement strand
CCCTCTTCTCCATTTGTGCATTCCTCCCCAGCTCCAGCTTTGTCCAGCTGATTCCCCAGCTTTGTCCAGCTGATTCCAGCTTACATGTCGCTGCCTCCGAGAGGCTGGGCCTGACCGGAGACGTATGTCCCCCTCCTTCCTGGTCCCTGTGTCACTCATCACATTAATGTCTCCATCTGTTCCCCATCCTCCTCCCCAGTTCAGGAAGGGAAGCTCTCTCCCCCTCCTCCACAGGATTGCCAGGACCCACTTAAGATCTGGCGTGTAACTGGTGGTGCTCAATACATAAATCAATGTCATTCATTTATTAAGCACCTACTATATATATGCCAGGCCCTCTCTAGGCACTGGGGACACAGCACTGAGCAGGACAGATTTAACATCTTGGGGAGGGAACAGGGGCAGTGGGCAGAGCGAGATGGACAGTCCAGCCCGGTGGTGTCAGGGGCCTTCCCGGAGGAAGTGGTGTCTCAGGTGAGGTTGTGAGGATGAGCAGGGGTACCCAAGTCACAGGAGGGGAAGAGGGCCCCAGAAGACCCGCCAGCGGAGCAAAGGCTGAGAGGACAGAGGAGGTAAAAGGGTCCAGCAGAGTCAGGGTCCCTGAAAATTCCAGAAATACAGTTGCCCACTGGCTGTGTGCTGGAGAAGGAAATGGTAACCCACTCCAGTATTCTTGCCTGGAGAATCCCATGGACAGAGGAGACTGGTGGGCTACAGTCCATGGGGTTGCAAAGAGTTGGACACGACTGAGCGACTGCCACACACACTGGCTGTATGCAGCTGGAGCCATTTTACGCAGAAGAGAGCCAGGCCTGGAGAGGTTAATGGGCCCACCCAGGTCACCGGGGGTCAGCAATGGAGCACTTGCCTGGGAGTCCACTTCCCCGGAACCCTGGCCAGGCCTCCTTCACCTCGGGTCTTTCTCTGCACCCCAGTCCACCCCAGCCTCTGTCACGCTGATCTTCTTCCTCTTCTCTAGCAACTCCTCTTTCACCTTCCACCTTGGCGGCTAAGGCAATTTCTCAATGTCCAGCCAAAGGGGTAATACTGATCGGATTTGATTTAAGTAATAAAACATTTGCTGGCCCAGCCATTCAGTCGGGAGAGCTGGGAACAGAGGTACCTGGCCGCAGACACAGGCATCAATCTTGCTGTTTTCCCACCATGAGGCCTCAGAGGTGCTGACTGGGGGCTTTGGGGCCAGCGGCTCTGGGGGTGGATCCTCTGTTCCCAGGCTGTGTGAGTCTGGGTACATCTCTTCACCTCTGGGAGCCTCGGCTTGCTCCTGTGGAAAGTGGGGCACCACTATGTACCCTGCAGGGTTGTCATAAGGACTGGAGATGTTGGAATGCTAGCTGTCTTGATCCTGCCCCTTCACTACCTCTTGCATCAACCAGCACATCTCAGGATCGTTCTGTGTAGAAAGAAACAGGTCAACACACCTGTCCAAGTTCTCCAGGCCCCAGGATAGACCCTACCCATCCTCTGAGCCCCTGTGTGCAGGTAGGGAGGATGGCTCATTGGGCAGAGACTCAGGTTCGAGATTGCCCCTGCCCTGCCCCCTGGAGCTGAGCCCCTCTCAGCTCAGATCCGCAGGTCTCACCCTTCTCATAGTACAAGGGGGTGGTTGTCCCTACATCTGGGGCTTGTTGGGGGATGCAGGCACATAAAGGATCACCTTGCCCCCAGGGCGGTGCTGCCCTGTGTTCTCTGATGACTGTCAGCCTTCTTAGTTTCTACCCCATCATCTCCTCTGCAGGTTCTCTTGGGGCTGAAGCTCTTCCTCCAGGAGCAGGAGGTCCCTGTTCTCATGATCCTCCCCTGTCTGGACTCTTGAGTCTCCCTCAACAGAGTTTAGTACCCTTTTCCAGCCTGGAGGTTTATCATTTCCATTTTGTTATTCAATCTAGACCAGCACTGCCTTAGAGATCGTCTAGTCCAATTCCACCATCATCAGATGGGGAAACAGAGTCCCAAGAAGTCATTCAGGAACTCAGAACTGAGATTAGAGCCGGGGAAGCCCAGTACCGAGTCCAGGACTGTCCACCTCTCCAGGCGGCCCCCTTCTGATGCAACCTCCTCTGAGACCCTCCCCTGGGAGACTCCACGAGCATCCTCCCCAGGTCAGGAGAGGGCGGGTCCACCCTGCCAACTCACAGTTTCTCCATCTATGAATCAGTTACAATCATCCCTGCCTCTCCAAGGAACTGGGAGGAGAACCCTGCTCGGAACTGTCCCCGTCAAGAAACACTGCCTGGATGGACACAGAAAATTCAGGAGTGGTTTGAAGGGTCAGGCACAGTGTCTTTAAAGGAGCTAATGAATAAATCATGAGTCATTCAGAGGTATCTGAAGCTCATCCGCCTTCACTAGACTAATCCTCCTCTCCCATGCTCTCCTTCCCTCCAGCAGACGTGGGGGGTGAGAAATAAACAGCAGCTTCCCCCGCACCACCACCCCTCAACACACACACACACACACGTCTGCCTCTGTGCAGACATCACCCATTGGGCCAGCAGGGCCAGGAGAGGGAACCCAAGTCAGCCTCCCTTCTAGGATCAACACAACACTAATACCATCAGCTACTGTTTATTGAACACTTACTATGTGCCACACATCATCTTATTTATCCCACAAGAAGTGATTTAAACACTGATTAGCCTCAATTGACAGAACTGTAAGAGAGTCAGACAGTGGCACAGAAGAGAAACGACAGGCTCTGAGTCAAACTGGCAAGAGTTTGAATTCCAGCTCTAGCACTTGACCATTGTGAGGCCTTAAGCAAGTTATTCAGCTTGTCAAAGCCCAAGTTTCCCCCATCTCTAAAAAGGTGAGTAACCACCTCACTGGGCTCTTTTGAGGATCTCATGAACAAGCAGGTCAAGGTCTAGTAATCATTCTGCACACAGTGGCCTTGGTTATTCATATTATCGTTGTTGTCAAAGCATTACTCCTGTGTTATTTCTTTCCCCTGTGCCACCCTGGCTGCCGGTGCTGGGAGAATTTGGAGCTGAAACCAACCAGAAAAAGAACATGAACTTCAAGTGGCTCTGAGAGTTAAGACTTCCCTGCTGGGAGGGAATCAGCATACACGCACGCGCACGCATGCACGCACACACACACACACACACTTTTCCTCCAGCAAGAAGAGGTGCCGCTGCTGCTGCTGCTAAGTCGTGTCAGTCGTGTCCAACTCTGTGCAACCCCATAGATGGAAGCCCACCAGGCTCCTCCATCCCTGGGATTCTCCAGGCAAGAACACTGGAGTGGGTTGCCATTGCCTTCTCCTAAGAAGAGGTGGAACAGGGCCTTCTTCCTGATGGCAGCTCTTGAGTACTCTGCCCTTCCAATGGTTGCACGCTCCTGGTGTGTTGCCCATCTGGGTCAGGATCTTATTTGCCGGCACCAAAAGGAAGGTAGATGAAGCCTGGGCAGCCAGGATGCCCAAGTGAGGATTCTCCTCTTGGGATTTAGCTTCCACTCCTGCTTCAAGAATCTGTTCTCTGGACTTCTCTGGTGGTCCAGTGGTTAAGAATCCATCTGCCAATGCAGGAGACACCGGTTCAATCCCTGGTCCAGGAAGATTACACATGCTGCGAGGTCACTAAGCCCATGCACCGCAACTACTGAGCCTGTGCTCTAGAACCAGTGCACGGCAACAAGGGAAGCCGCCACGCAAGAAGCCCGCATACCACGACTTAGACAGCAGCCTCTGCTCATCGCAACCAGAGAAAGTCCGTGCACAGCAACAAAGACCCAGAGAAGCCAGAAATAAACACATAAATAAAATCAAAAAGAAAAAACAATCTGTTCTCGACTTGCAAAACTGTCTCAGTACTCTTCCCAGAACCTCGCATAAAGGGGACAGTCAGAAGATGTTTATTAGATGAACACACAAAGTCTAAGATGCTATAGTTCTAGCTACCTAAGATTCTGATTCTCAGATTCTGTGGTTCGAGACTCTTAAACTGCTTGTGCTTTCAACCAAGGATCCCAGGCTCAAACACCAAGAGGAGACAGGCAGGGAACGTGTGCGTGAAATGGGCCAGATATAAAGGCAAACACATCCAACTGTGTGATGGGGACAGGCTGGGAGGGTCTGGGGAGCCCCGTCCCATCATAGCTATGACCCGTATGAGAACAGTGTGGCCAGATCTTTTGATTTTTTAGGGCAAAGCAAACAGCTAGGTTTTTTTTTCCTTTTCTCTATCTTGTTGTTGAATAGCCTCATTTTTAAACCTGCTATGTTTTTAAAAACAATAATAGGAGAAACTGGGTACGGGGCTTATGGGAACTCTCTGGACCATCTTTGCAACTTTTCTGCAAATCTAAATCTATTCCAAAAGAAAAATTTTATTAAAGGGAACAAAAACACCAGGAGGGCCAAAAGAAATAGACCTGTTAGCAGAATCAGCCCCCAGGCAACCGTTTGCAAACTCTATTTTCAATAGCAGTAAAACTGGGCACTAAACTCAAAGCCAGGCCTGCAGTCTGAACAGCTGACGCACTCCCCACGACCTGGCCAGGCTGGGGAGGCAGACTCCACACTTAGAGGATGGAGGCTGAAGAAGACAGGGGACAGGCAGAGAAGACCAGGTGAAGGGTGTGGGGCTGGAGTAGGGGGTTCTGGGTAGACAGTTTAAGTTGAGAGGATGTGGAGAAAAGGGGACCCTCATGCACTGTTCCTGGGAACCTCAGCTGGTACAGCCATTATTGAATACAGCATGGAGTTTCTTCACAAAATTAAAAATAGATCTACCATGTGATCCAATTATCCCACTTCTGGACTTGATCCAGGTCCACACCCTGACTCTGCTGCTTACCAGCTGAGTGACCTCAGGAAAGTCACTTCCTCTCTTTAGACCTCAGTTTCCTGATCTGTAATATTATGAAGATAATGATTTCTTGGCCTCGGATGCTACCTGGTCCACCGCGTCAGCACAGCAGGCACAGTTTCTCAGGCTCAGGGGAGCAGGGCTCCCACAGGCAGATCTGGCTGGGGTCCCAGCTTGGCACAGCCGGGCTTTGCCTCTGGTTTAGCTGACAGCTGGCAACCCTTGCTGGTAACACAGCCCGTCATTCCCAGAATCTCAGCCCTGCAGTTTCTCTACTTCTCTGTTCCAGATCTTGCTTCCCTTGCTGAGTAGGGTTCTCCTCCTTGACTCTGGCTTGTTTTAGGCAGAACCTTTTATTGCACAGGGCAGAGCACAGAGAGTTAAAGTCATGGTATGAGGACTTACTGACCCAGAGAACTGGAACCAGTAGGACGTGGAACTGGCTTCACAGGGATGACTAAGGGCAGAGGCTTTACCCTCTTCCTCCCTTCCCTCAGCTCTGCTTCCTTCTGTGTCAACACCCTTCTCAGGCAAGTCTTATCCTCACCAGGGGGAAGATGGCCACCAGCGACGCCAGGCTTAGCTGGTCCTTACAGCTGTGTGATCCCAGAGGGAGAGGGCCTGTCTCCCTCGCAGTGTCCATATCAGAGGATCCTGTTAATAAGAGAGAAGGGAAGGGTCTGGACAGACCCCTCAGAGCTCCTCCAGATGAGCTAATGCACCCTCCTTTCACAAGATCTGGGGAGAACGATGGTCTGTCTCCCTGGTGGAACTGTCGTCCATGCCCCCCCAGCCCAAGAAGGTGAGCTGTGAGGTTCATGGTGTCAGCAAAGGCATGGTGGGCTAGATCAAAGGGCTCAGAAGACAGTGGAAAATTTGGAAAAGGCAGGAATCTGCTTCCAGTCTTTCTGATCAGAAACAGGAAACAAAGGGACATCTGAAGGGACTGGAGGCCAGAGCTCGATCTCCCACCACAGTCTCCAGGGGCTCTGGAAGAGATAATGCCCCTGGCCTTCTCCTGGGCTCTGGGTCTAGCCAGGCTGCCTCCTGTACCAAGGGGGCAAATGAATAAACAATAGGAAGAGGGGTGCCTTAGAATAAACCAGGATTGGGGAAGACCATCCCCAAGAAAAAGAAATGTAAAAAGGCAAAATGGTTGTCTGTGGAGGCCTTACAAATAGCAGAAAAAATAAGAGAAGCTAAAGGAAAAGGAAAAAAGAAAAGATAAACCCATTTGAATGCAGAGTTCCAAAGAATAGCAAGGAGAGATAAGAAAGCCTTCCTTAGTGATCAATGCAAAGAATTAGAGGAAAATAATAGGATGGGGTGACTAGAGATCTCTTCAAGAAAATTAGAGATACCAAGGGAACATTTCATGCAAACATGGGCACAATAAAGGAAAGAAACGGTAAGGACCTAACAGAAGCAGAAGATACTAAGAGGTGGCAAGAATACACAGGAGAACTGTATAACAAAGGTCTTAATGACGCAGATAACCACAATGATGGGGTCACTCACCTAGACCCAGACATCCTGGAATGTGAAGTCAAGTGGGCCTTAGAAAGCATCACTACGAACAAAGCCAGTGGACATGATGGAATTCCAGTTGAGCTATTTCAAATCCTAAAAGATGATGCTGTGGAAGTGCTGCACTCAATATGCCAGCAAATTTGGAAAACTCAGTAGTGGCCACAGGACTGGAAAAGGTCAGTTTTCATTCCAATCCCAAAGAAAGGCAATGCCAAAGAATGTTCAAACTACCACACAATTGCACTCATCTCACATGCTAGTAAAGTAATGCTCAAAATTCTCCAAGCGAGGCTTCAACAGTACATGAACCAAGAACTTCCAGATGTTCAACCTGGATTTAGCAAAGGCAGAGGAACCAGAGATCAAATTGCCAACATTCATTGGATTATCAAAAAAGCAAGTTCCAGAAAAATATCTACTTCTGCTTTATTGACTACACCAAAGCTTTTGACTGTGTGGATTACAACAAACTGTGGAAAATTCTTAAAGAGATGGGAATACCAGACCACTTTAGCTGCCTTCTGAGAAATCTGTGTGCAGGTCAAGAAGCAACAGTTAGAAATGGACATGGAACAACAGACTGGTTCCAAATTGGGAAGGGAGTACGTCAAGGCTGTATATTATCACCCTGCTTATTTAACTTATATGCAGAGTACATCATGTGAAATGCCGGGCTGGATGAAACACAAGCTGGAATCCAAGATTGCCAGGGAAAATATCAATAACCTCAGATATGCAGATGACACCACCCTTATGGCAGAAAGTGAAGAGAAACTGAAGAACCTCTTGATGAAAGTAGAAAAGAAGAGTGAAAAAGCTGATTTAAAACTCAACATTCAAAAAACCAAGATCATGGCATCTGGTCCCCTCACTCCATGGCAAATAGATGGGGAAATATGGAAACAGTGAGAGATTTTATTTTCCTGGGCTCCAAAATCACTGCAGATGGTGACTAAAGCCATGAAATTAAAAAATGCTTGCTCCTTGGAAGAAAAGCTATGGCCAACCTAAACAGCATATTTAAAAAGCAGGGACATTAGTTTGCTGACAAAGGTCCATCTAGTCAAAGCTATGGTTTTTCCAGTAGTCATGTATGGATGTGAAGGCTGGACCATAAAGAAAGCTGAGAGCCAAAGAATTGACGCTTTTGAACTGTTGTGTTGGAGAAGACTCTTGAGAGTCCCTTGGACTGCAAGGAAACCCAACCAGTCCATCCTAAAGGAAATCAGTCCTGAATATTCATTGGAAGGACTGGTGCTGAAGCTGAAATTCCAATACTTTGGCCACCTGATGCAAAGAACTGACTCATTGGGAAAGATCCTGATGCTGGGAAAGATTAAAGGCAGCAGGAGAAGGGGATGACAGAGGATGAGATGGTTGGATGGCATCACCAACTCAATGAACCTGAATTTGAGTAAGCTCTGGAAGTTGGTGGTGGACAGGGAGGCCTGGTTGTGCTGCAGTCCATGGGGTCGCAAACAGTCAGATATGACTGAGCAACTGAACTGAACTGAACTGACTGGGAAAGATTAAGTATCAGTGCATGAGCAAATCACAAAAGGAACCAATCAGCAGGAAAAACCATCAGCTGCACCAATCAGATGAATTCGTTTTTCAGCCAGTCACCTGTTGAGAGCTGCTATTCAGAAACAGGGAGGGTGGCATTGGTGCGGCCTCCAGATGCTCAATGAACTTGGGCTTCTAGGAGTCTCCCCACTTCCTGCAGCAGAGGGTACTCTCCTACTGAACACACAAGGACAAAATGACCTTCCATTGAATGGAAGCCTTCATCGCAGGCAGGGAGAGGGGGGGCCAAGCCTGACATTTCAGTGGTGCATTGAGACACTCCTGTCTCCAGGCCCCTGATGATGTCAAAATGTTATGATTTTCCTGCAAGAAATGATGAGTGGAACCGAGTGGAATTAAATATCGGCCTGACTGGAGAGGTTGCTGGGGAGTATGTAGCCATGGTGACAGCATCCATGCTGTCTCACCACTCACCAAAGGGGACACGGGAAGCTGGGAGAGGAGGGGCCTGTCAGACCCTCCTGGGGACCCCCCCCCTGAATCTCTGTCTCATCCAGAAGACTGAGGACCCCCTACTTTGTTAATTCATTCCCTCCCTCATTCCATATGTTTCCCTAGCATCTATTTTGTTCTGAACAGCATGACATGTTCCCTATCCTCAGATATCCTATGGTCTAGCTGAGGAGGGAGACATAAATAGATAAGCTAATGAATATAATCAGAAACTGGAATGTTTATTGTGAAGCGAAAGAAGAGAACAACATGAAGGAGAAGAAAATCAGGCTTAAATTAGGGGTCTGAGGAGGGCATCCCTGAGGGAACATTTGCACTGAGACCAGAAGGATCAGCAGTCGGACAAAAATGAAGAGCTCTCCTGGTGGCAGTAACTGCCAAGCAAAGGCCCTGAGGCAGCAAGGAGGTTGGGGCAGCCCAGGAACAGAGGCTGCCAGGGTGGCTAGAGCAAGGCTGGAAACTGACAAGGACCCAGGTCAGGAGGGACCACGTGGTCTAGAAGTGGTTCATCTCAAGACAGGTGGGGGTGGGAGAGCTTTAAACTGGTTTGTGATGCCATCAGGCCCTTGTTTTAACCTCTTTTGTCCTCCCTGTGGAGAGTGGACTAGAGGAGGGGAAAGGAGGGAGAAGAGCATTCCAGGAAGAAGGGACAGCTTGCAGGCAGTCAGGTCAGTCCTGAAGAAGCAGAAACTGCCAGCAGGTGGGAGCATGGAAGGAGAGGGAGGTGCTTGAGATGAGGGTGGGGATTGGATGAGATTCTGTTACGGAGGGCTTCACAGGTGCCTGTTTAGTTCAGTCACTCAGTCATGTCTGATTCTTTGCGACCCCATGGACTGCAGCACGCCAGGCTTCCCTGTCCATCACCAACCCCTGGGGCTTACTCAAACTCATGTCCATAGAGTCGGTGATGCCATCCAACCATCTCATCCTCTGTCGTTCCCTTCTCCTGCTGCCTTCAATCTTTCCCAGCCTCAGGGTCTTTTCCAATGAGTCAGTTCTTCGCATCAGGTGGCCAAAGTAGTGGCCTGTTCAGAGTGTAGCTTTTTAAGTGGGGGAAGTAACATGATCCAGCTTTTTCTAAGTTCCCCTTAAGCTCAGCCTTACTTTGTCCAACAGTCACTCCTGAATAAGGTGTTAGGAGGCTCAGCTCCTATTGGATGGGAAGGGGAGGGAGGAATCCTCAGATAGGGACATTAGGGCCCTGGCTCTGTCCTTCTCAGCTGTGTGAGCTTGGGTGAACTCCTGAACCTCTCCGAGCCTCATCTCCCTCCTCACCAAGCAGGGCTGAGACCCTCACTCCATCGGCCTTCCCTCAGGGTCTGATAAGCACTCATGTGTGGCTCAGTCCTCAGTGCTATCACCCATATCATCATGAATCCATCTTCCCGAGGGAAGGGGTCAAGACTACATCCGTGGGAGGCAGAAGAGCCGAGGGCGTCTCTTCCATTTTCCAGATGGAAAAGCTGAGGTCCAGGGAAGGAGCGTGACTTACCCAAGGGTGGCAAGTGGCAGTCAGCAGCCAGGAGACAGAGGCTGAGGTTGCTGGCCTGTTAGTGCTGGTGTTCTCTGGAGCCCAGTGGATATGAATTCACATCCCGTCTCCTAGTCACAGGCTAGGCGCTTGAGTCAGGTGACCCAACCTCTCTGGATCTCAGTCACCCCATCCCCAGTTTGGTAGAAGTTCAGAAGGACTGAGGTCACCCCATGTGTGGAGCCTGGCACAGGGAAGAAACTATTTAAACTGACCGAAAGGACACTGCCTGGGAGAACTGCTCTCCCCTCCTAGGGATCAGTTGCCCCAAGTCCCCCCACACTTGAATCTCTCATCTCCCACTTGGCTCTTGGCAGGATCCATTGTCATTTCTAAGCAGATGTAACAGTAACAATAATTATGCTCATCCCAGTTCACAGACCCACCCTCCCAGCAGCGCTTGTCAGCACCAGCTGGACTCCCCCCACCTCCCCAGAAAGAAGGGTGCTCAACGCTGTCACAGGGCAGGACATCCAACCCACACACCGTGGGACTCTGAGCGGGCCAGCCTTTCTCATCCTCAGCCTCAGGTTCCTCATCTGCTCAAAGCAGGTATTGAAAGGTGTGAAGTGTCGGTCATACTGGGCAACCAAGTTCTGAGGATGTTTATGGGATGTGTGTGGGGTCACGCCCTCTGACCTTATCCCCCTCCCCTCTCCCCAACTCACAAAGCAACAGCCATCATGACCTTCTGCCATTCTTCACACAGGCTCTGCCTACTCCAGCCCCAGGGCCTTTGCACTCGCTGTTTCTTCTGCTTCCCTCAGGTGTAACCAGGCTTGTCCCTTCGTTTCATTCAGGTCTCAGCTCAGACATCCCTTAGAGTATCACCCACCCCAACCTACCACTCCTATAGCCCCTGAATTTGTCCCCCCTCCAGATTCATGTGTTCAAGTCCTAACCCCCAGTACCTTAGAATGTGACTGTATCTAGAGACAGCACCTCAGTTAAAATGAGGCTGTTAGGAAGGGACTTAATCCAATCTGACTGCTGTTCTTTCTCTGAGAAGAAGAGATTGGGACACACAGAGAGACACCAGCGGGTGTGTGTACACAGAGGAAGACACAGCAAGAAGGCGGCTGTCTGCACGCCAAGGAGAGAGGCCTCAAGGAAAACTAAATCTGCCAACGCTTTGATTTTGGACTTCTAGCCTCTGCAACTGTGAGAAAACAGATTTCTGTTTCTTAAGTTACCCAGTCTGTGGTATTTCATTAAGAGAGCCCATGTAAACTAATACAGCCCCCAACTCTAGTTTATCTTTCTGAATAGCACTTACCAGCTCCGACATTTTATATACGCGCATGTGTGGTTATTATTTGCCCTTTCCCCACCCCATACACCAGGAACCCCATGAGATCAGGGACTTAGTCTGTTCTGTTCTGTTTCCAGGAATAGTAAGCAGAGAGTAGGTCCTCAGAAAGTGAAGAAGTTGGAGCCAGATAGCCCTGAGTTCAAGTTCAAGCCCCTTCACTCTCTTACACTATAACCCTGGACTGCATCTTGAGCTCTCTGAGCCCAGTGTGTCTCCTCTGTAAAATGGACCTAAGCATCATGCCAGACTCAGGAGAGGATGTGCCACTGTAGTGGATTAAGGCAGACCAATCGCCTAGTGCAGCGCTTCAGAAATTAGAGATAAACTGTTGCTGCTATCTTAACAGCAGTAAGTCCATTCTTTCATCCATTCCACAAGCACACTGACATCTTTTCTGCTGCCAGATGCTGGGAACGTGGAAAATCAGGCTTGGCTTCTGACCTGGAGGTGCTCCCACTTTAGTGAGGGAGACAGAACAAGGAATCAATAATGAGGGGCCATGAGCAGAGACAGAAATGGACTCTTCAGTGAAGGTTCACAGAAAGGAGGGTGTAGAGGCTGGGTCTTGAGGAATGAGTAAGAGCTCTCCATGCATCCAGGCAGAGGAAAGTATGCTAGTTGCTCAGTCACGTCTGACTCTTTGTGATCCCATCCTCCTCTGCCCATGGATTCTCCAGGCAAGAATGTTGGAGTGAGTTGCCATTCCCTTCTCCAGGGATCTTCCCAACCCAGGGATGGAACTCAGGTCTCCTGTACTGCAGGCAAATTCTTTACCATCTGAGGCACCAGGGAAGCTAGGCAGAGGAAAGGGTAGGTGCAAAAACAGGGGTGGCTCTTTGCATGGTGTGTTCCTAGTTAATGTCCGTTCCTCTGCCTAGCTGGTGAAGGGCCAAGGAATTTAGACCAGGATCCAAGGACAGCATGGAGCCTGGAAAAGATTTCCAGCAGGAGGGACCTGGTCAATTTTGTGCTGTGGAGGACCACTCCAGGGCAGAGTGGAGGGTGGGCTGAAGGGGAAATGTTTAAGGGCAAAGAGACTGTCAGTGCACAGAGCTGGGGTATGGAGGGGTGGCAATCAGCCAGAGGGCCAGGAAGGAGCCCAGTGGTGAGGGTGAGGCCCAGGTCAGCTCAGGAGAAGCAGCCAGGCCAAGGGGCTTGATATGGAAGTGTCTGAGCTGCAGGATGGGTGTCCCCCGCAAGGTAGAGCTGGACTGACTGGCAGGGCTCCATGGTTATGAGCTCAAAGAGCTGAGGCAGGTCATCAGTGTGTCATCTTCACAGTTCACAGGGAGTCAGGAAGGAACATTCTGTCAACCAGAGCCAGAGCAGGAAACTTGATAGAACTGGAGAAGTTTCCTCCCACAAGAAAGCCAAAGGGAAATACATTTGTTTTCATGACACATGTTTTCAGGAGCCCATGTGCTTGTTTTTGTACTGGAGAGCCATGAATGGAAAATTCCACCTAGCTGAGACAGACACTTCCTCCTCCAGGCACTAAACAATAGAGGAAGCTTTTGTCCTAAGTTACTGGTGCCTGAAATTCTGCTATTGGAGCTTCATTCCTAAAGCTTGAGGCTTTGTCCTTTGTAAAAACACAAACAACTCCACAGGAGTCGTGTCTTCAACACGGACTTATTTTCATTAATTCAACAAATATTTATTGACTTCTTTTTCTAAACCAGGCAGTACCTAGAGGCTGGGAATAAAGAGATTAATTAAGACTTGTCCAGGTCCATACCTTTGTTTTAAAATGATTAGAGAAGACAATGTAGGTGACACAAACCTTAACACTTCATGAAGCAGGAAGTCTGTGTTCTCAAGGGTCCAGAGAACTGCAAACTGGGGCAGAAGGCAGGAAGCATTTATAAGATAAAGAATAAAGAACAAAGAAGAGAAAAACAGAAAACCAATATAGAACAAGGACAAGAAAAGGGGAAAATAAATAAGAAACAAGGAAAAAGCCTAGAGTCCAGTGCTGGCTTGGCCTTTGGGGACTGGCTTATTAGATACACTGCATTTCTGGTCAAGTGGAACGTTACCTGGGTTTCATTATGCTGATGTAGCACCCTGGGCAGGAGTGGCTTGATCTTGGGCCTAGAGATTTATTTCAATACCTTAAAGGAACTGGCAAACTCTGTGTGTAGTGCTCGGAGGAGGGGGGAGGCTGAGGGGGGGTGGCAATAGAAAATCTGACCTTAATGGTGCAGCAAATGGGAACCCCCAGCAGAAGTAACTCATTTCATAATTGCCAAAGGTGAAGCAGGAGCTGCAATCTAAAGAGTGAAGTGGGTTGGGCTGGGAAGGACAATCCCAGCTGAGGGGCACAGCCAGGAAGAAGGGATGGAGTCCTGAGCCAGCGTGGTAGGGAACAGGAGACTCCATGCCTCTCAACAGGTTTGGACATGAGGCAGGACACGGGAGATGTGGCAGTGAAGACTTCTCATTGACTGGATGTTATTACCCATCTCAGGTGGGAGCATCTGTCACAACCTTTGCTGCTGTCCACCCCCAGCTTCCAACTCACCTCCTCCCAACAATTCCACCACACTCCTTGGCTGAGCTGCCAGCTTCCTCAGTCAGGAGGTGTGAATGATTTGCCCTCAAGTCCAGAGGTGGGGCCTGATTGGCTTAAGCCATCAGCCCACTCCATCCTGCTGGTAGGTGATTGGTTTGGGGCAGGGCACATGATCCAGCTCAGGCCAATGAGTGGGGAGATGCTTGCTGAGCTTTCTGGGAAAAGGATTCACCTCTCACCTCTGAGGGTCTTCCATGGTGGCTCGGATGGTAAAAGAATCTGCCTGTGATGCAGGAGACCTGGGTTTGATCCCTGGGTGGGGAAGATCCCCTGGAGGAGGAAGTGGCTGGAGAGTTCCACAGAGGAGCCTGGCAGGCTACAGTCCATGGGGTCACAAAGACTCTGACACAAATGAGCAACTAACACTTTTCACTTTCTCCCCTCTGAGAGAGCTCCCAGAAGGGTGTTCTGGCTCCATGGAGGGAGGGAGTGAGGAGTCAGGGGCAAAGATGACACTGGAGGAGAGAATGTCAGAGAAATGGAGCCTGACTGGACGTACCTTGTAGGTCTCAGTTCTCCCACGTTTGTTTAATCCATTTATTGTGCCTGTCAGTGCAGGAGACATAAGAGACATGGGTTCAATCCCTGTGTTGAGAAGATTCACTGGAGAAGGGAATGGCAACCCACTCCAGAATTCTTGCCTAGAGAATCCCATGGACACAGGAGCCTGGCAAGCTGCCGTCCATGGGGTCAAAAAGAGTCAGACACAACTGAAGTGTCTTAGTACATTGTTACCTTCAAGTGAAAAGTTCCTAACTGAAGCAGGGCATTTCTGGAGGAGAGACTTGGATAGAACTGGAAAAGAGGTGCCACAACCTGGGGTAGGGTGGAGATGGTCAGATCCCATTTCTCTTTGATGCCATCTCCATGAATCATACTTAGGAGTCAAGATCTTTCCCCAGAAAATACCCCCTGACCCCTATCACTGCCCTATGTGTGATGGACTGGGAAGCCTGGCATGCTGCCATCCATGGGGTCACAAAGAGTCAGACATGACTTGGCAACTGAACAACTATGTCACTGCCCTGGCTCCTTCTCAGGGATCCCAGGTGCCAAGAGTCCTGGGTTCCATCCTAAGCCAGCCAGTTGCCTGACTGTGGGGCTCTGTGTGAATCATACTCCCTCTCTGATGCTCCATTTGTGATTCACCCACGAGCCCCTAGACTGAGCTCTGGGGCGATGTCCAAGCAGCCCCAGAACCCAGGGCAACCCTGGCCAGAGCAGGTATCAGTTGGCTTGTTGATCAATCAGTATGGGAGCTGTACCTTCCAGCTCTTACCTCCTATGTAAGGGGACCAGTTGTTCCTCTGTTCACCCAAAATGCTTCCTGGAGACCCCAGCCCCATCTTAGAGCAGCAGAAAGAGATTTCGCTGGGAGAGATTCAGCCTGCAACCTGCATAGTTCAGCTCACACAGAACCTCTAATGCTATTAAAGGCTCACTGAAACACAGTTCATCTGTAGAGTGAGAAAACAAATTCCCCAAAAGCTCAACCCTTTACTTTCCGGTTGCAGCTGACCTGGGGCAGTAAAGCTCTAAGACTCTTTCCTCAGTCTGCTCATTGCAGGCAATGATGAAGAGTCTATGCTTTGACAAGAGTCAAAGAGTGAAATAAATTAATGAGATGGGTTGCGGGGAGGTCAGGGGTGGTTTCGGGGTGGGCGGAGGATCAATCTAGGTTTATTCCTTTGCTGGGTCGCATGGGTTACATCTCAGAGTGTACATGTGTGTGTATTCACAGGCAGGCTCAGAGAAGGCGGGGGTGGAGGGAATCATCTTCTCCCAGGAAGAAAAGCTACAACTCAAAGAGCACTGAAGGGTAAGTCAGGGGTTCAGTGGGATCCTATATATGTGTGGCATGTGTGTGTATATGTAGCCCTTGTGTGAGATGTGAGGGTGGGGTGGCCGTGAAAGTGGTAGAGGAAAAGGAGGAAGTAGCACATGATGGTATGAATTCCAAGATAAGTGTCTTGAGCTTCATCCTGTGAGCACTGTACCCCACCACACACACACACACACACACACACACACACACATATAATACACTTGCCAGAGGAATTTTTCAGGTGTGCCTAGCAGTACAAGAAGCCATAACATAGGCATAGGACATCTTCCCTCTGTTTCAGTTTTACTCTAATACATGAAAAATACCATTGTTTTGTATTTTGTATTTTTTTTTAACATCTATGTATTTGGCAGCATTGCATCTTAGTTGCGGCGCACAGGATCTTTGTTGCAGCATGCGGGATCTTTCATTGCAGCACATGGACTCTCTAGTTGTGGTATGCGGGCTCAGTATTTGTGGCACATGGGCTCCAGAGCATTCAGGCTTATTGATTGTTGCTCTGCAGCATGTGGGACCTCAATTCCCTAACCAGGGATCGAACTCACATCCCCTGCATTACAAGTCAAATTCTTAACCACTGGACCACCAGGGAAGTCCTTATATTTTGTATTAAAATAATCATGGGTATAATATAAATAGCAAATTATGCATATTTTTGAAATATTAAATTGGAGAATTCAAAGAACCTGTTATCCTGGTTTGGGGTCTTGATGAAGCACTGTCTGCATTCAGACCTTTTGGTAACCTGGTGTTCCCTTGTCATGCCAATTAGCAAGAAACTTCCAGTTCCTGTTTCTCTGGGGCAGGCTGGAGGGCGGGGCGGGGCGGGGCGGAATTTACCTGTTGAAGGGATCTGTCCATGGTGCTGAAGCAGGATTAAATCATTTCAACAGGTAAATTCAGATCTTTAAGTCTCTGATCTATCTCTATCTTGTGGAAGATGAAGAGGGCAGGCTCAGATCTCAAGAAGCTGAGAAACCCTAAGGGCTGGGGAGTGAATATTCCTTACTACTTACCCTTCAGTCCAGGAGACAGAATCCTCAGGGCAAGGCAGTGATGGAGGTTAAGGAGGAAAGCTGGAGACCAAGATTACAGCAATTGTGTGTGGCATTCACAGACCTCAGGGTAAATGTTTTGTTGAGTTTGGAGACTTTTTTCAACTTCCTAAGAACCATCCTGGGTTCTTGAAGAAGCAAGAAACCCAAAGTTGTGTGTGTGTGTGTGTGTGTGTGTGTACATGCATAGGTACGTATCTGACTGACTGCATGTAATAGATTCTCCGAGATGATACATCTCTCATATTAAACAATTGGCATCTCATAAGTCAGCTACTCAAGAGGGAAAATCTAGGGCAAATGTTTAGCTGAAATTTTATCCCAATTCAAAAATGTAATCATTCCATGATAATTTTTAAATGTATGAAAATAGCGAATCACTATGTTGTATAACAGGAACTAGTGTTGTAGGCCAATTACACTTCAAAAACAAACAAACAAACTCATAGAAAAAGAGATCAGATTTGTGTTACCAGAGGCATGGGGTGGGGTGAGGGGGAACTGGATGAAGGCAGTCAAAAGTTACAAACTTCCAGTTATAAGGTGAATAAATACTAAGGATGTAATGTACAGTATGATAAATATAACACTGCTGTATATTAAGAGAATAAATCCTAAGTTCTCATCACAAGGAAACATTTTTTTCTGTTTGTTTAATTCTGTATCTATATGAGATGATGAATGTTCATTAAACATCATGATAATCATTTCATGATATATACAAGTGATTATGCTGTACACCTTAAACTTATACAGTGCTGCATGTCAACTATATCTCAATAGAACTGGAAGAAAATTTAATAAAAACAAAAATTAATTAATTATTTAAATGTGTTAAATTTAAACACATCTAATTTTAACATTCTGAGTTTTTTCAGCTTCACCCATAGCTTTCTGGTCATAGCAACCAGGTAGACATGCTAAAAAGAGAAATATCTGTCATCCCCGAGAGAAGGGTTCCCCTCTTGGTGGATGTCGTGGGGAAAGCCTGCAAGGATTTCATAACCCCAGGAAGCTGGAAAACCCACAGCTCAGTGCATCCTTCCTTCTGGCAGGCACTATCCGTGGTTGTACTTCCTGTCCAGCTCATCAGGACTGCAGGGAAGGTCCCCTCCCCCCAGGCCCTCAGTCCTCAGGTGCTCTGCCCTCCAGTCTTGCTAGGCCTTCGACTCCTGGGAAACTCCAGCCTGGAGATGTGGTGCTGATCAACTCTGACAGGTGGTCAAGCCTCAGCTTCAGACATCTGGGTTCGAGTCTGGGCTCCACTCACCCACTGGGGAATTGGGGGGATGTTGTTTCATCTGCTGCATCTTGTTTGATATCAATGCTGACTCCAGTGAGTGCCCAGGGTGTCTGCACATGGTCAATGCCCTGTCACCCCCCTCTCCCATCTCTCTAACATCACACCGATTGTTTATACATATGACAGTCATTTGATAGTCATTGACATTGACATTTCTTCCTGGTTGATCTAATGACTTTAAATCTGCCTTCTTGTTATTTTAATCAATTTAATCAATCAATCAATCAATCATGAATTGTCCTTGTTAATATAATTGCTGTTAACCAATAAGAATAATTCCTGCTATAATCAGCACAGTATGTGATAACTATATTTCTCTGCCTGTATGACCTGAGTTTCTGTGCTTTTTCAGGCTTCTGTCAACTTGGACAAACCCACTTGCTCCTCTACTTGAACAAGGCTCTCATCTTCCAGTATCCACAGTCACTGGGATGGATTCTGCATCCCCTTCTGAAGAACACAGTAATCTGTAGATTTACAGCTACTTGCTCTGCTTATGTGGCCACTCTAGTTATTGTGTATTGAAAACTTATTCTGGGTCAGGTGTGGTGCCAAACACTTTGCCAAGATTATCCCTAAGAAAGAGGCACCATTCTTATCCCCATGTTACAGATGTGGGAACAGGTTTAGAACGGTTGAATGACTAGTGCAAAGTTCCTCCATATGGTAAATAGATGAGCAGGCCTTTGATGTCAGGTCTTTCTGATTCTAGAGCCCACACTTTCTGCTTGCATTTTGCATCACTGAAAGGAAATAGTCACCCCTCTCCAGATACCCCTTCTCCTCCTCTTTGCCCTCTTCTTCCTCACATCCCTCTTCCCTTCACCCCTTTCTCTTCCTCCCCACCTGTTTGTAAATCACCACTTTCTCCCTTCCCCTTCCTTCAGCTTTTGCCTACAGCCCAGCCCTGCCAAGATCCCTTTCAACAGGCACCCTGAGATTTGACGTTCCACATCACTTGCTGTGACAGCAAGAGGGAAATGGCTTCAGAGACAACCTCACCTCGTGGGGAGGGAATCCAGATTTAAACCCCTTCCCAGGGCCACCTGGGAGACCACATGGGTTTCCCTTCACTCCTTCTACAGATTAGATGTGGAACTAGCTCTATCCTCAGCGTCACCTTGCTGCAGACGTGGGAGTGATGGTAACACTGACCCTGAGGTTATTTTCACACGACTGTGTCAAGGAGCTTCTGGACATCAAGCGATTCTCATAGCAAGGAATCTCATAGCAAGGACCCTAGGAAGAAGAGCACTGTATCCCTTAAATGAGGAAACTGAGGCTCAAAGTGATTTTTGGAAGCTGAAGGATTCTAGAGATCATTAATCTTCTATTTGACAGATAAAGAAACTGAAACCCAGAGAGGGGTCACCAGCAAGAAAGAGGCAAAACCAGCATCTGATCCCAGAGTCTCTAATCTTCAGGTCCGTGTCTATAAAAAAAAAAAGGCGGGCACAACCTGTGAGTCTGTCCACGTGTTCGTGTTTTTTTTGTTTGGTTGGTTTGGGGTTTAGTTTCATCATGATTTCCATCCTTCCTGGTCTTCTGAGAAGTTGGGGGCTGGTGGTTGGGGGCAGATCTGTGTGGATTCAGACTTAGGAGTCTGAGGTCTACCACCAACTCAGTGTGTGACCTTGGGCAGCCTCTTCTTTGCCTCTGTGCTCCTCAGTTTTCTTATGTGTATGACAGAACCAGGTCGCTGAGTTTGAGTTCCCCAGGTAATCTGGATGTACTCAGAGCATCTTGTTCCCCCAGGGGTTTCAAAATTGGACATGGTCTTCATGACCTCTTGGCTTGGCAGCAGCTGCTTCACTTCCCAGCCATGATTTTATTTCATCCTGCTGGAAACTCAGCTCCATGCACTTGGGCTGAATAAGTTGATTTGTAGAAATTAACATTTCCTGGGGCTGTTCACATCAGAAGCAGCAAGTCGTTGATCTGAACTTCTGAATGGGCTCGGGAGTCCAGCTGGGACAAATTCATCCCTCCAATGTGACATCTGCTAGACGGTGACACCAAATTATGTCACATTATAATAGCGTCTCCCCAGGTTCCCAGAACCTTTATTTAACTGAAGTCGGAATCTCCCACCAAGAGACCCATTCCCCTCAATGAGGACTTTTCCTGGTGGGCAGCTTCCTGGGAACTGATTGCAATGGCGTTATAGAGGACAGAATGGGTGTTGATGGCAGAGGGAGGGGCCTCAGGACCCTCAGGGAGACAGGGAGCAGGGATAGACCCCCTGACAGGAGAGGAGAAGGTGGGGATTGAGGGGGCCACGCTGATGGGAGAATTCACTTCACAGGATCTGTCATCCAGGGTAGGTGCCTTCAAGATTCATGTCCATCATTTACCCAATTACTTTCTCACTCCCTCACTCAGCAAACTTCTTGGCCGGTGATGGGACAGGTAATGTGCCAGGTGAAGGAGACACAGGGGTGATGAAGAACTTGCCTTTACCCTTGATGGGGCTGACAGTCTGGTACAGGAAACAGAGGCTCTGCCTCAAGAAGTACAATAAGAGGCCCCAGGGACCAGAAGGAGGGAACACTGAACTTTCTTGGGGGGCAGGTAGGGCAGGCGTGGGTCTTAGGGTGGGGCTCCCAACTGGACCCTGAGGCAAGGGCTCTAGTTCCAGTAGCTCATCTGGGAGGTGGGCCCGGGAGTACACGTGAGGACTGGAGAGGCTGAGCAGGGCAGGGAGGAGGGCCAGGGAGCCTGGGTCCATGAGCGGGCTCGGTCCTGCTGGGGACCCTCTGAGGAAGGAATAAAAGAAATGCAGTCACTTGGGTGGGAAGCTGTCAGCAGGCCCAGAAATTTCTGTAGCTGCAGGAGAATTCAGAAAGTCGGGGGGGTTGGGGGGGGTGGTGAGGTGGGAGATCAATAGCATCTGCTATGGCTTCTTCGAAAAGCTGACATTTGAGCTGGATTTGAAGCGTGACTAGGAGTTTTGCAGCTGGAGTAGGCGTGGGGAGCGGCTAATCCAGGCAAATTGAAGAGTATATGGATGGGAATATGTGTTAGTCATTCAGTTGTGTCCAACACTTTGTGAACCCATGGACTATAGCCGGCCAGGCTCCTCGGTCCATGGGATTCTTCAGGTAAGAATATTGGAGCAGGTAACCATTCCCTTCTCCAGGGGATCTTCCCCACCCAGGGATCAAACCCAGCTCTCCTGCACTACAGGCAAGTTCTTTACCATCTGAGCCACCAAAGTGGCTTAAAGCGCCAGAGGATTTCAAGAAAATAATTTATTTTAAAATTAATTATGGGGGAGATTTGAGCAGCCTTTATGCAGGGAAGCCGTAGGTAGTAGAGTTGGGGAAGTTGACAAATGTGAGAGACAGAAAACACTCAATAGGGACAAGCCCTGGAAAATGCAGAAAGGAATGGATCCAGGGGATGGGAAGGGATGCCTTCCATCAGAAGAGAATATTTTCTGTTCCTGAGATGGTTAATAATGCTTTTCCTGAGCTGAGGGAAAATAGGTTTAGCTGTAGGAGCAAAGGGAGTACCCAAGAAACTCAGTTACCTGTTGAGAGTGAAGGAGTTGATGATTGGGATGGGCGAGGGCTTGTGAAGGTGGAGGACTTGAATAGTCCTTGAAGGTAGGGGAGTAGAGCAGATTACGGGAAGGCCAGAAGAAGGATGGACGATGCTGGAGCCAGCTTATGTTGGCACTTACTTCCTGGCAGTGTTGCCAGTACTCATTGAGTACAGTTTTCTTGATGGCTTCCTGGCAGCTCAGAACAAAAGTTGAGAAAGCAGATGGCTGCATTGGAAAATGGCTGGGATTTGGCAGGGCAGGGTGGCAAGAAGAGAATGCCAGCCCCCTGCAGGCACACAGGATTCAAGGCAAGGGGACAGGACGTACTGGCTTCCTATCTCCTTTGCTGTCCTTGAACCAAGAAGAATGGGTGACAGTGGACTGTCATTC
>NW_011495069.1:11302799-11311174 GCF_000754665.1 Bison bison bison | reverse complement strand
GACTGTCATTCAAGTTCTGCTGCCCCCTTTCTGTGTGACCCTAGGCAAATCGTTCCCCTTCTTTTGGACCTCCATTCCTGTATGTCACTTCAGGACTTCTCAACCTCAGCCCTACCAGCATTTGGGGGCAGATGATTCCTTATTGTGGGGAACTGTCCCGAACATTATGGGATGTTAGCAGCATCCTTGGCCTCTATCCACTGGATGCCAGTAGCAGAAACACACACCCATTGTGACAACCAAATGTCTTCTCAGAAGCAAAACTGCCCCAGTTGAGAACCACTGTCCTAATTGGAATAAGAAGACCTGTCCAGTCACACCACGTGAAAAATGGGTCCCGAGAGGAACACACAAAATAATGGGAGCTGAAGCCGGCAGAAAACCTTTGACAGCTGATTAGAGATGTATGAGTAGCTATTTATCACAACCTCGGCTCCATTTTCCCAAGTAAAATACATGGCTCACAGGCTGCACTGGGTCTAGAACCCAGGCACCCTGCTTCCGAGATCCAGGCTCTTTCCAGACTACTGGTTTTGTGAAATTCCATCCTTTGGCAAGACGTCCTTAGAGGATCCTACGTCCTTGTCCTTGTACGGTGGCTGGTTATTCAAGATGGATCTGAAAGAGGCAGAGGTGAGAAGAAAGGCCAAGACAAGAACAGAAGGGAAGGACTTCCCTGGTGGTCCAGTCGTTAAGACTCCACGCTCCCAATGCAGGGGAGTTGATCCCTGGTCAGGAACTAGATACCATGTGCTGCAACTAAGACCCAGCATGACCAAATTTTTTAAAAAAAGAAAAAATTTTAAGAACAAAAGAGAGCTCAAATCTCCCAAAGGTTGACATGAAGAGAGCAAAGGAAACCAGGGTGGAGTGTACTTGAGTCAGGGTCTGTTCAGGAGGAAGAGACTACACCAGTCATTTGAACATGGAAAATTTACTGTAAATAAGTGTTAATTAGAAAAAAGGATTATCTACTAGAAGGAGTAAAAAGGATACTAAAGAGCAGAGAACAGCAAATGTAGGGAAATTTTACTACCTCTAGCAATGTCCGAGAGTGTGGCTGAAGCTGGTCTGGAAGAGTGGCTGCTGGATGAGCAGAGCATCGCCATGGAGCTGGTCCCCAGTGGCTGCTCAGGTGAGTGCCACCGGGCAGCTCTCACACTGAAGGAGATCTGAACACAGAAAAGTGGCTTTTCATGCCATCGCCTGGCAGCATCCCTCCAGTGCCCTCTATTGACAGATATTGGCATTGCACCAGCTGGCAGAAAGAAATGTTAACAGGGTCCAGCTCCAGCATCACAAGCAGAGCAAAGAAGGGTAGACGTGGAGCTGAGAGAACATAAAGTGACAGCTGCCACAGTCCTTACCTTGGGCCAACCAGCTTCCACATACACCTTCCATGCACTCTGGAACTTCCACTCTGGTAACCACTCTGTTACCACCTAACAGGGCACAGTTATCCCCCGTGCAAACACAGAGGTTCTCACACATGCCTCGATGTGAGGAGATCTAGAGCTCCAATGCCAGTGTCTCCATTACTGACTATATGAATGACTCCTCAAATACAGCACAGTCACACTGAATATTCTGTTTCCTACAGACTAAATTGTACAGTTAACCTCCAATGACTTATATATAGATAATAATAGGAAGAAGGAGAGAAGAGAAGAAAATGGTTAACATATGGACATAAACTTATAAACATAACAAATGGAGCTACTCTAGTCCTCATTTCTGTAACTAGTCAAGCTATAATTTATATTAACATCTATTGCTATCTGTACCACATTTCCTCCCCCTCAGCCAGAACCTCAGCTAGTTGGAGTTTTGGCTTTTTTTTTTTTTTAAGGAAGAGTGAACCAAAGCTTCATTCTTGAATGGTATGACTCCTCTCAATTACTCTGCATTTTTATGTTGCTGAAGTTTTTCGGTTCTATTTACAGTTGGATGCGGAAGTATTAAGAGGTGCCCCGGACAATCCTTGAGTTCTATGTGTAGTCCTCTGTACTCTCACTGTGTGGCAGCAACCCAATTTCCCCTTGGAAAAGACCCTGATGCTGGGAAAGATTGAAAACAGGAGGAGACAGGATGACACAGGATGAGATGGTTGGATGGCACCACCGACTAGATGGACATGAGTTTGAGCAAGCTCCAGGAGCTGGTGATGGACAGGGAAGCCTGGCATGCTGCAGTCCTTGGGGTCTCAAAGAGTCAGACACGACTGAGTGACTGAGCTGAATCAGGATCAATCCTTCTGTCCAGTAGAGTAACCCTTTTTTGGCTTTGGTGTTTGTTCAATGATACAAAGATCTCAAAAAGCTACATGGCAGTCTCCTCCTTCTGTTTACTGGAACCATCATGGTATCCTCTGGTATGCCCTCTCAGGAAAAAAGATCTCCAAGCTGGAAGAGCTCAAATTTGCTACAATAAGAAGCAACAATTCTGCAAGTGTGTGAGAATGAGAGTGAAAAGTGCCAGTCATCATTTACTGCTTCTCAGCTCCAAATCCAGCCTTCAGGGCCTGCTCGTGATACTGGAATAGTTATCCTTACAAGCATGATGTTGATCTTTGTCAATAGATGGCACTGATAGTATACAGGACACGCTATCTGATTTCACTGCCCTCTGCTTCTTCTTGCTCCTGCAGCACCAGGTTGGGGGGCAGGACACTTAGGAGACCACACCCCTCGTGGTATCAGCAGCAACTGCACAGCTGGCTTCACAAAGGCAAGGTTGATGGGAGCCCCAGCTCGTTTCCAAGAATGTTCCTAGTCCTCCCTAATCCTAAACCTAATCCCAATTCTGTGGGAAACTTCTTAGCAGCCAGTTCTTCAGTGGGCTTCTCAGCAAGTTCAACAGCAGTTACCCACAGGCAACTTCAGAAATTCATCAGCACCCCAGCAGGCCACTCTCTGCCCACTAACCTTGGCCTGTTTGCAGAGCCAGATTGCCTCTGCCCTGGGCAACCCAGTGAACTTTTCTGCCATCCAATGGGCTGCTTCCACGCTCTGTCCAAGGGTCTGAATTCCACTCGGGGAGAATCCTCCCTCCCTCTCAAGTTTTATTCCTTGCACACTCTCCTTCCAGCTTAGTCGTATTCTTTAGAGTTCTTTCTTGTTCTCCTTTAGTTAACTTAATGTAGTTTCTGTCTCCTGGTTGGACCGTGGTTGACACAGAACACTCCCATTTCCACACCTTGATTAATGGATCCATGTATTCTAATGATGAAGGAGGCAGCCTTATACAATGGTGTCTGATTCAAAGCATACATTACATCCTTTCAGGATTTGTCTGCCAACTGGTGCCCTACCTGAGCCTTCAATATGTCATTCCACCTTTCAATTAGACCATTCACTTCCAGGTGATGAGTTATATTGTAAAAACTAATGAATTTCATGAGGATGTGCCTACTGCTCCACTCCCTTTGTTACAAAATGAATTCTTTGAGAAGAGGCAATTTTGGGTAGAATACCATGATGGTGGTATGCTGTAAGTACTTGGATGATGGTGTGGACAAAAACATTACAGACAGAGACAGCATATTTATATCCAGGAAAAAAAAATATCTTTTCCAATAAGGAAGTATCTCTGCGCTGTACAGGATAGAGGAGATAAAATGAAATCAACTTGCCACCAGGTAAACAGCTGGCGTATCCAGGGAAAGGTGCTGTATCATAGGCTTACGTTGGTCTTTTCCACTGAAAGACTGAGCACCCAGCAACGGCGATATCCAAGGCAGCCATTGGTGGTGTTGTTGTTCAGTCTCAGTCATGTCGGACTCTTTGTGACACCACGGACTGCAGCACACCAGGCTTCCCTGTCCTTCACTATCTCCCAGAGTTTGCTCAAACTCATGCCCACTGAGATAATGATGCCATCCAACCATTTCATCCTCTGTCGCCCACTTCTCCTCCTGCCCTCAGTCTTTCCCAGCATCAGGGTCTTTTCCAACGAGTCAGCTCTTCATATCAAATGGTCTGAGTATTAGGGCTTCAGCTTCTGCATCAGTCCTTCCAATGAATATTCAGAGTTGATTTCCTTTAGGATGGACTGGTTTGACCCCCTTGCTGCCCAAGGGCCTCTCAAGAGTCTTCTCCAGGACCACAATACAAAAGCATCAATTCTTCAGTGCTAAGCTTTCTTTATGGTCTAATTCTCACATACGTACATGACTACTGGAAAAACCATAGCTTTGACTATATGGACCTTTGTCGTCATTAGTAAGGGGAAATTCATGTTTTTGAGCCCACGCATGTCCTCCATTCCTGCCACTAAGGACACTTTATGCACAGTACCACTGGACAGGAACAGGGACAGCTCGGTAAGCAGGGTAACTGATAACCACGAAGCATGACATACTGTTCCTTTGATAACGGAAAGCCTCCAGGGCAGCAGATGCCCATCAGTGAGCATTCATGTGGGACACAAATCTTCACAGCCTGTACCCATCCTGAAGAGTCCATCCTCGTACCTCTTCCCCAGAATTCCTTGTCACCAATTTTCCAATCCCATTCCTTCCAAGTCCCTGACCATCCAGCCAAACCATACCATTAACAACTGCTCATAAATCTGTGTAGATTCCTACTTCTGGCCATGTCTAATCCCCAAACAGACAACCAAATATACTGCTTAAAGTTCTACCCACTGAAAAGATTTTCCTTTACCACTCTCCTTCAGGGTCACCCCCTGATGGTCTTTTAATGCTGCAGTCTTCTATTTTGAGGTGGTACTGACATATCATGGAGCAGCACCTGTACACCAGGCTTAAGTTTGTATTTCTCAGCTAACTGGCCATAAGGCACTCCCCACAAAGCCATCAGCAAGATTTGAGGAAGAGGAGGCAATGAAGCAGGAGTCTGAATTCATACAGCTTACTCATATCTCTCAGACTTGCCCAAGCGTGGTCTCTTTTATACCACTTCTATCTGATGATAGATTGCTGCTGCACAAAGTTAAATTTATGGCTAGCTGTGTCAGGAGAATCCTAAATGGGGTCTCAGGCAGCATGGTCACCTACTATACTCTCTTAACCACAGTTCAATAGAAAACTAGAAACTGTTTCTCAAAAAGGAAAGTGTTTTATGCAAAAGAGGGTGTAAAAAAAACCCTAGAAGGGACGTCCCTGGTGGTACAGAGGATAAGAATCCATATGCCAATGCAGGGGAAATGAGTTCAACCCCTGGGCTGGGAAGATTCCTCATGCTGCAGAGCAACTAAGCCCGAGTGCCACAACCACTGAGCCCGAGATCTAGGGCCCACACGGCTGCAGCTATTGAGCTCACGTGCTGCAACCACTGAAGCCCAAGCACCTAGAGCCCGTGCTCCACAGCAAGAGAAGCCGCCGCAATGAGAAGCCCATGCACCGCAATGAACAGCAGCCCCCGCTCACCACGACTAGAGAAATCGTGCAAGCAGCAACGGAAGCCCACAGCAGCCAAAAATGAATAAATAAATATATCAATACACAAATAAAAAATACTGTGAAGATGTATTGTTGGTCTTTCCGGGTAAAGGAAAACTGATTTTGATGGTCTTCACAACTTGGTTTGGGCAAAAATGCAGTATCTAGGTCAATGGCTACATACCAAGTGCCATGCTGAGTTGCTCCAGTAAAAATACTAGATCTGGGACAGCTGCTGCAGTAGGAGTTACTTCCCAGGTGAAGTAGATGAAGAACCTCATCATTCTTCAAAACTCATCATATGTCTGCCCAGGCCAAACAGACAGGTTAAATGGGAATGGCATGGGAATCATCCCCTCTGTATATTTCAGCCTTCTTCATTCTCTGAACTTTCCCCAGAGGGAGAGAATTGCTTTCAATTTACTATCAGGGGTAGAGAGGAAGTTCCAGGAACTTCTACTGAGCCCTGCCTTTCACAGCTTCCCTCACTTCATGAGTCAGAGACCCAAAGTGGAGATTTCTTCCAGCTTCCAAGTATGTGTACTTCAATTACACATTCTGGAATTGGGGAAGTGACCACTGGACACATCTGAGCTAAGGATCTAACGCCTGACTCCCTAAGTTTTCACTTTGACTGGTAGGCCTAAGTGCCGTTTTGCATCCCCTGTCATTTATAACTTTATTGCTATTTCTGTCTTAGGCATTCCTTTGGGAAAGGTGTATGGATTCACTACATACTCTAATGTATTGTCTATAGATTATAAGAGAAAATCAAGTATCTGCTGATACTTTTTAAGTTGACCTGTCTTTATACTTAGAAATGTCTCTTAATAGTAGGCTTCCCTGGTGGCTCAGATGGTAAAGACTCTGCTGCAATGCAGGATCCCTGGGTTGGGAAGATCCCCTGGAGAAGGAAATGGCAACCCACGCCAGTAATCTTACCTGGAGAATTCCATGGACAGAGGAGCCTGGCAGGCTACAGTCCATGGGGCTGCAAAGAGTCAGGCATGACTGAGAAACTATCATTCACTCTGGCATTCTGAATTATCATAAATTCAGAGCAGTGTCTAATAATCTCCAAGGTCTGTGTACCTTCCTTTCCCAAGTGCTTAGCCGCTCAGTCATGTCCAGCTCTTTGTGACCCTTTGAACTGTAGCCCGCCAAGCTCCTCTGTCCATAGGATTTCCCAGACAAGAATATTGGAATGGGTTGTCATTCTCCTTCGCCAGGGGATCTTCCAGACCCAGGGATCAAATCCACGTCTCCTGTGTCTCCTGCACTGCAGGCAGATTCTTTACCCACTAAGCCATGGGGGAAGCCCCTTCCCAAGTGCATTTGTTTAGTAAATGGACACAGACCCCTCTGGTGAAAGCTTGGAGGAAGATTTATGGTACATACTCAGAGCACTGCTGCAGGAAGCTTCTTCGAGGGCCTGGCCTCCTCTTCAGTCACGGGGCTCAAATCTGTCTCTAAACTGATGAAAAGCCACCACTCTCCAATGTGGTGAGTCAACTCAGGCTTAGGCCACCAGTCTCAGAAGTTGATTGGCTGTTTTTTTTCTGTTATGTAAATCAAGTGATACTCGAGTAGTCTGTTCACCTGGCTCATTTCTAGGGCTGCACTGGTCAATTCAGTTCAGTCACTCAGTCGTGTCTGGCTTTTTGCGACCCCATGAACTGCAGCATGCCAGGCCTCCCTGTCCATCACCAACTCCCGGAGTTCACCCAAACCCATGTCCATCGAGTCAGTGATGCCATCCAACCATCTCATCCTCTGTCCCCCTTCTCCTCCTGCCCTCAATCTTTCCCAGCATCAGGGTCTTTTCCAATGAGTCAGTTCTTTGCATCAGGTGGTCAAAGTATGGGAGGTTCAGCTTCAACATCAGTCCTTTCAATGAACACAATTAGTTACTACTAATTGATTTCTATTGGCCAAGGTATTCTGATTACTGCTACATTCCTGCTGCCATTTATGGTAAATGCACTCACCTTGTCTTTGGCTGTTAAGTACTTAAGTACCGTCTACCACTCCAGGACCCTACCATCCCCGTGAAATCAGGGAGCCCATGTGAATACAGCATCGTAACATCTGGTCTACAAAGATGAACATCCACAGAGTATCTTAAGGATGTAGGTTCTCACCTCATTAATATGCCTTTCAAAGACTTATTTAGGAAAGTGTGTTTTGGAATGTTCATGGAACATAGGTTAGGGGTGGCTGTGCAGGTTACATATAATAAATCCACTACAAAATCCTGTATCCTTAAGCCTTTGGATCAGAGGAAAACATAGGCAGAACACTCTTTGATATAAATTGCAGCAATATCTATTTCAATCTGTCTCCCAGTGTAATGGAAATAAAAACAAAAATAAACAAACAGAACCTAATTAAACTCAAAAGCTTTAGCACAGCAAAGGAAACCACAAACAAAACAAAAAGACAACCCACAGAATGGGAGAAAATATTTGCAAATGAAGCAACTGACAGAGGATTAGTCTCCAAAATTTACAAACAGCTCATGTGGCTCAATACCCAAAAAACAAAAACCCAATCAAAAAAATAGGCAGACAACCTAAATAGACATGTCTCCAAAGAAGACATACAGATGGCCAAGAGGCACGTGAAAAGATGCTCAACATCACTAATTATTCAGTTCAGTTCAGTCGCTCAGTCGTGTCCGACTCTTTGCAACCCCATGAATCGCAGCACACCAGGCCTCCCTGTCCATCACCAACTCCCGGAGTTCACTCAAACTCACGTCCATCGAGTTGGTGATGCCATCCAGCCATCTCATCCTCTGTCGTCCCCTTCTCCTCCTGCCCCCAATCCCTCCCAGCATCAGAGTCTTTTCCAATGAGTCAACTCTTCGCATGAGGTGGCCAAAGTGCTGGAGTTTCAGCTTTAGCATCATTCCTTCCAAAGAACACCCAGGACCGATCTCCTTTAGAATGGACTGGTTGGATCTCCTTGCAGT
>NW_011495069.1:11301669-11302699 GCF_000754665.1 Bison bison bison | reverse complement strand
GCAGTCCAAGGGACTCTCAAGAGTCTTCTCCAACACCACAGTTCAAAAGCATCAATTCTTTGGCGCTCAGCCTTCTTCACAGTCCAACTCTCACATCCATACATGACCACAGGAAAAACCATAGCCTTGACTAGATGGACCCTTGTTGGCAAAGTAACATCTCTGCTTTTGAATATGCTATCTAGGTTGGTCATAACTTTCCTTCCAAGGAGTAAGCGTCTTTTCATTTCATGGCTGCAATCACCATCTGCAGTGATTTTGGAGCCCCAAAAAATAAAGTCTGACACTGTTTCCCCATCTATTTCCCATGAAGTGATGGGACCGGATGCCATGATCTTCATTTTCTGAATGCTGAGCTTAAGTCAACTTTTTCACTCTCGTCTTTCACTTTCATCAAGAGGCTTTTTAGTTCCTCTTCACTTTCTGCTATAAGGGTGGTGTCATCTGCACTAATTATTAGAGAAACGCAAATCAAAACTACAGTGAGATGTCACCTCATGTCAGTCAGAATGGCCATCAGCAAAAAATCTACAAACAATAAATGCTGGAGAGGGTATGGAGAAAAGGGAAACTTCCTACACTGTTGGTGGGAATGTAAATTGGTGCAGCCACTATGCAGAACAGCATGAAGTTTCCTTTAAAAATAGAGCTAACATATGATCCAGCCATCCCACTCCTGGGCATATAGTTAGAGAAAACACGGTTCAAAGGGATACATGCACCCCATGTTCATGGTAGCACTGTTTATAATAGCCAATATTGGAAGCAACCTAAAGGGCCACCAGCAGATGAATAGGTACAAAAGATGTGGTGCATATACATACAATGGAATATTACTCCACCATTAAAAAGAATGAAATAATGCCATTTGCAGCAACATGAATGGGTCTGGAGATTATCATAATAAGTGAAATAAGACAGAGAAAGACAAATATCATTTATTATATGATATCACACATGTGAATCTAAAAATAATGATATAAATGAACTTGTTTACAAAATAGAAACAGACACACAGACTTAAAGAATG
>NW_011495069.1:11299258-11301569 GCF_000754665.1 Bison bison bison | reverse complement strand
ATGGTTACCAGAGGGAAGGGTGGGGTGGGGATAGAGAGTTTAGGATTGACATGTACACATTGCTATATTTCAAATGGATAACAAAAAGGATCTCCTGTAAAAAATTTAAAATAAAATAGATTATCCTTCTTTAAAAAACCTTTGGAGTCTTTCTTCCAAATTATTCCTTGGAAACTCTAGTCTCTCCACTCTTTGAATGTAAGCCACTTTCAAGTCCAAGTTTCAGTCAACCAACTAAAATGTTAGAGCCACCTTCAGCTGCACAAGCTGACACTCTAAATCTCAAGTCTACACCCATGAATTCAGAATGATTTCGTATTCTTCCCTACCCTTAGCATCAACTCCTGTATACATTCCCCAGGATGATGTCAAATCTTGGCATTCTTCTATTGTATAAGCGATCTCCCCCAGACCACAGTGTGTACCTGATCCCTTGGAGCTCGTTGAGATTTGACCTTTGTGATGGATCTAATGACAACAAAGGATGCATACGTTATGTCTTCAGGAGAATGGTCATCCTTTTTCAAGGTGTCTGTCCCATATCACAGGGTTTTCAAACAAAGGAAAACTAGTCTGTTCAGATATAAGAGGGAAAGTTCTTTCCATTGGTAAAGGGAGCTTCAGAGTGACTCTCCATTTCATCTGAGTCCAACCAGATGTCTCTACCAGCTGTTTCAGGATCCCATTCTTTCCTAACTTATGTTCAAGCTCTCATGTGAGAAACTTGGCAATGCTATAAATCTCACTGACATTTAAATTCCGTGACCCACACCATTAAATTTTATATTTTCTTTTCAGCAATATCAGCCCTGTGGCTACATGAAATAAGATTTTTTTAAAGATGCCGCGGAAGCTCTGTGGTTCTCAAACCATGATTTGAGCTGAGAATTAAATGACCTGAACTTATTTTCTTTCGAGTAAGTGCTCCAGTGCCTTCAAGAATCCATCCCACACCACAGTCTTCGCAGTCATAATTACTGACATGATGGTCAAATGCAGTAGTCAGTTGGGCTCCCCAGACATTTGCTTCAGTTAGCATTCCATCAAAATCCATCACAGGTGATCACATAATTATGATGCCACTATGCTGCTGATTACTAGCATCCCAAGTCCCAATGGCAAGGTGCTTAGCACTATGCTCAAGCCCAAGGGCAATGAAGCCAATCAAAATTCCACCATTGAAGGTCTGTCTCCTGAGACCACCCCTGCTCCCAATTCTATATCAATTAGAACCCAGTCAAGAGACAGAGTTCAGAACCCATAAACTGAGCATGAAAATTTTTAATATAAAGAATTATTAACTAGCATAGGGTAGTTAATTACCAACAGGAGTAAAAGAGGACTCTGCTGCTGCTGCTGCTGCTGCTGCTGCTAAGTCACTTCAGTCGTGTCCGACTCTGTGCAACCCCATAGACGGCAGCCCACCAGGCTCCCCTGTCCCTGGGATTCTCCAGGCAAGAACACTGGAGTGGCCTGCCATTTCCTTCTCCAATGCATGAAAGTGAAAAGTGAAAGTGAAAGTGAAGTCGCTCAGTCATGTCCGACTCTTAGCAACCCCATGGACTGCAGCTCACGAGGCTCCTCCGTCCATGGGATTTTCCAAAAAAGAGGACTCTAAAGGACCTGAAAACAGCAAGAAAGAAACACCCAGAAGAGCAACTTCCCTGGTGGTCCAGTGGTCAAGATCTCACCTTCCATTGCAGGGGGTGCACGTTTGATCCCTGGTTGGGGAGTTAAGATCCCACATGGCAAAAGCCCAAAATATAAAACAGAAGCAATGTTGTAACAAATTCAATAAAGACTTTTTAAAATGGCCTACATCAAAAGAAAATGTACGTTTTAAAGAAAGAAATATCCAGAAGAAAAAGTGGGCTGCAGAAAAAAAAAA
The DNA here is from genome assembly GCF_000754665.1 of Bison bison bison. Taxonomy (NCBI): domain Eukaryota; kingdom Metazoa; phylum Chordata; class Mammalia; order Artiodactyla; family Bovidae; genus Bison; species Bison bison. The sequence continues at coordinate 11,299,681 of NW_011495069.1, read as the reverse complement.
AAGTTGCTAATATATCTAGGCTGAGGGAGAGTGAATAATGATGGAACTAAAAGACTGAGGAAAAAGCCCTCCCTCAGTACTGGAATCAAGATTGCCGGGAGAAATATCAATAACCTCAGATATGCAGATGACACCACCCTTATGGCAGAAAGTGAAGAGGAACTAAAAAGCCTCTTGACGAAAGTGAAAGACGAGAGTGAAAAAGTTGGCTTAAAGCTCAACATTCAGAAAATGAAGACCGTGGCATCCGGTCCCATCACTTCATGGGAAATAGATGGGGAAACAGTGGAAACAGTGTCAGACTTTATTTTTTGGGGCTCCAAAATCACTGCAGATGGTGATTGCAGCCATGAAATGAAAAGACGCTTACTCCTTGGAAGGAAAGTTATGACCAACCTAGAGAGCATATTCAAAAGCAGAGAC
>NW_011495069.1:11295309-11299050 GCF_000754665.1 Bison bison bison | reverse complement strand
TTGGCCACCTCATGCGAAGAGTTGACTCATTGGAAAAGACTCTGATGCTGGGAGGGATTGGGGGCAGGAGGAGAAGGGGACGACAGAGGATGAGATGGCTGGATGGCATCACTGACTCAATGGACGTGAGTTTGAATGAACTCCGGGAGTTGGTGATGGACAGGGAGGCCTGGTGTGCTGCGATTCATGGGGTCGCAAAGAGTCGGACACAACTGAGCGACTGATCTGATCTGATCTCATCTGATCAGTACTCTTGCCTGGAAAATCCATGGACAGAGGAGCCTGGTAGACTGCAGTCCATGGGGTCGCGAAGAGTCGGAGACGACTGAGCAACTTCACTTTCACTTTTTACTTTCATGCATTGGAGAAGGAAATGGCAACCCACTCCAATGTTCTTGCCTGGAGAATCCCAGGGACGGGGGAGCCTGGTGGGCTGCCGTCTATGGGGTCGAACAGAGTCGGACACTACTGAAGCGACTTAGCAGCAGCAGCAAGACCAAAATTCAGACCTCTTCAGGGAGGATGTGAGGAACACAAGCACATGCAGCCTCTAGTGGCTAAGAACTTTGCCAGGGAGTATGGGCTAGAACTGGAGAGTGAAGCTTGAGGATATATCAGAGCTGGTCCACAAAGGCCACTGAGGTCTGGCTCCTGTGCCGAGGGAAAAAAAAAAAAAAGATGGTGGAGGATCAGAACCTGAAAGAGTTGCCCACGCCATCACCTCGCAATGTCCCTCTAGTGCCCCCTACTGGCAAATACGAACATTGCTCCCACTGGAAAAAGAACTATTTACAGGGTCCAGCTGCAGTATCTCAAAGCAGGGCAAAAAAGGGTGGACCTGAAGCTCAGAGACAAAAAAGAAAAAAAAAATAGATAACTGGTACTGTGGGAGAGACAGACATGGAAGGGAGCAATGAGTCTGTCAGGAAAAGAGGCTACAGGGGCCAGGGTTTCTCTGCCTTTGGCAGAGGAGGGGCAGACAGAGGCTGTAACCCTGCAGAGCAAATTCTGTCCCCAGCCCACTTCAAAAGGAGAATGCAGTCACAAAATAAACACAGCCCAACAAAGCCACATTGTTCAGCTTTCAAATGAACAGAAAATAAAATTCCTGGAAAAGTTCCCTCTTCCCACCCCTGGGAGCAAGTAGGAAGTGAGTTAGGATGCATTTCATTTTTCTTCAAGAGGCTTTCTCAGTTCCTTGGTTCCTGCTGACTCAGGCCACCTCCACCATCTGCAGATTCAAGACATTCAGACGTTCATTCAACAGCGTTGTCAGCAGGCCTACTAGGTGCCAAGCAGTGAGTCTGGGAGGCTCTTTAACTGTGGGCCTCAGCTAGGCCTGCTTACATCTTTCTGTGGCTGAGCCCAGCTTGAGCGAGTGTTAGAGAAATTACAAGTTAATGTGGTTCGGGTTCAGACTCTCCAAAATTTCTATGAGGATTTTAAGAGCAAGGGCTTTGGAGTCAAGTGACATGGGTTCTCAGTCTGTTGTTTCTTCTTTTTTTAACCACCACCCCACACACACACACCCTCTGTCTTGGCTCTTTAGTGACTGTACGACCTTAAGCAATTCACTTCAATTCTCTGAGCCTGTTTCCTCGTGTATCAAGTGATTTTGGCAATATCTACCTCAGAGTTGCTGGGAAGATCAGGGATAATGTCTGTATTAAATATAATCCAAGGTGCCCAGGTCTTCACACCAAAGCCCAAACCACACCCTAGGTTTCACCAGACCCAGAGAGCAGATGCTTAGGCCAGGGGCCTGGCACCACCACCAAACAATGCCAGCCCATCACCACTGATATTGAACCATCACTGCCCCACCTAGTTCTACCTCCTTATTGGACAGACCAGAATACTGAACCCCAGAGAGGGCAAGTGATGATCCAAGGCAGCCCAGCATGGTGCTGGCCAAGCCCACACTGGAACCAGGCCTCAAATGGCATCAAGCCACGTGACCATCTGAAAAAACTAAAAATAATGTGCTTCATGGTATGGACTCTGGAACAAGGCAGGCCCGAGTTCAAGTCCTCTCTCTGAAATTTCCATTCATTCAACAAACATTCACTGAGTATCCGATACAAGCCAGGCACCCATGTTAGTGCAGGGGACACAGAGGGATCTGATCTACACAACTCCGACTCTTGCACAGTCTAGAGGGCAAGACAGTGAATAAATAATCAATGAATAACCAAGTTCATCACCAGCTTCGGGAGAGTGAGGAGGGACATACAAAGGGTAAGGCCCTGAGACGACAGGTCAGTGGGGCAGGGGTCCCCGTTGGGGCCATCAGGGAGGGGCTCGTGATGGGGGGTGTTGCTAAACTGGGACCTGAATACCAAGAAGGACCAGCCATGCAGAGGCCGGCAGAAGGCACCCAGGCAGAGAGCTCGGAGCCATGAGAAGGGAGGCCCAAGTGAGCAGAGAAGCAAGAGGGACACGCGGAGAGAAGGCAGAACCCTTCAGCCAGGGCCTTCAAGATCACCCCAGGAGCTCAGCTTCGCCCACCTAGTGGTGGAGGTCGCGGGGGGTCTGAGCAGACGAGTGATGGGACCTGGCGTAGTTGTTCGAGCGACCACTCTGGCCACCACTGTCAGTCACTCCAGGGCTCTGTGACCTTGGGCAGGTCACTTAAACTCTCGGAGCCCCAACCTTGGACGCCAGAGTCTCTGCTCCCACTGCCCCATCACAAGGCGGTTCTGCCCACATAACAACACCTTTCTTTCTGCACTGGCCTCCACCCTGAGGGTGTCTATTAAGCCCCTGTCCAGTAGAGGTTGACAGGGGAGGTCAGTAGGAGCCTGGTAACAGGGAACAGCCAGGCCCCTCTCTCAATCAGGGCCTTACAAATGGCCTTAGCATCCATCAAAGTCACAGCTCCATCTCCTGGGTGCCCAGGATGTATAACATGTCCCAATCAGGGCCCGGCAGAGAGGTGGTGAGAGGTAATAATTACCTTGGCAGGTTCCTACAGCCAGATTTATGATGACATAAAGAAAAAAATTTAGCTCCAGGCAGTAAATAGGCAGCTGGCCCCTCAGCACTTGCAGAGATTCTAATGACTGGAGTGGGGCAGGTGGGGCCTCTACCCCACGTCTGCTCCCCCTGCGGCCCTGGGCAGAGCCAGGCTGGCCCATTCAATGTCTTTGCTCCAGGCCACCTTGTCCGAGAGGCCACCGGCTCTGACACATTTCACAGCCTTTGAAAGTCAGTGCGCAGGCCACCGATCACATTTGGCATTGCATCAAGGGGTCCCCTGGTTTCCGACACCCCCAGGCAGGCCGCAGTGCAGCTACAGGCGCAGCCTTTGGAGTCAGCCTGATGTAGGTTCAAATCTGAGCTCTGCCTGGCAAAGGCTATGACTTTGGGTGAGGAAACTGCCTTCCTGAAACTCTGTTTCCTCATCTCTAAAATGAAGGGGTAGCCTCTACTTTGAAGGGCTGTTGTATGGATTAAGTAAGAGACAAAGGCTTCAGGTGCTAAACGACTGGGCAATGGTGAGCACATTTACTATCCAGGGCTTCAGGATTATGATAAGAGATGGTGAGTCTGAGGGCCAGTAATGTCACGGTGACTCTGCTAGTTCTTTTCAAACATTTTATCTCTAGACTTTGCAACCAATCTTGCAAGGAGGTAATGTTATGTCCCTTCTCTAGATGAAGAAACTGAGCCTGGGGTAGTTCAGGGACTCGAGCAAGGTCACCAGCTAGGGGGATGTGGGAGCTTGGCTTGTTGATTCTG
>NW_011495069.1:11291876-11295199 GCF_000754665.1 Bison bison bison | reverse complement strand
TAAGCATCTGCTTCAAGTCCAGTACTTTGCCAGGCAATGGATACAATCAGGTGAATATGGAAACACTTCCTGCCCTTAAGGAACTCAGCACCTGATGGAGAAGCAGGATCACTGACCCACTGCACAGAACTCATATGTATTAGTTAGCTTTTGCTGCATAACAAAACAATCCCCAAACCTCCTGGCTTAAAAGAACAATTTGCTATCTCTTCCAGTTCTAGGGGTTGGTTGAGCAGTTTCTGCTAAGCTTAATCATGTGGGTATACTCACCTGACAGGTCAGCCTGACTGGAAGGCCCAAGATGACCTCATTCACCACATGTTGGTTCTTCTCCATGTGCCCTTGAATCTCCCAGTAGGCGAGACAGGCTTCATTACACGGCAGAGTGCCAAGAGGGCAAAAGCAAAAGCTGCAATGCCTCTTGAGGTCTAGAAGCCAGAGCTCGTGCTACATGCTAAGTTGCTTCAGTCACGTCCGATTCTCTGTGACCCCGTGGACTGTAGCCCACCAGGCTCCTCTGTCCATGGGATTCTCCAAGCAAGAATACTGGAGTGGGTTGCCACACCCTTCGGCAGGGGATCTTCCCAGACCCAGGGATAGAACCCACGACTCATGTCTCCAGCATTGGCAGGTGGGTTATTTACCACTAGCGCCACTTGGGAAGCCCAGAAGCTCACCTGATGTCAATTCTGCCACATTCTGTTGGTCAAAGCAAGTCCCAGATAATGCTTGGCCGGTATCTATGACATACATTTGTGGCCCATCAGGTAAGTCTTAGTGGTCAGTTCAGAGTGAATGGGAAGGTCAGCTTGTGCCCTCGCTAAGTGGGATCATAACCATCAAAAGATTTTTAATTCAGATTAAAGGATATTGAATTGTGAGGGTTTTAGAATGGACTGTATTCTTCAACCAATGGAGAAACTGAGGCAGAGTCAGTCAGTGTGGACAAAATCAGTACATCATAGTGCCAGTCTCCACATGAAGAAACCAAGGCCCAGAAACGAAGAGTCTTGCCCATGTCCTACAGCAAGTTTGTGACAGAGCCAGGGGTGACTTGAGTCCCTGCCAGCCAGCTCACTCCTCCTCCAAGACTGGGGATGGGCCGGACTCGGGCAGCTGAAGTGGGTCCACCCTGTCCGGTCTGTGTTGTGTTTTAAACGGACCTCTTTCCACACACCCGCCACCACACAGGCACTTAATCACTGTCTCATTTCATCCTAAATAGAATTGTCTCCATTTTACAAATGGAAAAGAAACCAAGGTCGGGAGAGGCAGCTGATTGGCCCAGGGTCTCACAGCCCTGGGGGACCATTTGTCTGACACCAAAGCCTGAGCTTCTCAGGAGGGACCCAAAGGAGCTCAACCTAGATCCAAGCCCACAGGGGCTGAGAGACAGCTCCATGGCCATCAGAGGTCTCGGGATAAAGCCTCCTGTCTGAGTGCTTCAGAGGCTTGGGTGGAGCCAGCTCTGCAAGTGGAAGGCCCCTGAATGATGCTCGGGTCCATGCCTCTCCCCCCATTTTATGGATGGAAAATCCAAGACCAGACCGGGGCCCTCCCATGGCACTGGGAGGCTGGGGGCAGGTTCCAGTCAGGCTGGTCAGACACATAAAAGGCTGCTCGGTGGCATTCAGAGAGCACGTTTATTTACAAAGCGCTTTACAAACAACCAGTTTATGCCTCCCCACAGCCCCCTGCGAGGTAGGTCAGTAGTCATATCTACAGTTTACAGATGGAGAAATTGAGGCACGGAATGGGGGTGTGGCCTGCCCCATTTTAAAGAGAACTTCCCACCCACCCATCAAAAAATAAACAGAAAAGCATTGATCTTCCATTTCAAAATATACCTTCTTTCTCCAAACCCTAGGGGGTGGTGAGCACCCCTGACAACAGCGCCCCAGGAGGCACCCTGACCAGGAGCCACAGGGACCTCAACCCCAGGGGCTGTCGTGCAGCCTTGCCGATTGTCACTGACCCAGGCGGAGCAGGACCCAGCCAGTGAGGCCTGAAGTGACAGGCAGAGGGGGCTGAGGTGACGTCATTCTGCAGACATTGGGTCAAGCAAGAAAGGGACCCCACACAGGACAGGGTAGGGACGGGCAGATCCTGGTTTGGGGGAGGTCAGGGCACATTCAGGGATGCAGAAATTCGGGGTTGGGGGGATCATGAGCAAAATATCCCTAGGGCTGCAGGGAGGCGAGGGGTGGAGAAGGGAGCTGAAGTTGCCCCTGCGAGGACCAGTCTGAAGTGCCTACTGGAGAATCAGGGCAGAGTGTGGTCTCCCCAAGATCTGCAGGGGCTGGCCAGATGGGATATTAGATGCCAAGCCCCAGTGCACGCTCTCCCCACATCGGGCCAAGCTGGGTGGAAACCCTGGCCTGCCATTTGCTCTGCAGGGCTTCACTCATCTCTGCCAAGGGCTGGGATGCAGTCCAGGGGCTTGAGTCTGGGGCCCCCTAAGCTGGCAGTTCCAAGCTGGCCACTCTGCCAGGAGGTGCCAGGGCTCTCAGCAGGCCTGCAGGACCCCATGAGGCAGGCTGGGCTGCAGTCTTGCTAAGCTCCTCCTTGGCCCACAGCCTGCTCACGGCCATGCTGAAAGGCCCTGCCCACAGTGGAAGGGGGCACCAGGCTGGCCCAGCACCCACTCCAGTGCTTTCCCTGGGGGCGCAGGTCTTCCTCATGGGTCCGCTGGGGATGGTGGGCCTGGCCCTGAGTGCGCAGTGGGTGCCCCAGGCCAGGGGCCCCTGCTATCTTGACTCCAGCCCCTCCAGGTACTCCAGGGCCACGTCATAGCAGAAGTGGTACTGATCCTGGGAGAGGGACAGGAGTCACCAGCCAGGTCCCTCTCTGCCCCACGGTCAGGGAGAAGGGAGAAATGCGGGTGATGCTTTCCACCACAGACCTAGACCCCAAGGCCCAACTGTGGGGCCCAGATACGGGAGAGGGTATCCGAGGGGGGCCTGGTAGGGAGTGGACCAGGAGGTTGGAAGCGGACGGGCAAGGGGTACAGGGCTCCTCACCAGGGTCTCCACCATATTGGGTTTGTAGTTCCTAAGCGTTTTGGCAGCAAAGAAAACGTCCACCAGGTTGTGGCAGCGGATCATTTCCAGGACCGTGGCGCAGGCGCAGAAGGTGCCGCTACGGCCGCCCCCATTTCTAAAGGAGAGACATGAAAAGATTTGGGGTTGGGCTTGCGGGGTAGGGTGAACTCAAAGATGGAGAGCAGGGCCAGGGAACCCAAAAGAGAGGAGTCCGGGAATCCAGAAGGGAGGGGCCAGGACATCCAGAAGGGGGGGGCGGGGCCTGGGATCCTAGAAGGGAGG
>NW_011495069.1:11290741-11291776 GCF_000754665.1 Bison bison bison | reverse complement strand
AGGGAACCCAGAGGGGAGGGGCTAGGAAACCCAGATGGAAGGGGTCAGGGAGCCCAAAGGTGGGCAGCAGGAAGCGCTGGTTAAGGGGGTGGAGTCAGAGGATAAAGGACTAGCATCCCAAGCGGAAGGTATCTAGAACAGAACCTCTAAGAGAAACAGAGCAGATTCTGAGAACAAGGAATCGAGACACACTCCAGGAGAAAGACACCCAGACAAAGTCAGTGACAGAGGAGCGCTGCAAGGCAGCAAGCAAAAATCCAGGCAGCAGAGTGGAAAACAAACACTGAGATCACCAGTCACCCCCAGTATCACAGACACAGCCTCAAGCGCACAGAGACACTCCCAAACGGGCGGCACCGCCAGGGAGACCCTCTGATTCCCCCAGCCCTCTCCCTCCTCTGCTCTCTGTGACCCGGGGCGGTGCTTCTTTGGGAGATGAGGGACAAACCAGGCCCTCTGTCCCCTTCCTGAGGGGCATCTCCCACTAAAACCAAAAGCCCTTGAGAGGGCCAGGCCCTGCCTGACTCAGCTCCCTGCCCCTGCATCCTGTGTGCCCAGCCTGGCACTAGGGTCAGTAAGTGCTGAAAGCATGAAAATGTGGGGGGCAAAGGAATGAGTGCACCCAGATGTGAGTGAATAGATGAACCTGTGAATGAGGCATGTAAATGAATGCACGAGGAAGGAAAGAAAGAAAGTACATGCATGCAGGCACGAACAAAGGCCAGGATTCCATTGGCTTAAAAAGTGTACCACTACCGTATCATGGGTTCATCTATTTACACAGGACTCTCTCCAATTAAACTGGCAAAGTCAAACATCACAAAGAGGCTATACTGGTCACGTGTTTAGGATGGAGTCCACACCCTGGAAAGTGACAGGGCTCCTCCAAGGAAGGCAGGGTCAGCTTTATGGGGCCATGCTGTCCGGAAGCTCAGGGCTGGGATGCCAGCCCTGAAGCCCTCTCTCACCCCGACCTCTGCCCCTGGTCCATGGCGCCCCAAGCCCTCTTCCCACCCAAGGGCGGGCCGGCACTCA
>NW_011495069.1:11285401-11290536 GCF_000754665.1 Bison bison bison | reverse complement strand
CCTGCCACTTGTCCACCGCCGCCAGCAGGTGCAGGAAGGCCTTCTTGGAGTCAGGAGTGTCCCGGTAGGCGGACCAGCGCAGGAACTGGAAGTGTTGCACCAGCAGGTGCCCCTCCTGCATCTGGGGCGGAAGCAATCAGCCAGGGGACCTGAGCACCAGGGTTCCACGGCCCCCTGGGGACCTCGAGAGGGTCCAGCCCAGCCCCCACCCAGGTTCTCATCCTGGAGCTCCCACCCCACTCACCCGAGAGATGTTCTGCACCCGGAAAACTCGGGCCACCAAGTCCTCGTCCGCTGTGCCCGACACGAACTCCACCTCCATGAGGCCATACTGCTGCCGGCCTGGCTCCGGCCAGTACTGCGGGCAGGGCTGTTGTGCAGGATGGGAAGGCCAGCTGAGCTGAGCCGAGCTGGTGGGGCAGCTGCTGCTCACACCCACCCCCAGACCTCCATGTTTGCCCAGGAGCCCACCACTCACTCCAGACTCACGTTCAAGTCCCCCCTCCGCCCCCCAACATCCCACCACTCACCTATCAAATCACAGTGTACACCTGCCCGGTGCGTTTGTACTGATACACTCAAATCAGCAGAGACAAACTCTTTGTTGTGGGTTCACTGACACCGCTGTGCCGCTAGACAGCTACACCTAACACCCTCACAAGCACATACACCTCCCCCTGGCTGCCTTCTTCCAAGGACAAGCCTCAAATGACCCCCACTCACCCCAGCACCCCTGCCCCGAGGCCTTCTCTCTCGCTGCCTCAGCCCTCCAGCATCAGCTTACAGACATGGGGTGTCCCTCTGTTGCAGCACAGCTTAGCACCCCCCTACTCCTGCCCCAGGACCCCTCCGTGGAGTCAGGGTCCTAAAGGTACCCCCCTCCAGGTCACATTCTCAAGCCAGTGGAGGGGCAGGGAAGGCACAACCCCCTTACACACAAATATGTGGGTCTTCTGGGGAGCTGGTCTGAGGCCCCAGCCCTCCAGTAGAGCCTTCTAGCAAGGCTCTTCCTTCCTCCGAGCCCCAGTTTCTCCAGCTATGAAATAGTCCCCGGGCTCCTCCCAGGCAATACCCTGCTCCATCTGCCTCCCTCTCTGACCATGAAGGAAAGACACCACCTTCCTTTTTCTCCTGGGGTCCTGGCAACTCCTTGCATTCAGGCCTTTGCACATGCTGCTCCCTCCCCATGGACCACTTGTCCCCCATCTCTTCACCAACTCAACTCTACCCTTCCGGTACCTCTCAGCTCAGACATTACCTCCTCCAGGAAGCCCTCCCTGATACACCATCCCCCAGGCTCCTCTGTGTCCCTGTACCAGCTCCATGGTAGCCTTCTGCCTCTGCTGTCATGATCAGTTTCAGTACCTGCTTCCCCTAAATCATGAGATCTGGGAGGGGCCACATGTACCCCTTCCACCTCCCCACCAGGTTGATAGGGAGTGGCCCATGAGCAAAGGTGGTTGAATGAATGAACAAACATGTGACTAGTGAATGACATCTCTGTGAGCCTCCCTCTGGGTCCCTCCCCTCCATCTTAGTAAGGGCAGGGTTCATGCAACATGGGACTCCCTTAGACCTCTGCCCAGATCCTGGAGCCCATTACCCTGAAGTCCTAGGTCATTTATACCAACTGCCTGACTTGCAAGGAGCCCAGTTAACAATCTTCTCCAGGCGGCCATCTCCATGCTGTCATGCTCATCTTATAGCAATGGTCATATGGAGCTGGAAGGCGGGGTGTCTGGACCTCCCAGGAGTTCCAGCTTTTGGAGCCCCAGAAAGAAATGAGGGGAGCTGCCTCAGGCCGAGATCACTGACCACCTTCTGGACCATCCTCAGAAGCAATGGTCACCTTCATCATCTTCACCCCTGTCACGTACCGAGCACCTGCAATGTGCCAGTCACGGCGCAGTGCTAAGCATCCCACGGACATCTCACACCATCCTGATGATAATCTCATGACGGAACAGGTGCTGAGATAGTCCCCATTTCACAGAAAAGGAGACTGAGGCTCGAAGAGGTGTATTAACTTACCCTAGATCAAACTGTCAGAAAGTAAGGAGGCTGGACTTCTACTCTGCCTCAAAGGCCCCCATGATTAGCTGAGTGACAGGAAGCAGAGGCTCTGGGAGGAGGCAGCCCCAGGTAAGGGGCACGGCTCTGCCACTTCCCAGCTGTGTGACCTGGGAGAAGTCCCTCCACCTCTCTGGGTCTTAATTTTCTCACCTGAAGCCCATAAGTGCAGAGCAGAGTCCCTAGTATACATCAGATACTGCCTAAAGAGCAGCTGCATTTCTCTGGGCTGAGCCTGGTTTTACAGACAAGGAAACCGAGGCTCTGGGAGTGGGTCAGACACATCTGAGGCAGCTCAGCAAGTAGGCAAGGTGGCAGAGCTGGGCTCCAACCCCTGACTTTTGCCATGCGCCCTTGAACAGACTGAGGCCTGGGCAGCAGGCAGCCGGCCAGCCTGGCCAGCGGAGCCCTCACCCAGGCGGAGTTGGACTGGTGCAGCTGGTTGAGCATGACGATGGAGGTGCACCCGTAATCGTAGACCAGCCGCCAGAAGTCGGGAGTGGTGCTCTGCAGCGGGTGGAGGGTCACAATGAAGGCCGCGCTCCGGGTGTAGCTCTGCAGGGAAACCAGGACTCAGCGCCCAACACCGCCAAGCCTCTGCCCCACTGTCCTCCTGCCCTGCCCACCCCAGCTCCACCCCACAGGACCAGGCTGCCTCTAGGGACCCAATGTGGAGTCTGGCTGGCACCGTGGGGCCTGAGTTGACAGGGTGAGCCCCCAGGCCTCTAAGGCCCAAGCCCATGGCCCCCCTGAGCTAAATAGCGGAAGATTCCCAATAGGTGGCAATGGGAGCTTGGGCGTGGTGGGCAGAGGCTGGCCAAGCTTGCTCCCTGCTATTTGCACCTGCTGTTGCTGTTACCTGGAACAAACTTCCCAGGTGTACAGGGCTCTCTCCCTGACTTCTTTCTGGCCATTCCTTAACTTCAACCGCTTCAAAGAGGCCCTCTTTACCAATGCATCAAAAATAACCACATGCATACCCCAAAACCCACATTAAACACTTCCTCTATCTGGTTGCTTTTTTAAGAAATTAACAGTAACTGACAGTCCATTGTATACTTGTTTGTTGACTGTCTCAACCCATTTCCCCAAAGGCAAGGTTCAGGAGAGCAGATTTTTTTCAGGTGTGGCCTGTGACCAGAACTTTATAGGAGTTCAAGAAATATTTTTTTAATAAACAAATGTCTAGGTGCCTTCCAACTCCATGGATGAAGGGTCTGGACCCCAACTCAAGCCCCCAGACCAGTGACCAGTACTGACCCCATTCCCTACTCCTGACCTTGCCCCACCAGGTGAGCCAGCCACAGCCCTCCCCCCATTTCAGTGCTCCAGCCCCAAGTCTCCTGTACCCTGCCCTGTCCCTGCTGTGCCATGTCCCCTCCCTCTCCTGATGCTCTTCTGTTACCACCCCCTCTCCCCAGGACCCACCAAAGGCTTCCTGATTGGCAGCTCCCCAATGCCCAGCCCAGCCAGACTCTCCAACACTCAGGCCTGGGCACCCAGTGGGGCTCCCTGCAGACTTAACCACCAAAAACGGCCCCCACCTGGCCCCCAGATAAGCTCACCGCAATGCAAGCAGCAGGGCCTGGCTCATAAGCCTCAGGCCCTGCATGGCTGGGATCAAGTGTGACATATCACAGCCCCAAGGAAGCTTCTCCACCGGACTGGCCCATTCCCACCAGGCCAAGGAGCCCAATGTGACCCTCTCCAGCTCAGGGGCTCAGGACCTCAGAGAGCCTCCCCTCCATCGCCCCCATGTGCAGACGGGCACGCTGAGGCCAGAGAGCAAGCCGAGAGTGAGGCCACAGATTCCAACGTCCCCCTCCAAAGCTCACCGGCACCCTAGGCCACCTCCCCAGGACCCCAGCCCCTTCTCCATTCACTCCCTTCAGTGGCTGTGACTGCTCGCCCCTGCTTGCCTTCAGCTCACTCCAGGAAGCCCCTGGGGAAGGAAGTATGGGAGCTTTCTCTCTTTGGAGAAACCCCACTGTTCCCTGCACACTGTGCCAAGAGGTTCTGGCTAAGAACTGGGCCAAGAAAGGCCCATCTGCCTCATCTCTGCGATGGGGAAAGCTCCCTCCCCACAGCCCTCATCTCCACGTGGATGGACATCCAGTGGTGACATCCACCTTCACAGGTGGGACAAGACCAGAAGTGCTCAGCTTCTGAAGGGAAGGCCCTCCCCTTCTCTTTCCAGGCCAGCTCTTCCTCAGAAGCTGTGCATTCAACTGTTGCCGCTCCCCACCAACATGTAAAGGCCTGCCCCTTGCGGGGAGGGGCTCTAGCTGGACTGCTGAGTCTGGGAGGACAGGTCTGCCTGCCCGAGGCTGAAGGAGTAGCCATCCACATAGCCACACAGCTGAAGTCACCTTCTCCAGTCTCACCAGTTTCCTTAGGACAGTAACATCTTACCTCCACCTGTGTGCCCCTGTACCTCTCTCTCAAACTGGTTCCATTTAGGAAGGAATAGGGGGTCACTCACAAGACTTGTCCCCCTCAAGCAGTGGCACCCTGAAGTTATTCACTGGACCCTAAATTCCCTGGTTCTGTTTGCAAAGCCCAATAAAGGGGGTAGAGCCTCCTGAGCTGGGAGTAGAGGCTTCTAAACAGCTCCTGAGTCCTCAGACTACTGGGCATGGAGAGCAAGTAGCTACTCCAGGCCAGGTTCCTGGGCAGGCTCTAGCTCCACCACCCCAGGACAAGCTCCCCTGGCTCCAGATACCAAATCTCACGTCCCAACCCCAAACCCTCCCAGCCTCCCCAGCCAAAGCCCTTGAATCATTCATCCTACCCCAGGTTCTGCTGGGCCTAACCCTGGAGACAACCGTGCCTGAAGTCCACCACCCAGATCCCTACTCAGACTGAGGGTAATACCTGAGGGGGAGCACTGGTTCTTGAGTGCCCTGAATAGAAGATCCTTGGTGCAGGAGGAAGGCCACCCAATGGGCCGCCCCAGAAAGGCAGAGGGCTCCCCTAACCTGAGTCCTCCCTGGCTCCTGCACCTTCCCTCACTGCTGGGTGAGGGTGTCCCACAGCCCAGCTCACCCCCGCGCCTCACGTCAGTC
>NW_011495069.1:11273616-11285301 GCF_000754665.1 Bison bison bison | reverse complement strand
GAGGAAGGGCAGGCAGCGGTCAGGCGGCAGGACATCCATGCTGCGGTTCTTGTCCCGGTTCCGGGGCAGCAGGGCGATGCTGCACTCCTCCACATCCAGCGGCGGTGTGACCGAGTTCAGAGTCTACAGAGAGGGAGAGGAAGGGAAGGTGATGTCCCGTGTTTGTGGGGTCTCCTCCCTGCATGAGGCCCCATGAAGGAGACTGGGCTGGGTTATTATGCCCATTTTATGGATGGAGAAACTGAGGTCCAGAAAGAAGACAGAGAGGGAGGGAACCCAGGCTCCCTGGATTCAGGCTGTGCAGGGCCCGGACGGAGCTCTGGAGACTGGAGTCTGCCTCCTCGCCACCTGTATACTGTAGACAAGCTACTCTATCTCTAAGCCTCATTTTCCGTCTGCTGTAAAATGGAATAATTATTTGCCTACCTCAAAGCATTGCTGGGAGAATAAAGTGAGATAACACCAAGCCTGGCACGTGCACCACCTTCAATACACAGAAGGCACCGTAAGGATCACTCCCAGGAGCCAAGCCCTGAAACCCCAAGTCTTCCACAAAGCGGACTCCAGGGCCCTGGCACAGGTGGCCATCTTCCCCAGCCTGTCAAGGAACGCCTGGCACAGGAGCAAGCCGAGGACTCTGGGCCACCTCCCCTCCCCTCCTGCCTTCATGCCTCAGGCATCCTGACTCATGGAGTCTCCATTTCTTCCTCTTGTTCTTCTTGATGTTGTTTTTCAGTCACTCAGTCATGTCTGATTCTTTGCAACCCCATGGACTGTAGCCCACCAGGCCCCTCTGTCCATGGGATTCTCCAGGCAAGAATACTGGAGTGGGTAGCCTTTCCCTTCTCCAGGGGATCTTCCCAACCCAGGGATCGGACCCAGGTCTCCCACATTGCAAGCAGATTCTTTACCATCTGAACCACCAGGGAAGCCCCCTACAGCACTGAGCGCCTCCCAATGCCACACACATGCTCGCTCACGAACCACACCTATACACACACACTCATGCCCCACCTGGAACTCCTCCCGCAGCTGGGAGGAATTACTCTGAGGGTCAATGCGGATCATTTCCTTATAGGTGGCCTTGAATTCGCTGACAGGGATGGTGGTCTCCCCACACAGGCAGGCCTCCAGGATTGCATCATGGATAAAGATGTACTGCTCCTAGAACAGGAGGAGAGAATATGAGGAACCAGGAGGGGAGCAGAAGTGAGAGACTTCAGGGTCAGGAGGAGGCAAGTTCAAAGTTGCGGCTGGGTGCTCTGAGGTAGAATCCAGCCATGTGTTACTCCACGTGGGACCCACCATACTTGAAACAGCCTCCACGGATATTTGCTCATTGATCTCACATTTCATCCCATAATAACCCTACGAGAAGCTCTGAAGGTGAGGGGACAGCCCAGGGTCACACATCTAGAGAGGAGACAAACCCAATAAGCATTATGTCTTGACTGTAGAACTTATGACCTGCGCCCAGTGCTGTGTGACCTCACCCAAGTGAACACGATGGAGCTGAGCTTGGGAAGACCCTGAGAGGCTGGCAGCTGTGCGATGACCTAGAGGCAGGGGACGGCATGTGATGGGGAGGGAGGCTTCAGAGGGAGGGAATATATGTATGCATATGGCTGATTCATGTGGTTGTACAGCAGAAACTAACACAACACTGCAAAGCAATTATCCTCCAGTCTTAAAGGATATCCTAGGATAAACCTGGAGAAGGCACTGGCACCCCACTCCAGTACTCTTGCCTGGAAAATCCCATGAACGGAGGAGCCTGGTGGGCTGCAGTCCATGGGGTCGCTAAGAGTCGGACACGACTGAGCAACTTCACTTTACTTTTCACTTTCATGCATTGGAGAAGGAAATGGCAACCCACTCCTGTGTTCTTGCCTGCAGAATCCCAGGGATGGGGGAGCCTGGTGGGCTGCCATCTATGGGGTCACACAGAGTCGGACACGACTGAAGTGACTTAGCAGCAGTAGTAGTATGATAAACCATTATAGAAAACAATATTCAAAAGAAGAATGTATATATGAGTAACCAGATCACTTTGCTGTACAATAGGAATTAACAACGTTGTAAATCATCTACGCTGTTGTTCAGTCACCAAGTCATGTCCGACTCTTCTCGACCCCATGGACTGCAGCATGCCAAGCTTCCCTGAACCTCACCATCTCCCGAGGTTTGCCCAAGTTCATGTCCACTGCCTCGATGATGCCATCCATCTCATCCAAATCAACTGACTTCAATAAAAATAAATTTTAAAAGAAAGAGGCTGGCAGGCCAAGTCCAGGGATGGGAAAGGACAAGGCGACATCCTAGGACACCTTTCTGACACCCTCCACCAGCTTCGCGCTCCCACACGAGGGACTCTTGTCCTGGTGGGGCTGTGGGGGAGGGCTGCACCCTCACCTCGGTCTGGATCATGTTGACGCGCCGGGAGCAGAGGGTCTTCACGCAGTTGTAGATGTCCACGACGCCCTCACACTCCGCCATGTCCAGCATCACATCCAGAACGATGTAACACCCTGTGCGGCCAGTGCCCGCGCTGGGGAGAGAGCACCCGGGGCCAGGTCAGAGGCCTGGGGAGGGAGCCCAGGACCGCGAAGAAGAAGAGAGGAGACCTGGGGCCCTGGGCCATATCTACACCACACAGGCGACGGGGGACATGGCGGAGCCTAGGAGGAGGCTGCAAGAAGAGTTCCAGGGAAAGTGACAGAGAACAGAGGGGGAGCTGGGCCTTGGGGATGGAGAGGAAAGAAAGGGTGGAGAGAATGCAGACCCAAAACCAGCTCAACTTGGCAGCTGTGATGGGGGAAGAGGAACAGAAGTGATGCTCAGTGTAACCCAAGAATGTTCTGGTCTCTTGGATGTCTGGAAATCTCCTACACATCCTTCAAAGCCCTACACACCTAAACCCATATTCAGTGGAGCCTCCAGGAAATGTCAGGCTTTTGAGTTCCCAGAGCAATCTGGGTGGACTCTTACCAAAACCCCCTTCCCTCTCCATGGTCACTGTTTATGGGGTTGTCTCCCTACCTCACTGTGAGCTCCTTGAGAGCTAGATGGGGTAGAACCCATCTCTGGAATCCTCACATTTAGCACCAGGTAGAGCAGGGTTGAGAGGAGGGAGGAGGACAAAGACGACACCAAGATCTCAAGCTTGAAAATGGTGAGAGCAACATGTTGGCTAGGACACACAGCCAGTGGGTATCCCATATGCCACTGATAGGGGCTGGAATTAGTGAAACCACTTTGGAAAATTGTCCACAGTATCTAGTAAGGCTGAACATTCACAGAGCAATTCCACTCCTACGTACCTACCTCCCAGAAATGCAAGTGTGTGTGTCAGCCAAAAGACATGCAAGAGAATGTCCTTAGCACACTGTTCATAACAGCTCAACGCTGGAAACCACCCAAATGCCTCCCCACAGCAGAATGGATAAGCACACGGTGGTTTGTTCACACAGCAGAATCGGATACAATACGGATGAACCTTACAAGCATAAGGCTGAGAGAAAGTCAGACTCCAAGGAGCACCTGATGTGTGATTCCACTGATACAAAGTTCAAAAGCATGCACAATGAATCTCAGGCTTAGAAGTCAGGAGAGCGATCACTCTGGAAGGGAGGAGGTGGGGTACAGGCCAGAAGGGAGTTCCAGGGACTTCTGGGTTCTGTTAATGTTCTGTTTCTTGATCTGAGTAGTGCTGAGTCCTTCAGAGTGAAATTGGGGAAATTCCTAAAGCTTACTTATTATTACAATAGCCCATAATAATAAGCTACACTTCTCAGTGTGCACACAACGGTGCCAATCCCAGAGCCGAAGCTCAAAGGGCAAAGGGCACCAGCGGGTCATTCTCCCCTGTCCTCTGCCTCTGAGCAGGATGGACTCGGGCCCAGTCTCCTTTAGGAACCTCAGACAACCTCGTTCCCCACCCCCTCCTCCCTGGGCTCCTCAGCACCCCACCTGCAGTGGATGACCACGGGCCCAGCGTCAGGGGGCGTGGAGGCCTTCACACGCCGGATGAAGGCCAGCAGCCCCGTGGCGTGGTAGGGGACGCCGTGCTCCGGCCAGGCCGTGAAGTGGAACTGGCGGACCTCGTGGCGGGCAGAGTAGCCTCTCTGGGGAGATAACAGAAGTGACAGTCAGAGCCCCTGCCAGCGTCTACCAGACACCTGCAGTGTGCTAGGCACCGAATGCTGGAGTCTACCAGACACTTGCAGTGTGCCAGGCACGGGAGTGAGCGTCTCACCGCAGGAACTCAGTTCACCCCAATGAGACTAACGAGGTGGGTATTAATGACTCATTGTACAAGTAAGAAACCTAAGCCTCAAAGACGAGAAACCGCTTGCCCAAGAAGACAAAACACACGTTAGGCAGGGGTTGGGCCAGGATCTGCAAGTCACCCACTTCCACCACCTGCTACACAACTGCCTTAAGAGATCATTTTGATGCTCTCAGTCTTAGTTCAAAGGAGGAAAACTATCCTTCCTCTGAGGACTTTATAGACAGTCAAATAAGACTGTGCCATCCCTCACCTGCGGCCTTTCATGAGTGATGTAACCACTCTTGAGCCTCACTTTCCCTATCTGTAAAATAGGGCTAATGGCAAAGGCCTAACCCACAGACTGAAGCAGGCCTGAAACAATACGTGTAATGAGCTGAGCACAGCCGGGCACAGAGCAGGATCGGCACCTGGCAGCTGTCCTCATCGTTCTCTACGTTCACACCATCCTCGTCATCTTGACTTCCTCTTGCAGTCAGCAGTCAAGACGGCCACCTTCCCATCCTTTCACAGTGCCCCCTGCTCGGGATGCAGAGGGCCACCCCCACCCTCCACTCCTGGGCTGGGGGGGCGGTGTGGGCCCTGCCCCACCTTCTCAGGCACCCCAGCAGGGGCCTGGTGACCACAGGAGACTCACCCGCTCCAGGGCAAAGCTGCGCACGACATACTCGGCTAGAGTCTCTGTCTTCACCAGCGTGATCTTGATGTCCCCGTACATGTCAGAGTCCTCCGGCCAGTACCGCGAGCATTTCACCTGGAGTCCCCAAGGGGCAGGCTCAGTGGGCTCTTCACTGCCCCCACCTGCCACGCCCCCTCCCCCGGGCCCCACTTACCCTGCCCACCTCCACCAGTTTGGTGATCATGACAATGCTGGAACAGTGTTCCTGCCATACCATGCGCCAGAAGTCGTAGACCATCTCAGGCTTTGGCCCTGGGGCGCAGAGAGGGCTTGTCTCTAAGGCCAGGTCTCCACCCAGGCCCAGCACACCACTGCCCACACCACTGATGCAAGCCAGGAGGGTCCTGAGCCCCAGTGGGGGCTTCATGCTCACCCCCACACACCCCCATCAACTGCCCTTGGGGTGGTCATTATCAGAAAGAGCCTGCCTGGAGACCCCGGTCATCCTGAGTGGAACCCAGGAGGAAGAGCTGGAGGGCCATGGCGCAAGCTTCCAGGAGGGATAGACAGATGGACAGTGGAGAGGATAAGACACAGCCCAAGGGACCCAGGCAGCCCCCAGACCAAGAGGCACAGTCCACACCCATGAGGACCGAGGCTGGCTGACCCTTTTGCATGCAGACAGACAGGTGGACCAGGAGATACACGCAGACAGCAGACGTCGGGAGACACAAACACAAAGAGGGAACAGATATGGATGTCCAGATTCCAGAAGATCCAGACAGACAGACAGATGGAAGGCACACAGGGAGGCAGGCAGAGCAGCAGGAAAGGCAGGAAGGCAGACAGAGGGCACTCAGCACACTGGGGCGGGGGTGGGGGGAACATGGGCAGAGTACCTTGAGTGGCTATGAAGTGATTTGACCTGTGGTAACCCTGGAACAGGAGAAGAGGGCGTGTTAAGACCCGGAGGATTGGCCCCTCACTTGCTCAGGCCCCTCTGCCCTCCTCTCCCAGCAGCTGCACACACAGCCCCCACTCAGGGAAGTGCCCCACCCTCTTGACCTGTCCTTTGCCCATCCCCAAGTAAGGAAGGAAGTAGAGCCTGGATACCAGGGTCGTGAGTTTAAACCCATCTTTGCTACGTGATCCAAGGGAAGACACGACTCCTTCACAGGCCTAGAGGGTCTCCCCTTTCATAATTGGGGATAATTGTCTGTAATCTGCTTATAACCCAGCTGCTCTTTGGAGACAAATACATTGCAGGGTCACCCTACCTTGTTCCCAAAGCCCCAGAGACCCTAAGCAACCCCAGGCCCCAGGCTGGGTCTTGTCAGTTATCTCAGCCCTGCTCAGGGCAACCAGAATGGGCAATGTCCCTCCCCACAACCCGGTCACCCAGGGCTTGGGGTGGCCCAATGAAGGCTTCAGTTTAGGAGCAAGTGAGCACAGGAGTTGCTCATGGCCCTTAGATAAAATGTTTTTTAAAATCTTCAAAGTCAATAATAATGATAATAACGATAATAAATAACTTACATAGTTATTTATTAAAATAATAATAAATGTTTGAGGCCCTGTTATGGACACATACTGTGCTAAGCACTTTACCTGTATTATCTCCCACAAAAGAGGCCAAGAGCTACTTTCATCTTCCATCCCCAGAGCCGCCAGGCTGAGAAGTGGAACCAGCCAGACTCCACTCCCACCCTGAGGCGGGAACCACCCATGAGATCTTGCCCACACGAGACCCCCAGGGAATCAATGCAGGTGACACGGGATAAGTAAAAAGCATTGCAGAGCTGGTGCAAGAGACCAGCCACTGGCCTCAAGTTCACACCCTCAACACAGCTCCCAGCAAATCCTTTGACCCAGTGGGATTCCCAGGCCCAAGGGGCCCTGCAGTCAGACTGCCAGAGCACAAATCCCAATTCTACACAACTCCTGCTAAGTGTTGGGCAAATTCCTTTATCTCTCTCTGTCTATATTTTCACATCTAAACAACAAATAATTATAGTATTTATCTCCTTGGGCTGCTGTGAAGGGTAAAGTTACACACATTAAGGGCTTGGCACATGGCAAACACAAAGCCAGTAGTTAATCGAGAGTCGCCTTTATTACTGCTACCACTTTAAATGTCAACAAGTATCACTGAAGGTCTCAGTGGTGTGAACATCGAGAATTACTGGGCAGACAGCAGTGTACAACAGGAGTTAACAATACGAGTCTTGGGTCAGGCTGAGCTGGGTCTCTGCTGCCAAGTAGTAACTGTGTGATTCTAGGCACTAAGCAGGCACTTCTCAGCCTTTAATGTGCATGCGAATCAGATTCAGACGGTCTGGGGCAGGGCCTGGGATTGTGCATTTCCAACCAGATCCCAGGTGGTGCCAAGGCGGGGCCTCAAAACACACTTGGAGTAGCCAGGCTCTCTGACTCTCTAAGCCTCTGTTCTCCTCCAGAATATGAGAATAATACCAAGACACGCACGTGCTGTATACCTACACGTTCCCATGAAAATGACCAAAACATAGTCAAAGTTACCAAGAATGAAGAGCCTCCCAGAGTCACTCAACCCTCACTACCGGAACCTCTCCAGGCCTAGCCTAACTCCTTCCCACTGTCTCCCCAGCCACGCCTCTGCTTCATTTTAGGGGAGCTGCTGGGCAACTGGGGTCAGAGGGGGCACTCGGCAGAGGTGCTGCCAGTGTTGCCCTCCACCCCCAGCCTGAGTCAAGCTGGGAACAGGCTACTCCACTAAAGCCAGTTTGCCTGAGACTCTCACACGAGGGCCAGAGTCTCCAGTGCCCAGCATATTGCCAGCACCCAACTGCTAATCAACACATACAGCAAACAGCTCAATACTTTTTCAGACAGATGGCTTTCAATATCTGCATGTTCACTTTTTAGTTGCACATGTGCATTATTGCACAATTACGTCACACAGAGGACAGTGAAATGGAAAGTTTTAAATGATCAGATGCTAAAGGAAGATAAGGAGACCACCGTGAGCACACTCGCTTTAGAGACCAGGATTAGAGAGCAGGGGTGCTCCTGCTCTGGGGCATCAGCATGTCCTAGGAGCCTGTTCCCGGGCAGACACTCACCCCTCCCTGGTGCCTTTGGGCAGAGCTAGGAGACTGACTACCTGCACAGTGGGCAAGGCCCCTGGGGCATCCCAATGCCCCCAAAGAGAGAGATCCAGGGTCTCATGTAAGGGTGGGAGGGTCTCATGTAAGGGTACAGGGCTCAGGTTGGATTTGAGGCCCCAGCTCTGCTAATCCAGAGCCTTGGGGCCATGAGTAAGCCACTCAATCTTTTTAAGCCTCAGTTTTGTCATCTGCCAAGTGCAGGTCTCGACCTCATAGAGTGTGGCAAAGATGACATGAGGTGCCAGAAGTGCCTGGCACAGAGCACGTACTCAGCCAATAATGTTTTTGGTAACAGGCCTTTGAAAATGAAATAAGCCATGTCCCCTCAGGGAATTTCATAAGAGTCTGGCAACAACTAAATGAATGTGTCATGTGGAGATTGAGATGTAAAAACGTATATGATCTAGGGATTGCTCAGCCGTCCAGCGGTTAAGACTCCACACTCCCAATGCAGGGAGCACAGATTCAATCCCTGATTGGGAAATTGATTGGGGAACTAAAATCCCATAGGCCACGCCGTGTGGCCAAAAAATTTAAAATAAAAAAAATTTTTAAGTAAAAAAATATATATAATGATCTATATTCATCACCTCCTAATGGGGGTGCTAAGGCTGAGTACACCCATTGCCTTCTGTGGGTCTAATATTCCATGTAAGTTTAGCAACTTTACAAATCAACTGTGTAAAGAAACTCAAAATAAGGCAGAGGGTATCTAGGAGCACTTAAGGAACAACTGTCATCTCCAGCAGAAGCGACAGCAGGGACCTTACACTTTATATATTAGTGCAAGGCCCCAAGCATATACACGTTGTCTGAAAGTCTAATAATGAGTTGTATTTTTGCAATCAGAAAAAAGCCAGACATACATGTGTAAAAGAAAAAAGAAGATAAAATAGACAAGGTACCCCCAAAAATAATCCCATCGGGTATCAACTGTTACAAAAGTTACATTAAAAAAATCAAATGAGAGGACTCTGCTAGATGAAATTTTTTTTTAATTCTTATAAGGCCCAAACATAGCAAAATTTTTTAAGATAAAATACCCAACTGTTCCCCCAAAATAAAACATTCAAATTAGGGCTAAATTTGGGGCAAAGTGGTGAGGGTTGAGTTTCAAGCAAACTGATCACAAAGGGTTGGAACACAAGGGAAATTACTATTAAAGGGGAGTGCCTGGGGCCACCCCTGCTCCCTGGAAGGCCCGGACCCCCAAGCAGTGGGGGGACAGGGCACCCAGGGCAGCTCCTGCCACCCGACCACTCCCAGACCCACAGAAGGTATGGCTAATGAGGACTCATAGGGCACAGGGAGCTGGGGAGAAGGGCGACAGAGGTGGTGGCCAGGGAGGTGGCCAGGGCCTGGGGAGGCACCCGGACACTGCAGGCCCCCCCTTAGGGTAGAGGAGATGGAGGGCATTGTTTACAACAGGGGTCGTGTCAAACTTTCAGTCCCGGGGGCCCCTGGCCAGACTGCTGAAGTGGACGGTTGGTGCTGGGCACACAAGTGGAGGAGAAGGAAGACAGAGACGAGAGAGAGAGAGAGAGAGACAGCCAGAGACTGTGAGAGAGCCTGAGATACGGCTGGTCAGACAGACAGGAGGAGGAGGAAACGGGAGAGAGATACTTACTTCACGGTTTATCCGAATCTTAATGATTCCAGTGAGGGAACAGGACAAAGCAAAAGAGACAGATATTAGGCCAGAGGCAGATGGAGGTGGACGGCGGAGCACAGGAGTGGCTGGAATGGGTGATGCCCAGCAGGTGTGGCAGAGCAGAGACGGGTGGCCGGGCCTGGGCAAGAAAAGGGCAGGGGCAGGGCCCTGGCAGGGCCCCAGGAGAAGCCGACTAGGGCCTTGAGGACCCCAAAGCGAGGCCCCTGTCCCTGTCCTCAAAGCTGCCCAAGTCTGAGAGGCGAGGCCAGGTCCGACCATACTGCAGCCTGGGGAGAGGTGGGGAGGGGTGGGTGGGCGAGAAAGCAAGGGATTCTGGCAAATATGGGCGAGCGCATCTGGCCACCAGGAGGAAGTGAAGAAGGAGAAGAGAGGTCACCTCCACCGTCCCTGATTGCCCCCCGCTTCCGGATACACCT
Organism: Bison bison bison; assembly: GCF_000754665.1. Classification (NCBI taxonomy): domain Eukaryota; kingdom Metazoa; phylum Chordata; class Mammalia; order Artiodactyla; family Bovidae; genus Bison; species Bison bison. The sequence continues at coordinate 11,275,160 of NW_011495069.1, read as the reverse complement.
CTGACCTGGCACACTGATCCTGCCTGAGATTACCCTTCCCTTCCCTCTCCAGCCACCTAAAGCCAGCACAAGCCCTCTGCCTCCATGCAGCCCAACACAGCTAAAGCTGACCCCACCACTACCTTCGTGGTACGATGCTGAGAAAGTCATTCACTTCTCTTTCCTGGCCTGTGACTGCCCATCTAACCTGAATTCATTTTACTTGTATGTTTATGAGCCTCCCCGACTAGAATCTATGGATTCAAGGAAAGCAGGGACTATGTCTCCTTTTTCACAGGTGTATTCCCGGTGGCCAGCACAATGCCTGGTACACAGAAGATGCTCAAAATATATTTAACATCTAACGAATGAATAAGTGATTCTCTGCACACTTGACTTGCTGCCGGTCGGGGAGTCTGATCAGCGTCCCTGGGCCTGTCCTGTCCCACTCTCATCCACACTTGGGGAGCAGATTCATCGCCTCTTCCTCACACCCAAGCCCAGGCCCCCTTGGCTGCCTGCCCTGTCTCCGGCCCCTCCTCCATCTGGTCCAGCCTGACCAGTAGCTGCTGCAGCTGGCAGGACAGCCTTGTCATCAGCAGCAAAAGCTCTGGAGACCCTGACCAGCTGAGATGCGGCTCCCTTCTTGACCACTTGCAAGCTGGGTCACCTAGAGGAAAAGTGGCTTCACCTCTCTGAGCCCCAGTTTTCCTCACCTGTAAAGTGAGGCCACGATGCTGACCACAGCATAGGGTGGTTGTCAGGATTATAGACAATTAAATATTTGGCATAAAGTGCTTAGCACAGTGCTTGGCACACACTACATGGTCAGTTAACCTGAGTTTGTCACAGTCCAACACTTCCAATGCTCCCTGATGCCCCTAGGAAAAAAGCCCAGCTCCTCAGCCTGCCATTCGAGGCCTTCACAGTCCAGCCCCTGCCTGACTCAGCCTGACTCTGTGCCGTGAGAACCCCACCTCCAGCCTCGGGGCCCCTCACGGAGAAGGGACCTGTCCTCACCTCTAGGCCTGGCTGTCTGCCCTCTTGCCTCCATTCTGCTTCACTCACACCCCACCCCAGGGAAGCCCTCCTGACAGCCGCCGCCCACCCTGTCCTCCCCTCCGCTGAGCTCCCTGGCACTGACTGCAGGAGGTGGGGGCGCTCAGAAATCCAGCCATGTGAACCCCGACTTCTTCCCTGCCGGCCCCGCCCCGCCCGGACAGTGAGCCTGGAGCGGCCAGGGCCAGTCGGCGGACACGACGGGCTGAGGCACTCACGTCTATGTAGTTGGCGTTAATGTAGTCGGCGTCAGGGTCTCCCAGCATCGGGTGCAGCTTCACTCGGTGCCGATCGTCTGGAAACACAGAGCACGTGGCCGTGGGGTGGGCAGGGGCTGAACTGGGGAGCCCAGCCCGGGGGCAGTAGCGGGGAGGCTTCCTGGAGGCCAGAGCCAGGGCACAGGCAGGGCAGTCAGGGAACCTAGAGACTCAGGGCTGACCAGCGGGCCCTCCGTACTGCTGGAGGTAGGACAGGCCAGTGGTTAGTCGGGGCTGGCGCGGCAAAGA
>NW_011495069.1:11272814-11273516 GCF_000754665.1 Bison bison bison | reverse complement strand
GCACAGCCAGCATGGAGGATGCTCAGGTTGTTTGCAGGAGCCAGGCAGCTGGCTGGGCCGCCCTGGGTGGCCCCGGACGAGCCCCTTCCCTGGGGCATCCCGGTCTTCCCATTGGTAGAATGAGGGGATCGGGCCCCCCGCTCTGGGGACCCTTCTGGCCCAGCCCTGAGGCTGGGATCCCTCACCCCCTTACCCTCCCGGGCTCCCCAGCGAGGGCCCCCTCTGTGACTTCATCCACTGCCTGCAGGGGGCAGTGCTCAGCAGAGCCCAGACATCCCCTCCTTCCTCCCCCTCTTCCAGGGAACAATCTGAAACACTGACAACTCCCAGCAATCACCCCATTCAGACAAGCAAGTCCCAAAATTAGCTGCCGTTGCCACCCCCTCCACAGATGAGCGGGAAGCACCTGAATAGAGGCGTTTCTCCAGCGCAAGCATTTCCATTGTCAGCCTGTGTGGCAGCTCAGCCCATGGAGAGCAGGTGGAGAGGTTCACGCTGCCCCACACTCCAGAAAACCATCCCTTCCCCGTGGACCACCACTCCCCAGCTCTCCTGGCCAGCCTCCCCAAGAACATCCCACCCTGGTCCCCAGGGTCAGGTCCTGGGATGGAGGAACAGCCCTGCTCAGCCACACCTAGCTTCCAACACTCACTCCCACACACTCAGCATGTATTCCCTCCTCCTGGGCTGGCTGCTGTGCAG
>NW_011495069.1:11271715-11272714 GCF_000754665.1 Bison bison bison | reverse complement strand
AAATGGCTCACTCTGCTCTTCTCCCTCTTCCTGCTTCCTCCCACCCACTGCCCCCGACCGCAGGCCCTCCCGCAGGACTCACAGGCAGGCATGGGCTCCTGCCGGCCACCCTTGACCTTGTCTTTCTTCTTTGTAGCATCCCAGCCTTCAAAGAAGCTCTGTCAGAAGGGAAAGGCATAGTTAGTTGCAGGGAGGGAAGCCCCTCCCCTCCCAAGAGCCCGACCCTGTCAGCAGAAGGAGGCAGGACCACGGTAAGGGTCAGGTTCAGGGTTAAACTTGGGGCCTGAGATGAAGTCACTGTATATTCCTTTATATGTGAGGGACTAAGTTTAATACCGAGCAGTGTGGGGAGGGGAGTGAGAAATAGAGGGGGAAAGAGGTAACTATAGTTCAGAGACATTTCAGAATGAAGGTTAAGCTTAGGTCAAATCCAGGTCTGAGCTGGGATGAAGGTAAACGTGAGGGTCAAAATAAGTCCAGACAGAGGTAGGATGGGATTCAAGTCAGAGTTCAAACAGAGCTCAGGATGAAAGTTAGGGTCAAAGTCACACTGGGGTTTAGGCTGGAGGTCAGGGTCAGTATTGGTGGTCAGGTCCACATCAGGGATAGAAAAAGGATCCTGGCAGGGTCCAGACAGAGACCAACATAAGATTCAGACACTTTTTAAGTCAGAGTTAGGATGAGGGAGAAACCAGGTCAGGCTGAGATTAGGGCCAAGGTCAAGGCCAAGAAATTAGCTTAAAATGGGGACTGTCAGGGCAAGGATCCATCCAGGGACCAGCTGAGGGCTGCCAGGGTCCACAGTGAGGAGGAGCCAAGGGAGGCCCTGGCGAGGGGTCCCAGCTGGACGGGGGCAGGCACCTCATACTCCTGCTTGAAGCCATAGCCCTCGGCCGTCTTCATCTGGTTGATGTGCTGCAGGAGATCGGCCACACGCACCGCGGGGTGCAGCTGCCCCGTGTGATACAGGGAGCCCTTCCGGCCACACGACCGCCGCAG
>NW_011495069.1:11268589-11271155 GCF_000754665.1 Bison bison bison | reverse complement strand
CCACTGTTCTCTGCCCAGCTCTGAGCCGGCAGGGGCAGGCGGAGGACTCCCAGGGGGCCTCCCTTCCCAAGTCTTCACACATGGTCTTCCTCTGCCCCTCTCCCCACTGATGCCCAGTGAACTCATATCCATCCTTCAGGTCTGGACTCTTAATTCCCAGTCTTACTAATGGGTGGAATGAATGCAGTATTCAGACAGACACTGCAACCCCACCCCAGGTAGCTCCACTTCCCCAAACTCCAATCTCTGCCTCCTCAAATCAGGGAGACTGCGGGCCCTGCTTGGGTTCCACTTCCTGTGCCAAGGTTTGAAAGCTGCCTCCAGGTAGAGGGGCGATGCGAGGCAGGTGCTTCGGTTTGTTTTGCTTTTCTCAGGAATCACAGTGGCAGACTGCCTGGTGCCCAATGTCTGAAAACAACTGTTTCACATGTTTTATCCAGATTTCCAGTTGCTTACAGCTGGAGGGCAAGCCACGTACCAGTTACACACGTGTACGTGTGTGTGTGTGTGTGTGTGTGTGTGTGTGTGTGAGTTACTTATGTCTCTTTGTGACCTCATGGACTGTAGCCCACCAGGCTCCTCTGTCCATGGAATTCTCCAGGCAAGAATACTGGGGTTGGTTGCCATTTCCTTCTCCAGGGCATCTTCCCTACCCAGGGATCAAACCCAGGTCTTCTGAATTGCAGGCAGATTCTTTACTGTCTGACCCACCAGGGAAGCCCACCCATTACACATTTGTGGTCAAATGCCTCAAGCCCTTCATTTTTCAGGTAGAGAAACTGAGATCTGAAGAGGAGAGATTTGCCTAAAGTCGTGGCTGCCCAAGTGTGTTTCAGAAAATACTGGTCTTGCCAGATGACTCATGTATTCAACAAAGAGAAGGTCATGGGGAGGGGTTCTGTGTTTTAAAGGAGTTTGTGAAATTCTGGTTTAAATAAAAATAAGTCGGTTGTTTTCCCCTGTGAAACCTCCTAGGGCTTCCAACAAGTTAGTGTGTATTTTAAATCTCCAAGAGATGGGTGGGAATGGCAAGGTTTCACCTCCGTCTTTTACCACCGACAGTTTGTTTGTTTCATGAAATATCCTCAGGGGAATACAGTATACTATGGCGATTAAGAAACAGTATCTGGTGTCAGACAGGCTTCAGATCAAATCCCAGCTCTGCATGTAACCTTGGGGATGTTACTTACTCTCCAGAAATTTCCCTTTTCATATGGCAAATGAAGATTAAAACTGTTACTCTCCAATCTGATGGTATAAATATTCAATGTGCATGCACGCTAAGTCACTTCAGTCGTGTCTGACTCTTTGTGACCCTGTGGACTGTAGCCCGCCAGGCTCCTCTGTCCATGTGATTCTCCAGGCAAGAATACTGGAGTGGGTTGCCATTTCCTTCTCCAGGGGATGGATCTTCCTGACCCAGGGATCAAGCCCAGGTCTCCTGCGTATCCTACACTGCAGGCAGATTCTATACCAAGATTATGTATATACAACACCCATCCCAGTGCCTGGCACATGAGCACCTGCAGATGGGGCTGTGGACATCATCGGGAGTTTCCAGGAAAAGGAGGATCCCCCTGAGTCTCAGAAAGCCAGGCCAGATGGTTGACAAGAGGTGGCCTTTCTGCCCGGGTCCTTCTCCACCACTGGATCCTGGTCTAAGACATGACAATTCTTAGAGCATCCACAACAAGCACACAAGACAAGCACACAAATTTCAAGCCAAAAAAAAGATTTCTGCTGGTTCAAAGATCTCAGAGATGAAGGGGATCTCTGAGATCTCTGAAGGGGTCTCTAAGGGTTCTTCACGGAAACCGTGTTGAAGCTCCATAGTGAGCTCTCCAGGCAGAAAATCCAGCAGCTCATCTCAGAGATCTTGAAAGGCTGAAAGCCCTGATACGGCCTCACAAGTAGGCATGGAATCATCTGGCAATGGCTGAAGACGAGCAAACGCCCCCTCTGGTTGGGAAGAAGCCAGAGCCAAATCTGGGCAGCTTCCAGGTAAGCCCGAGAGCAACACAAGATGTTCTCCAAACAAGACCACCAGAGGACAAAGGATGATGAATGATGATGCTGCCAAGAAGATGCTCCATTTCCTGGGCCCAGAGAAGACATGTCCTTACTCTTCTCACCCATGCATTCCCATGGGATCTCTCTCTCTCTAACACACACACACACACACACACACACACACAGATCCTGAGGACTAGCTTGCCCACACAGCTGGAAGCCCCTGAAAGGATGAGAGAAAGGAAGGTAAGAGCCAGCCCTCAGCTTCTTGTCTTTCTCCAGCTCCATAATGATTATGGGATAATTTGGGGGAGTAACCACTGGATGCTTGCTCCTTGGAAGAAAAGTTATGACCAACCTAGACAGCATATTAAAAAGCAGAGACATTACTTTGCCAACAAAGGTCCATCTAGTCAAAGCTATGGTTTTCCCAGTAGTCATGTATGGATGTGAAAGCTGGACTATAAAGAAAGCTGAGCACTGAAGAATTGATGCTTTTGAACTGTGGTGTTGGAGAAGACCCTTGAGAGTCCCTTGGACAGCAAGGAGATCCAAC
>NW_011495069.1:11266122-11268489 GCF_000754665.1 Bison bison bison | reverse complement strand
CCTGATGCGAAGACCTGACTCATTTGAAAAGACCCTGATGCTGGGAAAGATTGAAAGTGGGAGGAGAAGGGGACAACAGAGGATGAGATGGTTGGATGGCATCACCGACTCGATGGACATGAGTTTGAGTAAATGCCGGGAGCTGGTGATGGACAGGGAGGCCTGGTGTACTGCAGTCCATGGGGTTGCAAAGAGTTGGACACGACTGAGCGACTGAACTGAACTGAACTGAACTGAACCACTGGACAGCTGATGTTTTGCGGGGAGGACTGGAGGCCCAGAGGAAAGAACACTGAGTGTGGAGTCAGAGAAGCCTGAATGTGAATTCTGACTCAAGTCACTTGACCTCTCTGGACCTCGGTTTCCTCATTTGAAAATGAGGATCCTTAGATTTCCCTCAAAGATAGGCATTTCCCCCAATTCCCATCCACCCTTGATGAAGACAGGCCACCAGTTATGCAACCAACAGCACACTATACTCCTTCACTATCTGCAATTAGCAAGCAACTTTAAAGAAACACAACCTGTAACAATAGCGAACAATATCTAACATACTGAGGGCTTTCATATGCCTGGCATGATTCTTAAGCCATTCAATCCTTAGAATATCCCTATGATGTAGGTATTATTGTTATTCCCCTTGTTACACAGGGGCTTCCAGGGTGGCTCACAGGGTAAAGAATCTGCCTGCAATGCAAGAGACCTGGTTCAATCCCTGTGTTGGGAAGATCCCCTGGGGCAGGGGATGGCTACCCACTCCAGTATTCTTGCCTGGAGAATTCCATGGACAGAGGAGCCTGGCGGGCTACAGTCCACAGGGTCACAAAGAGTCAGACACGACTGAGCGACTAACACTTTCCCTTGTATGGCTTCCCAGGTGGCGCCAGAGGTAAAGAACCCACCTGCCAATGCAGGAGACATAAGGACACAGGTTTGATACCTGGGTCAGGAAGGTCCCCTTGAGGAGGGCATAACAACCCACTCTATATTCTGAGGCCAGAAGGGTTAAGTGCCCTGCTCCTTAAGTGGCAGCATTAGGATTTACGTTCAGGCCCATCTGACTCCGGGACCCTATTGTCTTCCTCTGATTTCCTCTTCCTGATAAGAGGGCATTTGCGGTGTCAAATAAGGGGCATTTATTTGACGAACCATTTGGCCGGAACCCTCTGGTTTCCCATAGTGGACAAGAGCTCTTGAAGGATGAGAACCCAGAGGGTGTGAGGGTTTCAGGGCAGGATCAGAATCCACAGGGGCACATTCCAACAACTTGGGAACATCCCAGCTCAACATTTACTCAGCATGGGAAGTCCCTATTTAAAATTTCCATACTAAGGTTGAATCTAATCAACATGGTTCTAAACCACAAAAATCTGGCCTCTTCCTAACAAAAATCTGTTAGGAAAAGAAAAGTAGCAGCTAGACCAGGACGCGACATAAAGAAAGAGAGAAGCCTTAAGACTGAGCTTCAGTCTCCTGAATACATCTTGAGCTTCCCAGCCGTCACACCCTCCCCCTGTGTCCAGCATCCTGCCTTCAGTGTCCACCCCTCCTCACCCCTCATCAAATCTTATCCATCTCAGCTGAAACCCTGACCTCCCCTGCCCAAAGGTGTGTCTTCTCAAGACTATGGCAACACATTGTCCCCACCTCCCCAGCAGTTAGCCCAGTGCTGAATCTCCTGGGTCCATCTCACCTCCCAACTAGACAGTGAGCTCCTTGGGTGCAGAGCCCATGTTTCCTGCCTCTCTCCATCTCTCCTTAGGACTCAGCAGCAAGATGCATGCCCACACCACCCCCACCTCCCACTCCCCCCAAAACCCACTTGAGTTTTCAGCCCAAGCAGACCTCGCCAGGTTGTCCTCTGTGCATTTACACATGCTGTTCCTCATGCACAGATGCCTTTGCTTCCCCGTCTCTGCCAACCCAAATCCTACCCGGTCCACCAGGCCTGCGTGATACAGCCCAAACAGCAATTTGCAATTCAAAGAGACCTGCATTTAAATCCTGACTCTGCCACCTTCTGGCGGTTTGACCCAGACAAGTGATTCTCCTCTCTGCATCTCTGTTTCCTTGTTTGTAAGATGAAGAGTTGATTAACAGCTCAATGGCAACCCACTCCAGTACTCTTGCCTGGAAAATCCCATGGATGGAGGAGCCTGGTGGGCTGCAGTCCATGAGGTCACTAAGAGTCGGACACAACTGAGCGACTTCACTTTCACTTTTCACTCTCATGCATTGGAGAAGGAAATGGCAACCCACTCCAGTGTTCTTGCCTGGAGAATCCCAGGGACGGGGGAGGCTGGTGGGCTGCCGTCTGTGGGGTCGCACAGAGTCGGACACGACTGAAGCGACTTAGCAGTAGCATGC
>NW_011495069.1:11261507-11264673 GCF_000754665.1 Bison bison bison | reverse complement strand
ACAGAACTCCTAAAACTCAACAGCAAAAGGACAAACAGCCCAATTCAAAAATTCTCCAAATAAAGTACACAAACAGCCAATAAACTCATGAAAGGATGCTCAACATCACATCACTCCAGCATGAGGGAAAAGAAAATCGAAACTACGAGATACCATCTCACATCCATGAGGATGGCTGCTATAAAATTTTTTTTTTCTTTAACAGAAAGCAAGTCCTGGCAAGGATGTGGGGAAACGGGAACCCCTGGGCACTACTAGGGGGATGCAGAATGGTGCAGCCACGGTGGAAGACAGTGTGGCAGGCCCTCAAAAAATCAAAATAGACCTCCTATATGATCCAGCAATTCCATTTCTGGGTATATACCCAAAAGTACTGAAGGCAGGGACCCAGAGAGATATTTGTATACACCCACCCGCTCCAGTGTTCTTGCCTGGAGAATCCCAGGGACGGGGGAGCCTGGTGGGCTGCCGTCTATGGGGTCGCACAGAGTCAGACACGACTGAAGCGACTTAGTAGCAGCAGCAGCAGCATGTTCATAGCAGGCTTCCCTGGTGGCTCAGGCAGTAAAGAATCTGCCTACAGTTCAGGAGACCTGGGTTCCATTCCTGGGTTGGGAAGATCGCCTAGAGAAGGGAATGGCAATCCACTCCAGTATATTCTTGCCTGGAGCATTATTCACAATAGCTAAAACTTGGAAACCACCGAAGTGTCTATCAACAGGCAAATGGGTCAGAAAAGCAAGCATATACAAACAATAGAATATTATTCAGCCTTAAAAAGAAAGGCAATCATGGAAGTTCCTTGGTAGCCCAGTGGTTAGGACTCTGAGCTTCCACTTCAGGAGGCACAGGTATGACCCCTAGCCAGGGAATTAAGATCCCTCATGCCAAGCGGTGCAGCCAAAAACTAAAAGTTAAAAAAATTAATTTTTTCAAAAAGCAATTTTAAAAAAGGCAGTTCTAAAAGATGCTACGACATGGATGAACTCTGAGGACATTATGCTAAGTGAAATAAGCTAGTCCCTAAAGACAAGTACTGCATGATTCCACTTATATGAGATAGTAATCAAAGTCACAGAAAGTAGAATGGTGGTGGCCAGGAACTGAGAAGAGAGGGAACAGGGAGTTTAATGGATGTCGAGTTTCGGTTTTACAAAATGAAAACCAATCCTTAGATTCAATGCACATTCCGCCAACAAAGTTTTCCAAGGAATTTGAAGAGATGATTCTAAAATTTTTAAGGAAAAGAATGAAGGCAAATATATCCAAGACATCCTTGGTGAAGAATAAGGTTGAGAGGGCTTGATGTTTCAGATATCAAGACCTAGATACCTATGGTAATTAGCTAGTTTGGTACTGACACAGGAATCACCAAACTGGCCTATGATAAAGAACATGGAGCCAAAACATAGCCCATATATATATGGAAATGTGATATATGATACGGGGTGGCTCTGCAAATCAGTGGTGAAAATATGAACTATAATACCTGATGCTGGGACATCATCAGGTATTATGATGATGGTTTTCCGATGGTTTTCAGTTGGTTTTCCCTATAGAAAAAAATAATTTATATCACATACAAAAATCAACTACAAATGGATAAAGACGTAAAAGTGAAATGCAAAATATTAAAAGTTTTAGAAAAAAGTAAAAAATGTCTTGCAACTTTGCATACAGAAGAATTCATTAAACAAACACAAAAATAGAAATCAAAAAGGAAAAGACTGATGAACTTGACTAAATCTACACAAAAATTTGTTCATCCAAAGACACTATAAATAACCAGTGAAGATGAGCCAGAAATTGGGAGAAGATATTTGCAATTCATAAGAGACAAATGAGTCTCATCCTAAATATATAAAGAACTCCTAAAAACCACTAAGAAAGCAACAGAAAACCAAACAGAAAATTAGGTAAAAGACATGAACAGGCATTTTACGGAAGAAGAAACCTGAATGGCCGATGATGATTTGCAAATATGTTCAACTTCATTAGTAATCAGAGAAATGCAAATTAAGACTATAGAGAATTACCATCTTTATACAAACTAGTTTGGCGAAAGTGAAGAAGCCTGGCAAGTTTTGATCTCGATGTGGAGTGATGCAAACTCTTACACCCTGCTGCTAGGAATGAACACAGGCAAAGACGCTTTGGAAAACAATTTGGCCCTGTCTCAGAAAGCAGAACAAGCACATACTTTATAATCCAGCAGCTCTTATTTCCAGAAGCTGCTGTGCAGGTGCATCTAGAGATTCATTTAAGAACATTCACAGCAGCCTCGTTTGTAATAACAAGAAAACTAGGAACAAATCAAATGCCCGTGGATGGCAGGATGGAGAAATAAATTGTGATATATTCATACAATGGAAAACTATACATCAGAGAAAATAAATGAACTATAGCAAAACATCCACCTGGGTAAATGTTGGAAACATGGTGTTGAGCTGAAAAATAGAGAGCAATTTCATTTTTATCAAGCTCAGAATGAGCGAAATTATAGAATGCACTGTTTGGGGACACATGCACACATGGTAAAAATTACTCCCCAAAAGCCAAGAAAGTTATAAACATAAATTTCAAGGGAATATTTACATCTAAGAGGGAGGTAAGGGCTATGAGAGACGCATTCAGATGACTTTCAAATTCACCAGTGGGCTTCAGCAGTGTTTATTGTATTATTATGACTTCATGATTTTCCTAAATAGTCTATTTCCTTTTGTACAAATCAGCACTAAGTCGAATCAAAAGATGTGTGATGAAGCGATTGATGAGAAGCTCCTAACATATACAGCTGACTCACCCTCCTCTCCCTGCAGGCCAGCCATAGCACTAAATGATGTATATACATTCTCATTTAGTCTCCCAGCAGAGACAATCTTCCTCCTCATTTTATACACGAGGAAGCAGACAACCAGAGAGGTTAAGCCACTTGCCTCAGGTCACACAGCTCAGGGGACCTGAGATGCAAACCGAGGTCTAACTCCAGAGCACTTCCTTTCACACAGAAGGAAGGAGATGGCTCTGACCCGGCAGCAGCGCTCCCTTCCCTGAGTCTCCAGAACACTTCTCACAATTAACATGGGAACTCACACTCCTTTTAGATGAATCTATGTCTAAGACCTCCATTTTCCTAAAGCTCCTCCAGTGCAAAGATAACACCGGT
>NW_011495069.1:11258007-11259482 GCF_000754665.1 Bison bison bison | reverse complement strand
AAAAAAGGCATAATGACAAGGAGAGAGGTGGGGAAGGAGACAGGGGTGGGGGGACAGGTCAGACACCAGCGACCACAGGGATGACAGACAGAGGGCCTCGGACAGAGGACAGCCCGTCAGGCTGGCTGGACCCTGGAGCCCAGGAGGACCCGTCCCGAGAAGATCCTGGCCTAGGAGGCAGTCTGCAGCGGTGAACCACAGGGCTCTGTTCCTGCCCAGGCCTCCTGCTCTACTTGGCAGAAGAACTTCAAACATCAACCAACCAGATCCGCAGACAGAGCCAGGGGGGACACTGCATTGTGGCCTCCAGCCGACCTCAGGGTGCGATCAAGCCGATGCTGTGTAATATGGACAACTCGGAAAAGTTCTGCATTTAGGTTCAAAATTAAGTGTTCTGTGACAACCCAGAGGGGTGGGATGGGGTGGGAGATGGGGACATATGTATACCTATGGCTGATTCATGTTGATGTTTGGCAGAAAGCAACACAATACTGTAAAGCAATTATCCTCCAATTAAAAAAAATTTTTTAAGAATATGAAAAGAATATATATATGTGTGTAACTGAGTCACTTTGCTGTACAGCAGATATTAACACAACATTGTAAATCAACTACACTTCAATAAAATAATGTTTTTGAAAAACAGCTGCAGAGTAAAGGGAGCAGGAGCGCTGCCTTGTTAGGAGCTCAAGGAACAGCTGAGCTGGAGGCTCCACGTGTGTTGAAGGGGGTGTGGTTGCTGGAAAAGCCAGTGTGACAATGGGTGATGTCGATGCAAGAAGAGGGTCCAGGGAGGAGGTGAGAGACCACCGTCCTCTGGGCTGGCCTGGGGCCACCTGGGCCTGCTCTGCAAGGAGGGGACAAGCACGGGTGCAGGGGAATGATCTGGAAGGCTTGCAGGGTCAGAGATCCCAGAGGCGGAAAACAGAGCAGCATCGGCAGGCCGTGGAGTTAGACGGGTGCCTGGGCTGCAACCCCGTCTCTGCATGCCCTGTGACTTCTGACAAGTCCTTAACCTCCCTGAGCCTCAGTTTCCTCATCCGTGAAATGGGGCGATCACAGGGCCTCTTCTCGGGGTTATCGTGTGGTTTCTGTGTGAAGAGCTGAGCTCAGGGGAGGCGCCCAGGAATTGGTGGGTCTGAGGAGCTGGGCCCAGCTGGAGAAGGGCTGGAGGTGCCCTGGGAGCTGCCCTGTCTCTGCCCCCGACATGCACGCGTACACAGGCTGTGGACCCAGAGCAGGACCCTAGCAAGGACCTTCCTGGACGTTAACTGAGGTCTGATTTCGGGAGGTCCCGACCAGCAGGAGTGGCTTGAGACACAAGGGGCTGCCCTGGGGTCAAGAGGACAGGAGGCTCTGGGAGGTCCAATGACTTGTCTGGGGCGGCTCAGAGAGCTGGATCTGAACCTGAGACTTGGCACAGAGCAAGCGCTCATGACCTCCACACAGGAGGACGGCAGGGAGAGGAGGGACAG
>NW_011495069.1:11250996-11257835 GCF_000754665.1 Bison bison bison | reverse complement strand
GGGGGGAGGCGCTCCCCAGGAGGGGCGGGGCCCCCGGGCAGGGGCGCTACTTACGGGTAGTAGGAGTAGGCATAGTGGTTTCTCCTGGCAGCGTGCAAAGAGAACACACAGGTGGGCCACGGTTCGTGCATGAGGTGGGGCCCAGGGCAGCACCGCCAGCGGGAGGGGCCTGATGCTTTCTCTGCTGGGGACCGGGCTGGCCTGGGACCGAAGGGTCAGAAGGGCCTTCTCTGACCCAAGGGCTGGCCCGGCTCCTTCCAGAACCTTCCCCAAGCCCACTGCTGGAGTGAGAGGAGGTGGGGAAAGGGCTGGGAGGGAAGCAGAGCTTTTACACACGTGTTCACAAAGAGAAATACACATGCAGACATGTTCATGGATACACACACTCACATAGAAACACATGGACTCACTCATGTACTTACAAACACAGACCTATTACATACATGCAGACACTCAGACACATGTTCTCAAACACACAGATTGACACACAGAGATACCTACAGAGACATATATTCACAAATACACACTCACATAGAAACACATGGACTCGCTCATGTACTTACAAACACAGACCTATGACATACATGCACTCAGACACATGTACTCAAACACACAGAGATACATACATAGACATATATTCACAAACACACACTCACATAGAAGCACAAGGACACACTCATGCACTTACACAGACCTACATGCAGACACTCAGACACCTGTACTCGAACACACACACTGGCACACACAGATACATACACAGACATATATTCACAAACACACTCACACACAGATGCCTGCACTCACACACTCGAGGTAACTGTGCACTCATCCTTGCAGACCACTCCCCGCAGTCCCCATGCCACCCCCTTGCTCCCCGCAGGCTCCACTGCCCCTGAAGGGACAGCCCTCTGCAAGCTGGGAAGAAATGAGTGGCCAGGAAGGGGAGGGGGGCTGGACGCCAGGGGGGCCCCCCTCAGCCACGCGGACTGCCCCTGGGTGTGGGGTCCATTAAAGGAGCCGCGTGGCCCCCTCGTGAGCACCCAGAGCACAGCTGGGCCGAGAGCCCTGACGGGACCTCGAGGCACCGGCAGTGGGGTCGTGGGGCAGGTCTGATCCCACCTCCCCGGCGAGGAGCCGGGTCCCAAGAGTCATGTCAGCCCGAGGCTCACAGGGGGTCAGCGAGAGTCCAGACCAGGCCCAAGACCCTGACCCCAGAGCCAGCCCCTCCTGAGGCCCCTTCCAGGCCCGCTCCAGGATCCTCCACTCACCCGCGCCCACGTCACCCCGTCAGCAGGGAGGGGAAGGCAAGGAGAGGGGAGGGGAAGACAGAGGCCCAGCCAGGGCGGGAGAAACACTTATGGTCGCACAGCACGTCTTCCATCCTAGGGACAGAGTGGGGGTCCAGGGCCCTGAGCTGGTCAGAGTGGCCCTGAGGGCAGGGAGATGGGCTGAAGGAGTGGCATTCTTCTGGTCTCAGCTGAACTGTCATAACTTCAAAAGGGCCGATCCTATGGACTCCCCCACAATCACCAATTACATTAGTTCCCCCTTTACTCTCTCTCTGCCCCTTCACCCTGACACCCTGGTCTTTTCACAATTTGTGCTTTTTTTAGTTTAATGCCAGACTCCCCACCCATAGCCACAAAGCACAAGAGGACCGCATCGTGGTTGCTTTTGCCCACTGTGGATCCCCAGGGCCCAGGACAGTGCCCAGGGAATATGTATTCCCTCAATACAAATTTTATTAAACCGAGTAATCAATAAATGAAGAAAAATAACTAAAAGAACCCCATCTTTATGAGCTTCCATTTTCTCCTCTAAACAAGTGAGGTTAAAAATAATCCCCTCCTGGACAGCAAGCGTGCACCCAGCCTTTCCCTGCCCCTCTGCTTGCTGGGCGGGGGCGCAGGTTCAGGAGGACCCGAGTCATCCGTAAGTCATACACAGAGGACCCGGGGGACACACAGGCAACAGGACAGAACCTCCTCTGCCTTCATGCAGTTCTCAGTCCAGCAGGGAAGAGAAACACTGAGCAAAGCATGTGAGTATGTGAGTGAAGTGCAGGGTGGGGTGGGCAGGGTCGGGGGAGTGCTGCAAAGGGAAGTGGGAGGGTCTCTGGAAGCAGAACTAAAGGGTCCAACTGGCCTGGGGCAGCCCAGAGTTCCCAGGGGCAGGTGCATCCAGCCTCACTGTCCAGGGGGCAGGATGAAGAAGCTGAGACCTGCTCCCAGCCACCTCCACCCCACCCCCGGTGCCTCCTTCCTCCAGTAGGGTGCACGGGAACTCCCTGGGGGCTGCTCGCCCTTAGAAACCTCCTAATCTGTCCATTTCATCCATACCCCAGGCTGAACTGAACACCCCCATCCCTGCCAAAGCTGCTCTGCCCCATGGCACCCACGGTGCAGACTGAGGGAGCCCTCAAGAGCACAGTGAACCCAGAAGGCCAGGTAGGATTCGGGGGAAAGCAGCAAGGGGCTACAGAATGGGACTGAATGGCTTTTAGAGGATCTAAGAAGGAACAGGGCAAAGGCAGGTGGCTACGGGGAAGGGATCCTAGAGGCTTCCAGTAGCAGCTGCATGAAGTGGAGGGCTTCCCAGTGAGGCTCTGGTAGCATCTCTGACCCATCCATCCTCTCTTGGGCCTGGCACTCTCTTTGCTGGGGTGGGTGACCTTCCCTACTTTGCCAGTCTTCCCTTAAGAGTAGATCTGGAGAGACTCAAATACCGCCTGCAATTCCCCGAATCTGACCCCTCCCTTACAGCCCTCTATCTGTGCCACTCCCCACCCCCAGGGCCTCGCCCCCTATAGGAACTTCTGTGTGCCAGCCGTGGTGAGGCCCTTCACATGCCGGGCCACAAGGAGGATGAGCTTTGCGGTCAGGCCTGGGTCCAGTCAGGACCTGCTACTTAAAGTGACATGAGCGAGTCGCTTAATAATAGTTTCCCGACCTGTGAAAAGGAACTTAGATCTGCTTTGTGAGTCAGGATCCAGGAAGGAAAAATTCCCTGATGTCTCCCGAGTGCCGGAACAGCGCCTGGTACACAGTAGGTGATCAGTAACTACGGTTCTAATGGGTGATGTGTGGAGAGCTCTTGGCACAGCATAATACTCATTAAATGACAGTTTAAATGATTTTGCCTCAGGAAGCTTCACAGGGAACAATCAGAGCCTGATGCCCTGAACAGACCATCCCAGCACCCCACTGCTGGCATGCCCCCACCCCGAGACTCTTGGGGAGAGTCTTTTTCTTGCTGGTGCCTGGCCTCAGGCAAGGGGGGCCCTGCCCAGTTCTCCCTCTCTCCCTGGATCCTGCTTATCTGCTCCTGACAGCCCAGAGACCCAGAGCCAACCCACCCACGCGTGCCCAACTTGGCAGCAGCAAGGGTCGCAGAAGCCAGAGCCCAGGAGGGGAGAGGATGGAGCAGGCTCTGTCTCTGGCTCCCGGGTGACCTTGGGCAGGTCTCTGCCCGCTCTGGGGCTCAGCGTCTCCATTCCTCAACTAAGGGGCTTGGACCACAGTGTCCTGGGGCTGCCTGGTAGGGAATGAGGTGGGGCAAGGAAAATGAGGTGGGGCAGGGTCTCAGAAGCCCACCGAGTTCCAAACCAAGGCTCAGTCTTTAGTGCCCCATGTACTGGCTCTCAGGAGAGGTTTATTTAGTGTTTCGAAGATAGGTTCTGCTGCTTTTGGAAGATGGGAAAATCACTAGGCTAGACATCCTTGAGGGAGAAGGCAATGGCACCCTACTCCAGTACTCTCGCCTGGGAAATCCCATGGACAGGGGAGCCTGGTAGGGTGCAGTCCATGGGGTCGCTGGGAGTCGGACACGACTGAGCGAATTCACTTTCACTTTTCATTTTCATCCATTGGAGAAGGAAATGGCAACCCACTCCAGTGTTCTTGCCTGGAGAATCCCAGGGATGGGGGAGCCTGGTGGGCTGCTGTCTATGGGGTCGCACAGAGTCGGACACAACTGAAGCGACTTAGCAGCAGCAGCAGACATCCTTGAACTACAATGGCAGCTCTCAGTGTCCAGGTTCAGAGCCTCCACAGTTCTAAACTTGGAGATTCTCAGAATCTCACATCCTGGATTTCTAAAACTCCAAAACAGTTTAAGTTCTAGGTTCTAAGATAGGCTGGTATGCACTCTGCCCACTGTGAAATGTACCCAAAAATGCCTCCCACACAAACATAAGGCTGGACCTTTGAGGCCTGGGAAATGGCAAGGGCAGGAAGGGAGGTCTCCTCTGAGTCACAGGCCCAGAAGGACTCCTCAGGGATCAACAGTAACAGAGTCCAGGGCAAGCTGAGCCCAAGAGAAGATGGAGCCTGGGAAGAGCCGCTGCTCAGGGTCCTCGGTGTGAAGGGGAGTGAGCCCCACCCCCCACTGCTCAGGGACAACACGCCAACCCCGTGGTTAGGGCAGACTCGACGGCAGAAGATCTCTCATGCACTGAGGATGCCAAGTCAGGTCACCTCCCCACCATCCCCATCAGAACAGCCCAGCGGGCACAGTCGGGTGGGGCCACTCCCAGCACGGCTCCTTGGCAACGGGCACTGAGAGCCTTTCCCTGGACAGGGGCACCTGGCACCGGCCAGACCTGGGCTCCAGCCAAGCCACTCTGGGGCAGCTCCATCTGCAGAGTCTCGGGCTTCCCCTCACCGGCTTGGGTCGATCCACAGGCCTGATGCCCAGGTTGGCAGCCCTCCACACACCCGCCAGGCGGCTGCCCAACCGACCCTTAGCCTCCTCTCTGCTCACCCAGCCTCAGACAGGCAGAAGCCCCGGGTGGGCCAGGGCACTGGCCTCACTCACCCCTTTCGGATGATAATAATAATGGCCCCCAGCAGGAGGATGAGGACAGCAAGGCCCCCCGCACAGATGCCCAGGATGAGTCCCATCTCCTCCGACCTCTGGGACACCTCCAGGGGCTGTTTGCTTTCCTTGCAGGCGGCTGGGGAGAACAACACAGGACAGAGGATCAGAGCGGAGGCGGGAACCACCTTCCCCCTGCTTGCAGAGGTCTAAACTCCGGGAGTTGGTGATGGACAGGGAAGCCTGGCGTGCTGCAGTCCATGGGGGTCTCAAAGAGTCAGACATGACTGAGTGACTAAACTGAAGCCCCAAGAAATAAACCAGGCTGCACAAACAGGTGCACAAAAACATCTGCCCATCATCAGCACATGTCCCTCCTTTCAGTCAATCAGACCCATCTCTCACCGTCCCTCCCACCTTCCGCATCCTCCGGTCAGAGGCCTTACGTGCCCTGTGCCCCTATCTGGAATAGCTCCTCATCAGAACAGCCCAGCAGGCACAGGACTGTGGTGCCCACTGCGATGCCCTCTCTCCTGCCTCAAATCCTCCCCATCCTTCAGTGGATGGGGGATGGAGGATGTGTACGGGGCCTTCAGACGCAGCCTCCTGCCCTCCTGGGAGGCAACAAGGGAAGAGAATTACATATCGAGGGCTCGGTTAGGGCATCTCAGGACTGGAAACCACCCACATTCCCCATCTGGGAGCAGAGTCAGTGCTACAGGGTCCATGCTATCCCCCTTCTCCTCCCCACAGGAAAGGGGGCAGATACAGACTCCAGGACCAGGGTCCAGTACCCACCACCCCATTCCCAACTTCAATGGCTCACCCTCTGCCAGGCCCCTTCTGTGACCATAGTGGTGTGAGGGTGTGTGCCCAGGCTGGGAGAAGAAGCCCTCGAGATGGGGCACATAAGGCCCAAGAAGGGAAATGTTTCCTGGCCCCCACCAGTCTGCCAGACCTCCCGCCTCAGCTTCCACAGCCCTGAGTGCCCAGCGTCCACCTCCCCAGAGCCCAGCAAGTAAGAAACCTGCGGCGGAAGGACTGAATCAGGGGGACTTACCCTTCCGGGCGAGGCGGATGCAGTTCAGCCGGGTCTCCTGGAGGCACAGATGGAGTGGGTCTCAGCACTGCTGAAGCCAGGACCTGACCCTCCCCAGAGGCAACCTTAGACAGGCTGTCTTAGCCCTGGTCAGGGTTTTTCTGGTGTGAACTGTAACTAAACACACCCCACCGGCAGGAGGGTCGACGGGGAACCAGGGACGGAGGGGCCAAGAAGGGGAGGGGTCCACAAACAGACCGATGCCTTAGGAAAGTGGAATGAGATGGGTGGGAACAGGAAAAAAAAAAAAAAAAAACAAGGAGGGGGTAAGGAGGAGGTGCTCAGAAATGAGGGTAGCGCTCAGGTCCAGAGGTCCGCTTGGCCAGGGGGCAGCCTGGAAAGGAGTGATCCGAGGAGGGAGGAGCCTGGAGAAGGGCGGGGCTTCAGGGAGGGAGGAGGCGGGTCCTAGGCTTCAAGGTCAGGTGAAAGCCAGACGAGGAGAGGGACACCCTCTGGAGCCAGAGGAACCTGAGATGGAAGACCAGGGCCTCAGGAGGCGGCAGGGACCAGACTGGGAGCTTGGATAGAAATGAATCCGGGAAAAGCCCACCAGGCTCCTCTGTCATCTCTGGGATTCTCCAGGCAGGAATACTGGAGTGGGTTGCCATGCCCTCCTCCAGGGGATCTCCCCGACCCAGGAAATCAAACTCGGGTCTCCTGCATCGCAGGCAAATCTTTTACATCTGAGCCATCAGGGAAGAAGCCCCTGGAAAGGGTTAGTACTGGAGAGAAGGTGTCTGGGGTTAGGAGGGCAGGGCTCAGATGGGTAGGCAGAGGTGCACAGGGCTACGGGAGGCCTGGGCGCAATATGGGGAAGGAGGTGGAGAATACGGTTAGTGGGAGGCGAAGGGTGGAGGGGTAGAGGATGGGGCATTGTCTCCAGCTTCTGTAGCAGCCTGCTCCGGCCTGTCCTGAGCCTGCCCCC
>NW_011495069.1:11217231-11250894 GCF_000754665.1 Bison bison bison | reverse complement strand
CCTACCGCCCCCACCACGACCCTGGCCGGCCCCTCACCCCCTTCAGGTGGCTTGCTGCCTGGAAGTAGATGAGATAGGCCTTCCTGGGCTCAAGCGGTGGGTTCCAGAAGCCGCGGTAAGTCTGGTTGTCACCCACGGTGAAAGGCATGGCCTCAGGCAGACTGCTGGCCGCCAGTTCGGCCCCGAAGTAGTGCACCAGGCCCCGGGCCAGCGCTGCATCGAAGGTCAGCGGCACCGGGAAGCAGTCCTGGCTGCCAGGCTCCCGCCGGAGTCTCCGCGGCCGCTCCTCCTCCACAATCACCTGGTACACACTGGACATGGGGATGGGACAGGGCAGTGGTCACAGTGGCCAGAGGACAGGGAGAGCCATCTGGTGACTAAGGGTGCGGACTTTGGGGTCAGGCTCAGGACAGCCCTCATCTCAGCTCTGGGAAAGTCACTTAGGCTCCCTGGGCCTCAGTTTTCTCCTCTGTAAAATGGGAATGATTACAGGGATGGCTGCATAAGGTAGAGGTGAGCAAAGAGGCAAGTTTAACAAGCAGCCAGTGCCTGGCAACTGTTATTACTGTAACTAAGGCTGAAAGTATGTGGGCCCCGCTCAAGCCAACCGAGCCCTGAAGCTCCACCCTGACTCCCAGGGCCTGGGAACCTCAAGTCCCAGGCTCCAACCAGGTTCCCAACTGTTCCCTCTAGGCCTCAGTAAATTCGAGTAAGACACAATGCATTCATTCATGCAGAAAGTTTTTACTGAGCTCAGACATGAGTCCTACGCTGGGCACCTGGGGCTCTGGGCTTCCTGGAACTGGCCTCCAGTGGGGGAGCCAGTCACTGAGCAGGCAAACGAAGTCACACTAAACCTACGTCTCGAATACTCTCCCAACCCAGAGGCAGCCCTGGGTCTGCAGCTCTGAGCCTGCCATCTCCCAGGCCTGATGGCTGATTTGTGTTCCCTGGTCTCTGTCTCCCGATCCCATCTTGTGTGTGTCTATTTATTTTCATCACCATACTGAATGGCCTTGTCCTATGAGCTCCTCCAAATCCTCTGTGGAACAAAGCCAAGAGTAAATAAATGAATGCTGACAAATTTAAATCTTTCCACTCCCAGCCTCAGTCACGTCTGGGCGTGTGACACCCCATACTGACAGCCTGCACTCTGGGAAAGTAGAAATGCCTTTTCCTTGCTCTCCAGCTGTTTTTTTTGTTTTGTTTTGTTTTGAGCTCCCAAGTTAGGAGGGAATCACCCTAGCATCCTAAGATTTAGGCCAGACAGGTTCATCCCATCATTAGCCAGCCCAGGCCCCTCTCAACTCCATTTCCCAGGCCGAGGTCAGGCCTCCTCTGGCCCCAGGTCCCGCCAGGAGATGCTAATAATCATGAAGCGTGAACAAAGCACATCTTGATCTGGGACAATCACCATAAGGCACAAAGGAAAGGGAGGCTCAGAGAGGTGAAGGGACATGTCCAAGGTCACACTGTCATCGGGCCTTTCCACCTCACATGGTCCATTCCTCGCCCCATCCCAGGCTTGCCTGAGACGCTGACTGGGCTGCTCACAGGATCCCCCAAGGGGACAAGGAAAGGAGAAGGTGCTTCTTTTTTGGAGTAGTTGGGTCCCCAACTCCTCCCAATTCAGAGGCACCAGTGTCCTGAGCCTCCTGCAAAATGCCAAATTCCACTGAGCTCTGCAGACTTCTTCCTGCAGCTCCCGTTAGTGTCTGGGAATCAGCCCAAATCAGACTGTGCAGTAGCAAATATAGGGAGGCAAAGCAGGAGGAAAAAGTGAAAGCGAGGAGGAGTGAGGAAGTGAGTGAGTGTCAAGAGCACCTGGGAAACCCCCTGCCACCTTAGGGGGTCTCAGTAGGACTCTCTCATGGCCAACTACAGGCTGTCACCCTCTCCTGGTGCCTGAGCTTTTATGGGAAGGAGGGGGTGGACCAGAGGGCCAGGGAGGCTCCGTGACTTCAAGGAAAGGTACAGCCTGTACAGGCTTTCAAATCCCAGCGCTATCGCTTACCAGGCGTATGGCCTCAGGGGCACATTATTCAGGCTCTCTGAGCCTGCTTCCTGATGCGGAAAATAAGGGTGCTGATACCCACTCCACCAGCTGCCGTGAGGATCAAATGACTCATGCAGGTAAAGTCCCTAAGATGACGTCTGGCCCACAGGAAGTGTGTGCACACATTGCACAAACGCACTCATACTCTCTCACATACACACACATCACACCCACAATCACACACACACACACACACCCCATCTTATCTCCAGCACCTTCTCCCCAACAGAAACAGTCACTGCAGCATCTGCTTTCTCTGCAAAGAAGTAGGGAAACCAAGCTCTCAGCCACTCCAGAGAGATGACCCCATGTGGCCAGATGCCCTAGCCTTCCAGAAAGCTCATCCTTGTGTCTCCCTCGACAGGAACCCCCAAGGGAAAAGCTGGGAGAAATAAAGCCCCAAGGTGTCAGAGGTAGGTCCTCTGGAGAGATCCAAACAATCTCCTGTTCAAGATCTTGTGACAGTCACCACCAGACAGCCCACGACCTGAGGGGAGTGAGTGCCAGCCTTCCACCTGCCCAGGATCACAGAACATCCTCCTCCTGACACTCTGAACTCCGAGGAGGAGACTGAGGGAAGACAAGGGTGAGCGGGCCTGGGTTGGGGTTCTGGGTCAGAGCATAGGCCTCTTTTACCGCCCTGACCTCCCGCCCCTCCGTTACATGCATGCCCACCTGATGGGCGCCCCGCGGCCCTGTGCCGGCCTCAGAAGCACGGTGATGGTGTTCTCAGACTCGCCCAGTGGTGACGGCATGTCAGCATAATCAAAGCTGGGCGCTGGGGGAGGGGACAAGGACATAAGCCCGGAGCCTGGCCACTGCACCAGGAAGGCCAGGCCTCCAGGCTCCTTGACCTCTGCCATCCGACCGCTTCCCCTTCAGCCTCTGCCTCCCTGTTCCCTCTGACCTGAGCTTCCCTGACCCCTGACCTCAGCCCTCGGATTCCACCAACCATCTCCAGAACCCTCTGAGTTAATCCTCCCTGACCTCACCTTCTAAATAGTTCATTTATCTCAGCAGGAGTCCTCCATTTCCACCCCCAAGAAGCCCCACCTCCGTGCCCAGGGGACTCTGGCCCTCCCCAGAGGGGCCAGGCTATGTCAGGCGGGGCTCACCTGAGATGTTGGTGGTGATCTCGGTGAGCGCCGCCTGGCCGAAGCCTTTGCCCGTGCGGGCCCGCACCGAGAACAGGTAGGTGGTGCCCGGGTGCAGGTTAGAGAAGACATGGTAGGTCTCGTTGCGGAGCTTGGAGATGGTACGCCGTGGGCCCGGCACGTTCACCGCCGGGTCTGACGACTCAACACTCTGGTAGCTGATCTAGGGGCAGAATGGGCAAGAGGCAGGCTCAGGGGTGGGGAAGTAGCCTCCCACCCATCATGGTTCAGGTGAGCCAGGGAAATGGCTGGGCAAAGGCGGAGGCTTGGGGGAACCGTGGGTACCCCTCAGCCCAGGCCTCTGGGTACCTTTGCCTTCTGCCTTCAGGTCCCCCATCACCCATAGGGTATGGACCCCAGCCACAGCTGAAGGAACTCCAATGATCACCTCTGTTCTCCCACCCCACACACTGCCCTCTCCAACCTGTGGGCCCACCGTCCACCAGGGCCCCACCCACCTCATACTGAGTGATGAGGCCATTGGGTTCCTGGGGCTCCTCCCACTTGAGGAAGATCATGTCCTCCAGCGGAGTGAAGGTCAGGGACTCAGCCGCAATCCCGCCAGGCACTGCGAGGGAAAGATGACACGGGGCAGGGAAAAGCAAGCTTTGGAACCAGATTCCAGCCTTGCCATCTCCTAGCTGGGACGCTTGGACCACTCAGCCTCTCTGAGCCTTGGCTTCTTCACCTGTGAAATGGGGATGATAACAACACCTCCTCGACCAGAATTAAATGATGTGATGTACATAAAGCCCCAAGGCAAATACCTATCAGCACTCTCATATGGTCCGGCCTACGTCTGAGCGCTCAAAAAGGGCAGCTGGCATTTTCATTACTGTGCAGGAGGCATTTCGCAGAGAAGAATGAATGCTCCTATTTTGTTCCAGCTGAGTGGTTTTCAGAAAATACAGACATTTGCCAGAAAAATGAAAACAACTGCCTTACAGTGGCAGGATTATGGGTGGAGATGTTTTCTTGTCTGAAAATTACTAATTACACAAACAATATGTTCAATGTAGAAAATCAAAATAAGCATAAAGAAAAGTAATGGTACCGACAGTTCCATCACCCAGAGATAAACACTGTCAACATTTCAGCAGAAGCCCTTTCAGATATGGTTTTGTTTTGTTTTTGTTTTAAGGTATCATCTTCACAGCTGGCTCAAGGAATTTCCTCTAGGAAGAGAATGGCCTTCTTTGTTTGGGAAAACACTTTGATAAACCTTTGTGCGGAAGCTGAACTTCTAAGATAGGGGAAGGCGGAAACCAAGATAACAGCTCAAGAACCTTGGGTTAAAATTAAGTTAACCAGGCAATTCCACTATTCACCCACCAAAACGTTAAAAGGAAAAAGACAATTCCAAGTGTTGGTGAGGATGCAGAGCAACTGAAATTTTCACACACTGCTAGTGGGAGTGTAATTCAACACAACCGCTTGAGAAAACTGGATATTATGAACACAAACCCTGAAATCTAGCTGTTCCACTCCTAGGCATAAACCCATCAAAATTGTGTAGATCTTCAAAAAAAAAAAAAAGAATCTACAAGAATTTTATTTGCAGCACAATTTAAAATAGTTGCCGCCACCGCTGCCACTAAGTTGCTTCAGTCATGTCTGACCCTGTGCGACCCACAGACAGCAGCCCACCTCTGTCCCTGGGATTTTCCAGGCAAGAACACTGGAGTGGGTTGCCTTTTCCTTCTCCAATGTAAAATAGTTGAAAGCAACCCAAATGCCTAACAATAGTAAATAGGATGAATAAATATTCACATAATGGATTATTCAGCAATGAGAATAAATTCTCTAGAACTGTACACACAACTTGGCTGAATCCCTCAAGCATAAAGCTGAGACAGAGAAGCCAGTCATAAAAAGAATATACACTGATCAGAAAAGGTAAAACCACAACTACAGACCGATTGGAAGGACTAAACTCCCAATGCTGACAACACCTCCTACTGGAGAGAATTCTGAGTACATGCTACCCCAAAATATGTCACTTGGAATAAGTATTATCTTGAGTTGAACTGAGAAGGCAATATAGGAGCATACACAAGAAAAAATTCTCTACCTTTCCCCTATTTGCCTAAAAGTAGGACATACATTTGCACAGGTGCCCCCCTCCCCGACCTGGTAGGACAGAAGTTAATCATGGAGAAACCTCTGGACCCTTATTAGCCCAGAGGAATCTACCTAACAAACTTTACTGACCACCATTAGTTTCCCCATACATTTGATTTCCCCTAATTTGCGGCCCCTAGAAGTTTGAAGTCCTTTTCTTTTGTCTTGTCACTTTTCTAAAAATTCATTGTTCTTCGGTTAAGATGCTTTATAAACCCAAGTTCTTACCACTCCTTTGAGTTACTCATCACTGAGTACTCCCTATTATATGCAAAGCGTGTGTTCATAAACTCCTGTTTCCTATAATGGAAAATAATCTGAATATATATATGTGTGTATATATTCATACATATATACATTATATAAGCTTTTGAAAGATTAATAAAATTTATTTTATTATATATAATAAACTGAATCCCTTTGCTTATGCCTAAAACTAACACAATATTGCAAATTAACCACACTTCAATTTTTAAGAATATATAACAAAAAATAAATAGAATTTATAACAAAAATTTGTTTAATATTTTTATCTTGTTAATCTATCTTTGCTCAGTCAATTTACAGGATCCGAGCCAATGAACCTCAGATAGGTAGGAGAAAAAAGTTAAGTTTCCCCTCCCCTACATTTACAATGATTTAGGGTAAACCCCTCCAGACTTCACTCCCACCCCCAGCAAACCCTCATCAGTGCAGGGCACAGGGCATACACACTTCCTCAGGTGAGTGGGGTCTTCTGGAAATTGAGAAAGGCCTTGAATTTTATATCTGGGCCACTGCTGTGCAGACAGAAAATTGTACATGTGAGGAAACAAACAAACAAAAAAACTATTAACCAAGGAGCTTAGGGGTACCTGGGGATTTACAGCAATCTGGAGGAAGGCTTTGGACCTGTGCTGAGATTAGAATGTAGCTGTTAAGAAAAACAGCTCTCAAACAGATGGCCAGGTTTGAAACCCAGCTCTGCTACCCATCTACTAGTAATGGGACCTCATCGGCAAAACGGGAATGGTAACAGTAAACAGCCAGACAGGGTTGTCGTGAGGTGCGTGTGCATTAATATATAAAAAGCGTTCTGAAATTAATGAATGTGAGTTTGATATAAGTGAAACAGTACACTCAACAATGACAGAATGCACATTTTTTTCAAGTAGATATGGAACATTTACTAGAATTTAACCATATATCACTGGTGGCTCAGCTAGTAAAGATTCCACCTGCAATGCAGGAGACCTGGGTTCGATCCCCGGGCTGGGAAGATCCCCTGGAAAAGGGAACTGCTACCCACTCCACTATTCTGGGCTGGAGAATTCCATAGACTGTATAGTCCATGGGGTCGCAGAGTCGGACTGAAAGACTCACTCACTCACAACCATGTATCAGGCCATAAAGCACGGATCAAATTTCAAAAGACCAAAATTAGAGCGTGTACTCTGACTATAGTGTAAGCCAGAAATCAATAACAAAAAGATAATTAGAGAAATCCCAGTCAGAAATCAAACAACATAATTCTAAATAACCCTTGGGTCAAAGAATGAATCATAACAGAAATCAGAAAATATTTTAAACTGAATGATACTGAAGATAGGATATAGCAAAACTTGTGTGATAAAGCTAAAGCAGGGCTGAGGGAAATTTATAGCTTTAAATGCATATATTAGAAATGAAGACAGGCTCAAAATCAATGATCTAACAAGCTTCCATATCAAAAAACTAAAAGAACAGCTGATCAAATGCAAAGAAAGCATTTTTAAAAAGAAATAGAACAGAACGAAAGTATAAAATTAAAAAAATAAACTAGGCCAAAATTTGGCTCTTTGTAAAGATTAATAAAATGTATATACCCTTACCAAGAACAAACATGAGGAAAAAAGAGAAGATACAAATTTCCAATATCAGGCATGCAAAAGGGGATAGCACAATAGATCCTTCAGACATTCAGTAAATATAACAAGAGAATATTATAGCCAACTTTATGTCAAGATAGTTGACAATTTAAGTGAAATGATCAAATCCCTTAAAAACTCAGTACACCAAAACTGATACAAAGACTAGAAAGTCTGAATATTCCAATATCTATTTTGAAAATTAAAATTGTTATTAAAAACCCTGCCACAATGAAAACCCCAGGTCAAAATGACTTCCCTGGTAAATGTTCCCAAACATTTTAAGGAAGAAATTATACCAGTTTTACCCAAAGTCTTCCAAGGAACAGATATTAGTATCATTACTCTGTTATCATACAGTCGGCTTAAACCTAAGCAAAAAATCTCCTACAGGAATTTCAGTCTCAGACACGTAGCGTCTGTGGGCACCAGGGATCAGGAGGCCTCTTACCATCCTCGTCTGTCTGGAAGGTGACTTCCTTGCCCTCTTTGCGCCCCTCGGGGTTAGTGAGGACGAGCCGCACGTGGACATTCCGGTAGGGCAGTAGGTTCTTGATGGTGTAGCGGCTGACACCCCGCTCCATCTTCACACACTCCCGGACGGTCTGGTTGTGGCTGCTGCCCAGGGTGTAGTGATAGCACAGGGACACCGAGTAGGTGTGGCAACGTGTCACGTTGTAGCCCAGCGGTTCCCACTGCAGGGTCAGCTGGCGGGCCTGGATCTCAGCAAAAGCCAGGCCTTTGGGGGCCCTCATGGGCTCTGGGGAATCCGAGTAACAGAAAGCGTAGAAGAAATAGGAGGAGAAGTAGGATTAGAGAGAAAACATCAGGCAGCTGACTAGTTTCAACCCTCATTTGCCCCCAAGAGTCCAAGAGACCCCTCAGTGCAGCAAAAAGGGAATAAAGTGTATGTTTTGGAGTCAGGCAGGCCCACATCTGAATACTGGCTCTGTCGCTTGCAGCTGACAACTACTGGCTAAGTCACTTTATCTCTCTGAGCCTTAGTTTCCTCATCTGCAAAATGGGATAATAGGCTCGATCTCATAGGATGGCTGTGAGGTTTAAGGTAAAACATGCAAAGCACGTGTAGCAATGGCTAATACACAATGTGAAAGTGGCTCAGTCATACCCGACTCTTTGTGACCCATGGACTATACAGTCCATGGGATTCTCCAGGCTAGAATACTGGAGTGGGTAGCCTTTCCCTTCTCCAGGGGATCTTCCTGACCCAGGCATTGAACCAGGGTCTCCTGTATGGTAGGCGGATACTTTACCAACTGAGCTATGAGGGAAGCTCCAATACACAGTAAGCCATCAAAAATATTAGCTATAATTTTTTTAATAATACAGTTTACTTCCTATTCCAAATTCCTTCTGAAGGAAGTTAAGACAGTCTGAACCAACCAACTGTTGTATTTTTCTTCATTCTCTGTTAATTCCAAACTTGTTCTAAAACAGTTTACAGTAATATGTACAATATAATAATACAGAGAAGTCAGCATAATGGGGGAAATGAGAGCCAAATAGCTAAATAATGCCAGAGAATGTTAGGAAAATAGAAATGCACGCCATTAGGTCCCACATGGAGCTATAAATATAAGGCTCAAATTAGGTGATGAGTTCCCTGGCTGCCAAAGAAAAAAGGGAAATACAATCTGTTCTATAGAGATGATGATGATGATGGCTGTAAACATTCTTGGGGGCTTTGTCTGTGCCAAACATTGCTCTAGAGGCTTTAAAATGCTTTATCTCATTTAACCTTCCCTGTAATCTAACAGAAAGCTGCCATTATTAGCCTTGTCGTGCAGATGTAGAAATAGAGGCACACAGGAGAGATTAAGTAACCTTGCTGACTGCCACACAGACAGTAAGTAGTGAAGCTGGAATCCAAACCTGGCAGGCCGGCTTCAGAACCCACACTCTCAGCCACCACTACTCTGCCTCCCCACGAGGAATTCACTGTCCAAAAACTAAAAACACATAAAAATAAACCAGGAAACTTCCTTGATGATCCAGTGGCTAAGACTCCACTTCCCAATGCAGGTAACCGGGTCCGATCCCTGGTCAGGGAACAAGACCCTCGCATGCTGTTACAGAGATCAAAGATCCCACGTCCAACTAAGATCTAGCACAGCCAAATAAGTAAAATATTTAAAAAATAAATAATAGAATCAGTTCTAATGAGGTGGACGAAACTGGAGCCTATGATACAGAGTGAAGTAAGCCAGAAAGAAAAACACCAATACAGTATACTAACACATATATATGGAATTTAGAAAGATGGTAATGACAACCCTGTATGTGAGACAGCAAAAGAGACACAGATGTATAGAACAGTCTTTTGGACTCTATGGGAGAGAGAGAGGGTGGGATGATTTGGGAGAATGGCATTGAAACACGTATAATATCATATAAGAAACGAATCGCCAGTCCAGGTTTGATGCAGGATACAGGATGCTTGGGGCTGGTGCACTGGGATGACCCAGAGGGATGGTAAGGGGAGGGAGGTGGGAGGGGGGTTCAGGATGGGGAGCATGTGTACACTCGTGGTGGATTCATGTTGATGTATGGCAAAACCAATACAATATTGTAAAGTAATTAGCCTCCAATTAAAATAAATAAGTTTAAATTAAGCCAAATAAATAAATAATAAATGAATAATAGTTCAGTTCAGTTGCTCAGTTGTGTCCGACTCTTTGCGACCCCATGGACTGCAGCACGCCAGGCCTCCCTGTCCATCACCAGCTCCCAGAGTTTACTCAAACTCATGCACATCGAGTCGTTGATGCCACCCAACCATCTCATCCTCTGTTGTCCCCTTCTCTTCCCGCCTTCAATCTTTCCCAGCATCAGGGTCTTTTCAAATGAGTTAGCTCTTTGCA
This sequence comes from Bison bison bison, assembly GCF_000754665.1. Lineage (NCBI taxonomy): Eukaryota > Metazoa > Chordata > Mammalia > Artiodactyla > Bovidae > Bison > Bison bison. The sequence continues at coordinate 11,240,795 of NW_011495069.1, read as the reverse complement.
TCAGGTGGCCAAGGTATTGGAGTTTCAGCTTCAACATCAGTCCTTCCAATGAATATTCAGGACTGATTTCCTTTTGGATGGACTGATTGGATCTCCTTGTAGTCCAAGGGACTCTCAAAAGCCTTCTCCAAATGAATAAAAAGGATATCTTTTTAAAAATTAATTAATTAACCACACCAATGCCTCTGGAGAGGCAGCTACCCAACATACTGCTGCTGCTGCTAAGTCGCTTCAGTTGTGTCTGACTCTGTGCGACCCCATAGACGGCAGCCCACCAGGCTCCCCAGTCCCTGGGATTCTCCAGGCAAGAACACTGGAGTGGGTTGCCATTTCCTTCTCCAATGTATGAAAGTGAAAAGGTAAAGTGAAGTCGCTCAGTCTTGTCCAACTTAGTGACCCCATGGACTACAGCCTACCAGGTTCCTCCGTCCATGGGATTTTCCAGGCAAGAGTACTGGAGTGGGGTGCCATTGCCTTCTCTGACATAAGGCAAGTGCATATTACTGTGCTTCATAGCCTCTTGAGGATTCTATAGGACCAGAATGTTATCCACATTTTATAAGTAAAGAAATCGAGGCTTCTTTACTTGGGGGCTCAGGCCCCAGTCCTGCATCTGCACTGAGCAGCTGTGCAATCCTAAGTAAATCTCTGGGTGTCAATTTCCTCATCTATAACATGACGGACGAAGCCACAATTACTAATGATCCTGTTCTCTCTTGCCCTCTGACTGTGCAGGTTCTGTGACACCTGCCAAGTGTCCCCAGTTAGAGGATATCAGGACACACCTTAATAAACAGGAAAGAAAGTCCTAGTGCTTGGCCTCTTAAGATGATTAAGTATGACCCTATTATCGTTTTCATATGATTAATTTGCTCAGGATGCTCCTTACAAAGACAATGCAGAGAGAAACATCAGGCTGCTCCTCACTTGTGAGCGGATGGGTAGGTGCACTGGCCAGCACAGTGCAACTTTCCTTCCTTCCCTGGCAAGTGGCCGTCTCCAGCCATATATCAGAATGCCACCAAGAGATTTCGGCACCTGAGAGTAAGGCTTACCTCTTGACTTCTTACAGAGAGCCTGGCTCTCTTATCCCCACAACAAGGCAAACCCGATCCTCACCCGACAAAAACGTTAATAGGCTGATTCCCTGCTCACTGCATCTTGAGGGCTGCTAACTGCAAGCTCACTTACCACACTTGTCTTTTCTCTGCTGTTCCTGGGCCATGGAGATTCTCCTAATGCTTTTCTATATAGTTTTGGTATAACTCATTGTTCTTATCTGTTCAGAAAGGAATGGGTGAGTTTTGTGTGTGTTCACTCTGCAGTCACTCTGCCATCTTGTCCAGAGGTCTTTGCTTTATTTCCTGAGACTTTCTGGCTCTGGTCCTGGCTGCCCGACCTGTCCTGTCCCAAGGTGTCTGTGTCTGTGCCTCTGTCTGTGTCTCTGTCTACTAAAGCCAAGTACCATGGATTTACTTGCACTAGTGAGAGTGGATCTCGGTTCCCTGAAGCTCTGCTCACATCATCCCCACCCCTGGGAATACCTGCTCCACAGCCTTTACCATCCTTCCAGGTTTGGTGGAAGCACACTGCTTCCTTCACCTTCCTGCAGTGTTCAGACAAGGACACGAACCATCAACTGCAAACCGGTGACACAGGCTGGGCTGGGACCATGACCAATGAGATGGTAAGCGTCTCATCCAAAAGGAGCAGCTGCCGCTCAGTTCCGGGCCAGGTTGCCAGATCTTCCCATTAATGAAGCCAGAAATTCCAATTTTTTGTGTGAAATCTCCAGATTTTTAAATACTGGCAACCTACTCGGGTTTTTTTTTTCAAACCATTTTGCCAGGGGACCTCCCTGGTGTTCCAATGGTTAGGACTCCACACTTGCAATGCAGGGGGTGCAGGTTTGATCCTTGGTCGGGGAACTAAGATTCCTCACAGCCAAAAGAAAAAAGAAAAAAAAACAACAGTTTTCAGGGCACAAAATGGTAACCTCTAACTTGAAGATTGAAACTTTCACCCTCATGCTTAAGTATTTCATTCTCCAACAGCTATGCTAGCCCCCTTCCCGCTGGCTAGACAGAGGGGTCTCTGAGAAGAAAGCGCACTTTTCTTTCTCTCCCCACCCTGAACAAATTTGGGCAGATCCAGAGGCTCAAATAGTTTGTTGACTACAGGCTGATATGTTGATTGAGGGGTGTGAATTCATGAGTCTCTCTGTGTTTCCAAAAACCATCTGGCACCCAGACACACGCTCTTCGGCTGCCAGCATACACTGGCAAAACAGAACCTGGGGGCCTCAAAGCCCCAACCCTCTAAATTCCACAGGGCTGTAGGCCACTCAGAGGTCAAAGGTCTAAATGCACATTTTTTTTTTAAACAAGAAGGCTAACAGTTAACATCTGTTAAATTAGCCCCCAATGCGTTGATTTTAATGATGCTAAGGAGCACTCAATAACCCTGAAATATTAACTGTTGCTTGAGGAAGGGGCTTTGGAGTGGGATTGGGTACAGCAGAGTTCAAATCCTATCCCCACATTTCATTAGTTCTGTGACTTCAGGGAAGTGATTTAACTCCCTTTGAACACCAAGTTCTTTAACTAAAAAATGGAGATATAATAACACCTACTTTGAAGAGCAGTGTGAGAGTTACATGAGATGGTATGAGTCTAACTCATAGGAGTTAATTAATATGTGCACGTTAATGGTGAGATACGGTGTCTGTAGCCACGAAAACAAAAGATGTTTGCTCCTTGGGAGAAAAACTATGACAAATCTAGACAGTGTATTAAAAAGCACAGACATCACTTTGCTGACAAAAGTCCATATAGTCAAAGCTATGGTTTTCCCAGTAGTCATGTATGGATGTGAGAGTTGGACCATAAAGAAGGCTGAGTGCTAAAGAATTGATGCTTTCGAACTGTGGTGCTAGAGAAGACTCCTGAGGTCCCTTGGACTGCAAGGAGATCAAGCCAGTCAATCCTAAAGGAAATCAACTCTGAATATTCATTGGAAGGGCTGATGCTGAAGCTGAAGCTCCAATACTTTGGCCAACCTGATGCAAAGAGCCAGCTCATTGGAAAAGACCCTGATGCTGGGAAAGATTGAGGGCAAGAGGAGAAGGGGACGACAGAGGATGAGATGGTTGGATGGGCATCATCAACTCAATGGACACGAGTTTGAACAAACTCTGAGAGATAGTGGAGGACAGAGAAGCCTGGAATGCTTCAGTCCATGGGGTCGCAGAGTCACACATGATTTAGCGACTGAACAACAACAAGGATAAGATATACCCTTATATATAGCAGCACCCTTTATGAAGTGAAGTGAAGTCGCTCAGTCGTATCCAACTCTTTGCAACCCCACGGACTGCAGCCTACCAGGCTCCTCCGTCCATGGGATTTTCCAGGTAAGAGTACTGGAGTGGGCTGCCATTTCCTTCTCCAGGGGAAATTCCTGACCCAGGGATCGAACCCAGGTCTCCCGCATTGTAGGCAGACACTTAACCGTCTGAGCCACCATGGAAGCCCAAATAGCAGCAGTATTAATTAGTACAACCACTTTTTAAAGCAATATACGTCAAAGCCCTTCCTTAAATCACCTCTGACTACTTACATGAAAGAAATAATTCAAGGGGGGAATATAGCATGATCAGCACTAAGTTTTTCAATACAGTATTATTCACAATAATAAAAATCTAGAGGCAAATAGCCCAGCCATATGGAGACACTCAGTGGACTCCTACAGACAATAAACACAATTATAAACAACATAACAGAAGTAACAACACCAAGAAAAGGAAGTAGAGTGCAGAACGCTTTCCACATCCCAATGACAAGGGTGTGAAATGTGTACTGTAGGCATATGGGCAGAGATTTGCAGGAGGCAGGAAAACTAAAACAGCTGTTGGGCTAGGATGGTGAGATTTAGAGTGATTTCTTTTAAATGCCTCTACTGGTGTTATATTATTGTTTTTACAGTAAATAATACTGTGGGAGGGGAGTTTCATGGAGCCCAAAGAGATGACAACACAGCTGGCCAACAGCAAAACTATGGGTCAAGGCGCCTAAGCAAAGAGGGGGTGGTGATGCAAACGAAGAGAAACATGTGATTAAGAGGAGCAGGCTGAGTTGTTTGGATCCTGTCTGCCTGGTCCCTGCTAATTTAACAGCTTCTGTCCCAGCCAGGCCATGTAAAGTGTTTAGCGGTGCCTGGCACAGAGTGGGTACTCAGCCCACGATGGCAGCTATGCAACTCTTACTGGTAGTAAGGTGGTGGTGGTGGTTTCCAACATGAGACTGGAAGTCAGGACATTCAAACCTTGGTTTGGACTCTGCTATGGACTCACTGTGTCGATTTGGGCCAGTGACTAACTCGAAATTTCAATTTTCTCATCTGTAAAATGGGAATGATCAATAGCTGTCACCATGAAACTTGGGTTCTTAACTTACTGTATAGTCACAGGCAAGTGCCTTCCCATCTCTGGGCTTCCATCCCCTCATGTGCACACCAACAGGAGTGAAAGAGAGACTCTGTGCACCCCAGGCTCTGATTTCTTTCATACCAAGTACCTAACCAGAACTGGCCTTGAAGAGTTAAAAACACCGTAACAATAATAGTTGTCATTCACTGAGTGTTCACTGTGAGTTAGGCACTCAGCTTCACAGGCATTTGATACATTTACATGCAATCACCTCTAGTTAATCCAAAACTAGAGGGTTGCACAATTCAGGCTTCACTGCTCCTCTCTTTTCCATCTACACTTATTCCCTACAATCTAAGGACTAAATCAGGGGTTCTCAACCTTGGCATTACTGACATCTCAGACTAGATAATTTTTTGTTGAAGAGGCTGCTTATACACCGTAGGATATTTATCACCTTCTCTGGCTTCCTCTATCCCTAACATGCCATTAGCAGCCCACCCCCAGTTGTGACAACCAGACACTGCAGATGACTCCTGGGAGACAAAATCACCCCCACTAAGAACCACCAGCATAAAAGATCTCATCCAGTCTCATGGCTTTAAATATCATCTACACCATGTCTATACTGACGACTTTCAAATTTATATCTGCAGCCCAAACCCCTTCCCTAAACCCCACACTCGTAAATCCATCCGCCTGATGGATATCTCCACTTGAACGTCTAATAGGCATCTCAAAGTCAACATTTCCAACACAGAACTCCTGATCTATGGCACCCCGTCACACCTGCTCCTTCCACAGTCTGCTCCCTTGCAGTAAATGATAACTCCATTCTTTCGGCTGCTCAAGCAAAACGCCTTGGAGCCATCCTTGACTTCTATTTCGCTCTCTCACTGCATATCCAATCCATCAACAAATGCAGTTAGCTCTGCCTTCAAAACAAACCCAGAATCTAACCACTTTCACCACCGCCACCACTTCCTCCCAGCTCTCAGCCTCCACCATCTCCCAGCTGACTTGTTGCAGTAGCTTCCTCACTGGTCTCTCCTCTGATCCCTTCGCCCTCCTAGAATCTGTTCTCCACAAAAGGACAAAAGTGATCCTTGTAAACATAGGAGGTGATGTCACTCCTGCTCTCCAAACCTGCAATGGTCCCCCAGCCCACCCAGAGTAAAATGGCTCTGGGTCCATATCCCCAGTATGACTTTGACCTCCTCTCCTGCCAGCTCCCCGCAGTCACTAGACCACAGTTATACTGGTCTCCTTGCTGCTCCTCACATATGCCAAGCATACTACCGAACTCCCTGCTATTAGGTCAGCCTAGAACGCCCCTTCCCCCAGCAATTCCTCTAGCTTCCTGTGTGTGGCTCTGTCCCTTACCTCCTTCAGGTCTCTGCTCAAATGTCACCTTCTCGGGTAAAACAGTCCCTGAGCCTTTTTGAAATAACAGTTCTCCAAACCTCACACCCTCCCCCTTTCTGCTTGTTCTTCACAACCCTGATCATCAACTGACAATCTATATATTCCACTTGTTTACTACTTCCTCCTGCCAGAAACACAAAGAAATGCAAGAAGACAAAATGGCTGTCTGAGGAGGCCTTAACAAATAGCTGCCAAAAGAACGGAAGTGAAAGGCAAAGGAGAAAGGAAAAGATGTATACCCAACTGAATGCAGAGTTCCAAAGAATAGCAAGGAGAGATAAGATCAGTGATCAATGCAAGGAAATAGAGGAAAACAATGGAATGGGAAAGACTAGAGATATCTTTAAGAATATTAAGAGATACCAAGGGAACATTTCATGCAAAGATGGGCACAATAAAGGAGAGAAATGGTAAAGACCTAACAGAAGCAGAAGAGATTAAGAGGTGGCAAGAATACAAGAACTGTACAATAAAGGTCTTGACGTGGATAACCACAAAGGTGGGGTCACTCACCTAAACCCAGACATCCTGGAGCATGAAGTCAAGTGGGTCTTAGGAAGCATTACTACAAGCAAAGTTAGTGGAAATGATAGAATTCCAGTAGAGCTACTGAAAATCTGAAAAGATGATACTGTTAAAGTGCTGTACTCAATATGCCAGCAAATGTGGAAAACTCAGCAGTGGCCACAGGACTGGAAAAGGTCAGTTTTCATTCCAATCCCAAAGAAAGGCAATGCCAAAGCATGTTTAAAGTACCTCACAATTGCACTCATTTCACATGTTAGCAAGGTAATGCTCAAAATCATCCACGCTAGCTCTCAGTACGAAACTGGGAATTTCCAGATGTACAAGTTGGATTTATAAAAGGCAGAGGAACCAGAGATCAAACTGCCAATTTCCAGTGGATCATAGAAAAAGCAAGAGAATTCCAGAAAAACCTCTGCTTCATTAACTATGCCAAAGTCTTTGACTGTGTAAATCATAACAAACTGTGGAAAATTCTTATAAAGATGGGAATACCAGACCACCTTACCTGCCTCTTGAGAAACCTGTATGCAGGTCAAGAAGCAACAGTTAGAACTGGACATGGAACAACAGGCTGGTTCCAAATTGAGAAAGGAGTACATCAAGGTTACCTATTGTCATCCTGCTTATTTAACTTACATGTAGAGTACATCATGCAAAATGTCAAGCTGAATGAATCACAAGCTGGAATCAAGATTGCTGGGAGAAATATCAACAACCTCAGATATGCAGATGACTTCAACCTAATTTCAAAAAGTGAAGAGGAACTAAAGAACCTCTTGATGAAGGTGAAAGAGGAAAATGAAAAAGCTGGCTTAAAACTCAGCATTCAAAAACCTAAGATCATGGCATCCGGTCCCATCACTTCATGGCAAATAGATGAGGAAAAAATGGAAACAGTGACACTTTATTTTCCTGGGTTCCAAAATCACTGAGGATGGTGACTGCAGCCATGAAATTCAAAGACGCTTGCTCCTTGGAAGAAAAGTTATGACAAACCCAGACAGCATATTAAAAAGAAGAGACATCATTTTGCTGACAAAGGTCCATATAATCAAAGCTATGGTTTTTCTAGTAGTCATGTATGTGAGAGTTGGACCATAAAGAAAGCTGAGCACCAAAGAATTGATGCCTTCCAACTGTGGTGTTGGAGAAGACTCTTGAGAGTCCCTTGGACTGCAAGGAGATCCAACCAGTCCATCCTAAAGAAAATCAACCCTGAATATTCATTTGAAGGACTGATGCTGAAGCTGAAGCTCCAATACTTTGGCCACCTGATGCAAAGAGTCTATTTACTGAAAAAGACCCTGATGCTGGGAAAGACCGAAGGCAGGAGGAGAAGGGGGCAACAGAGAATAAGTTGGTTGGATGGTATCATCGACTCAATGGACATGAGTTTGAGCACACTTTGGGAGACAGCGAAAGACAGGGAAGCCTGGTGTGCTGCAGCCCATGAGGTCACAAAGACACGACTTAGTGACTGAACAACAACTACCCGCCAGAATGTGAGTTCCATGCAGTTTGGGCATGAGGAACTCATACACTAGCAGCCTTTGTCTATCTTGGTCACAGTCTTATATCCCTAGCAACTAAACAGTATCTGACAAATAATAGGCACTCAATAAACATGTGTTGAATGAATCTTCACATTTACCCTGTAAACATTATTATTATCCCCTTTTATAAAACAACAGGACTAAAGTTGGAGAGGTTAATCTGACACAGGTCCTTCAGCTAGAAGGTAATCTCCCCTAGAATACTCTTACCCACCACCCAAGGGTCTCTCCAAGTGTGGCATTAAACTGTGATTTAGATGGTTCTCAGATCAGCTCTTAAAAACACATGAATATTCATTGGCAAAAAAATAAACCTCAACCAAATTCTGTAGCTTATCTAAAAGTTAACTCAAAATGGATCATGGATTTATTTGTAAAACTATAACACTTTTATTTAAAAAAAAAGAATAGAAGAAAATCTTCAGAATCTAGGGCAATGCAAGGAGTTCTTAAATTTGACACTAAAAGCATAGTTCATAAAAGGAAGTTTTGATAAACTGGCCCTCATAAAAATTTAAAATGATTATTCCATGAAAGCCCAGGTGAAGAGGAGGAAAAAGACAAGCTAAAAGCCAGGGGGAAATATTTACAAACTATATACCCAAAAAAGGACTAGTATCTAGAATGTGTAAAGAATTCTCAAAGCTCAACAATAAAAAATGAATAATCCAATTAGAAAATGGGCAAAGACATGAATAATTCATGAAGAGGATATACGGATGGCAAACAGCACATGAAAAGATGTTCAACATCAGTAGGCATGGAAAGTGAAAGTTGCTCAATCGTGTCTGACTCTCTGCAACCCCATGGACTATATAGTCCATGGAATTCTCTAGGCCAGAATACTGGAGTAGGTAGCCTTTCCCTTCTCCAGAGGGATCTTCCCAACCCAGGGATAGAACCCAGGTCTCCCACATTACAGGCAGATTCTTTACCAGGTGAGCCACAGGGAAGCCCATTAATGTCACTAGGCATTAAAGAAAGGCAAATTAAGACCAGGATGGGATATTACTACACACATCTCAGAATGGCTAAAATTTTTAAAAAATAATAATAATAATGACAACACCAAATGCTGGCAAGGATGTGGAAACCTGGATCATTCATATATTGCTGATGAGAATGTAAAACAATACAACCAACTCTGGCAGTTTTCAATAAAACTGCAATAAATATGCAATTACCATATGATCCATCATTTGTATCCTTAGGCATTTAGCCCAGAAAAAAATGAAAGACTATGTTCATGCAAAAACTCGTACATGAATGCTCATGGCAGCTTTACTTGTAACAGCCAAAAACTGGGACCATTCATCAACAGATGAATGGTTAAACAAACTCTGGTATAGCCACACCATGGGATATTACTCAGCATTAAAAAGGAATGAACTATTGATTTATACAACTTGGATGAATCCTCAGGGAACTACACTGACCAAAAGAGTCAATCTCACTGTTGAGACGATTCAATGAGAAAAGAATAGTCTTTTTCATAAATGGTGCTGGGACAACTGGACACCCACAAGCAAAATAATGAGATTGGACTCCTACCTCACACCAAATCCAAAAATTAACTCAAAGTGTGTCAAGGACCTAAATGTAAGAACTAAAACTATAAAACTCTTAGAAAAAAATAAAAGTAAATCTTCCTTACTTTGGATTAGGCAAAAGTTTTCTAGATGTGACATCAAAAGTCCAAATAACAAAAGAAAAAGTAGATAAATTGAGCCTCATTAAAATTAAAAACCTTTGTGCTTCAAAGGACACCATCAAGAAAATTAAAAGATAATTCACAGAATGGAAGAAAATATTTGCAAATATATCTGATAAGGGTCAAGTATCTGGAATATATAAAGAACTTTTACAACTCAATAATTAAAAGATAAAAACCCAATTTAAAAATGAGTAAAGGATCTGAATAGACATTTATACAGAGAAGGCATACAAATGGCCAATAAGAACATGAAACTTGTTTGATATTATTAACCATCAGTTCAGTTCAGTTCAGTCGCTCAGTCGTGTCCAACTCTTTGCGACCCCACAAATCACAGCACGCCAGGCCTCCCTATCCATCACCAACTCCTGGAGTTCACTGAGACTCACGTCCATCGAGTCAGTGATGCCATCAAGCCATCTCATCCTCTGTCGTCCCCTTCTCCTCCTGCCCCCAATCCCTCCCAGCATCAGAGTCTTTTCCAATGAGTCAACTCTTCGCATGAGGTGGCCAAAGTACTGGAGTTTCAGCTTTAGCATCATTCCTTCCAAAGAAATCCCAGAGCTGAGAATGGACTGGTTGGATCTCCTTGCAGTCCAAGGGACTCTCAAGAATCTTCTCCAACACCACAGTTCAAAAGCATCAATTCTTCAGCGCTCAGCCTTCTTCACAGTCCAACTCTCACATCCATACATGATCACAGGAAAAACCATAGCCTTGACTAGACGAAACTTTGTTGGCAAAGTAATGTCTCTGCTTTTGAATAACTATCTAGGTTGGTCATAACTTTCCTTCCAAGAAGTAAGCGTCTTTTAATTTCATGGCTGCAGTCACCATCTGCAGTGATTTTGGAGCCCCAAAAAATAAAGTCTGACACTGTTTCCACTGTTTCCCCATCTATTTCCCATGAAGTGATGGGACCGGATGCCATTAACCATCAAAGACATGCAAAACCACAATGAGACACCACTTCATATCCACCAGGAGGGTTATAAACAGAAGACAGATAATAATGAGTGTTAGTGAATAAGTAGAGATACTGGAACCCCCATACACAGCTGATGAGAATGTAAAGTGGAATGGCTGCTTTGCAAAGCAATCCAGCAGTTTCCTAAATGGTTAAACATAATTACCATATGATGTGTATATGCTATACCCTCAGGAGAAATTAAAACATATGTCCATACAAAAATCTCTACATTAATACCCATAGCAATACCATTCATAATAACCAAAAAGTATAAACAATGCAGATGCCTTCCAACTGATAAATGTATAAGTAAATTATGGTATGTCTACACAATAGAATATTATTCAACAATAAAAAGTACTAAAGCATGCCACAACATGGACAAACCTTGAAAAAGTATGCTACGAGAAAGAAGCCAGTCACAAAAGACTACATATTATATGATTCCATTATATACAAAATGTCCAGAGAGGCAAATCTATAGAGACAAAAAATAAATTAGTGGCTGTCTAGGGCTGGAAGTATTAACGGGACATGAGGGGAGGGGTGGACTGCTAAAGGATACAAGCCTTCCTTTGAGGGAGGGGAAAATGTTCTAAAATTTACTGTGGTGATGGTTGCACAACTCTGTGAATATACTAAAAACCACTGAATTATACACTCTAATGAGCAAACTGCGTGAGATGTGATTATATCTCAATAAAGCTATTACCAAATTAAAAAGGCAATTCAAAAGATTACATACTGGGACATCTCCGCAGGTCTGGTGATTAAGAATCCGACTTCCAATGCAGGAGACATAGGTTTGATCCCTTGTCTGGGAAGATCCCACATTCTGCTGGGCAACTAAGCCCATTTGCCACAACTGCTGAGCCTGTGCTCTAGAGTCTGTGTGCCACAAGAGACACCACCACCATAAGAAACCCTTGCACAGCAAATAGATTATCCCCTGCTTGCAGCAATCAGAGAAAGACCGTGGGCAACAATGAAGACCCAGTGCAGCCAAAAAGAAATAAATACATGTAAATAAAGTGAATAAATATCATGCGAAGAGTTGACTCACTGGAAAAGAACCTGATGCTGGGAGGGATTGGGGGCAGGAGAAGAAGGGAACAATAGAGAATGAGATGGCTGGATGGCATCACCAACTCGATGGACATGAGTCTGAGTGAACTCCAGGAGTTGGTGATGGACAGGGAGGCCTGGAGTGCTGTGATTCATGGGGTCGCAAAGAGTCAGACACGACTGAGCGACTGAACTGAACTGAACCAAAGAAAAACCTAAAAGGTTATATACTGTATATATATAATGTATGATTTTATCATCTATACAACATGTTTTAGAAATGAAGAACAGATTAGTAGTTCCCACGGGGTTGGGGTGGAGGGACAGCAATGATACAAAAGGGCAAATCAAAGGATCCTTAAGCTGATTGAATTGTTCAGTATCTTTTGACTGTGGTGGTAGATACACAAACCAACACTAAAATAAACTGTATGGAACTAAATATACACACATACACACAAATGAGGACAAATGAAACTGGGTAAGTCTGAATAAGATCTGTGGATTTTGTCAATGTCAGTATCTTGAGAGTAATATTACACTACAGTTTTGCAAAATGTTACCATTGCAGGAAACAGGGTAAAGTGAAAAGGAAAATCTCTTGTATTTTTCCTTATAACCACATATGAATCTTTTATATGGCAATAAAAATTCAACAACAACCACAAAAATGCTGAAATCACAGAGTAAGAAAATCATTCTGTTCTCAGTCTCTCTTCTGATTAAACAAAAAAGTCTCCTCTGGTGCAGGTGTGCCATCGCTCATAACAGATGCTTTACCCTTTTAAACAAGAAAAAGCAGACCTCAGACTTAAATGCCCAGGTGAGAGAATCCAGCTAGAATTTAATAATATGCTTTTATTTTATGCTGTTTAGTTGTTTATTTTATCTAGATGATACAGTGTAGAATTAAGAACACAGATTCTGAAGCCAGCCAGTCAAGAGTTCTAATCCCTTACTGTTCTGCTACTTACTAGCTGTGTGACTCTGAGCCAGTCACTTAACATCTCTATTCATGATAATCTGTACAGAGGTTACAGATTTTACACCTCATCTGTAAAATGGGTACTGACAAGAGTACCTAGATCATGGGGTTGTTGTGAGTTTTAAATATGACACACACACATGTGTCCTTCACAGAGTAAAGTGTTAGCTATCATCCTTTTCTTTACCATAACTGGGATGGAGCAAAAATCACAATGGTTCAGAAAGTTTGAGAAGCACAGAGGGAGGCCATACTACCCTCAGAATGTGCCCTTTGCCCCTCGGTTGCCCTGAGTCCATACTTGGGTATCTGGAGGAGGTAATGAAGCCAGGAAGCACCCACCTGCGCACTTGGTGCGGCTGACGAGGGGCGGCCCCGGACGGCCGGTGCCACCGTCACCCGGGCGCGTGAGCAGCACGCTGATCTCGTACTCCGTGTCGGGGTCGAGGTGCCACAGCTTGTAGGTCTGCAGGCTGACGGCGTGCACCTCGGCCCACGGGCCGCGCGCCATGCGGTACTCAATCTCCTTTCGCACGATCGGCCCGTCGCCAATGATGGAGTTGGTGTTGAGCTGAATGATGAGGTAGGTGGGACCGGCGCGCAGCAGCTGCGGGGGTGCAATGGGGGTAGGGGGCTCTGCAAGGAGATGGGGGAAAGACGGAGCCAGACGGATGCCGCTATGAATCCCTGGCTCCCAGTTCCTCATTCTGCAACACCCAAAACCCCTAGAGCCCTCCTGGTCCCTCACCCCTACCCTAGGCTCCTCATGCAGCCCCCCAAGTCCTCGACTAGACTGCTTCCCCTCACTAAATGCCCAGGCCCTAAGAGACGCCGAACTCCAAAAGCCGACCTTGCCCCTCACCTCACACCTTCTCCCTCACTCCCTTCCAGATCCCGAAGTCCTCGCCTCTAAGGGCTGACCACTTGTCAGTTCGGGTCAACCCTGGGAGGCCCACAGCCCGATCCCGCCTCGCCCGGGTCACACCTTGACCCAGTCCGCACGCGGGCCCACCTCTCAGAGGGACCTCCTCCCCACCCTGACCTTCAATTAGGACTGGATCTCCCAGGAAATGACGCCCCCTCCGCGAGCCCGGCCCGGGAGGTCAGAGCACACCAGGAGTGGGACGCGGCCTTCCCTGCCCGTCCGCGGGCCACGCCCCATCGACGAGACTCCGCCCCCCAGTAGAAGCCACTCCCACCCCACCTTCCCCGCCCCGCCCCTCGGAGGCCGACTGCTCGCTCACCCTTTACGATCAGCTCAGCGAAGTTGGAGACGCCCGCTCCACGCGGGGCCTGGGACACGCAGCGGTACAGGTCCTGATCCTCGCGGCTCACGGCGACCAGCGGGAAGGTGGCCAGGAAGCGCCGGTGACTGATGTGCCGCACGCCGGCCGCGGGCACCAGGGCCCCGCTCTGTCGCTGAGCCGGGAGAGGGACCAGTGGGTCAGGGGAGCCGGGGAAGAAGGGCCCAGATCTCAGTCTGACCCGGGCGAACGGAGTGGTAAACTGTCCCGGCCCCATTTCGCCATCCCGAAACTACCCAGGGACGTGTGGGATTCCTGGAACCAGCCCTGCCCTAAGAAGGTGTGGGGCCCGATTACGGGAATGTGGTCGCTCTGCCTTGGTGGCGGGGTGTGGTTGGAGACGGGGGATGGCGGGGAGGGGGGAACCTGGAGCCGCGCTCTGATGTCGGAAGAACGGGGCACTCAAGAGGGCAGAGAGCCTAGAATGAACCGGGACGCCTGTGTTTGGGCGCTGGAGAAGGACAGAAGGCCTCAGCCCTCCGCAAGGGAGCTTGAACTTTTCGTAAGAAGCTGGCTAAGGTCCCCCCAACACACACACACCCCGGGCACCCCCAACCCCCGCTCACCTGCAGAAGGAAACGCTCGGCCTCCGCTGCTCGGCCTGCCGCCATACACTGGAACGAGGCGTTCTGGCCCGCGTTGACCTCCACGTCGCCCAGGCGGGAGAAATGCGGGGCCTTTGCTGCCGGAATAGAGCCCTGGCGTAAGCTGGGCCAGCGCCCCCCTGTCGGCAGGAGCCGTGGCCGCCCTCACCCCTCACCTTGCGCCCCACGGGGCCAGGACTCACCGCAGGGGTAGCTGAGAAGCAGGATGTCATCTAGGCCCATGTAGCCCCTGCGGTCTGGGGAGACAAGGGCCTCAAACAGCACCTGGGGGAGGCAGGAGGGTCCCTGTCATCTGACATTTCTCCAGCCCTGCCCACAAGAGCCCCCTTTCAAGCTCTGCTCCAGCCCCATCCTCCCCAACAAGCAGAGGTCAGCCCCAGCTCACAATTACCCTCCATACCAAGCCAGCTGGTTGTGGCAGAGGGTGTCAGCACGCAGAGCTAACAAGGTCAAGGCCAGAGGTTCCATCCAACCCGGATGGATGTTACCTTCAAGCCGCAAAACTTGGCAGCCAAGACAGGGTTTCCAAGTCAGCACTATTCCAACGCACCCCTTCCCCAGTCACAAACTATCACTGTTAACAATGACCTCTGATGCTGAACCCAGACTGAACCATTACTGAAGAACCACAGACTGGCCACTGACCTTGACCACAGATGGACTCCTGATGCTGAACACTGACTAACTCCGACCTTGGCCACTTGGTTACCCTGACCTCACATTGACACCCCACTCTACCCACACTCCCAATCACACTCACCGCAGACTGAACCCAGCCCACCTGATATTCATTAGGCCAGAAGGTGCTGACAGCCAGTTCAGCCTGGTGCCACTGACGGCCGTGGGATCCAGTCATATTCCAGACAGCACTGCCCAGGGGACCCCCATTGACACGCACATAAATGCCCAAGGTGCCCGGGCTGTGCCCATCCCGGCTATATAGGAAGTAGCTGAACTGCACACAGTGGGTGTCATTCTCGCTCAGGCTCTGGAAGATGACATGGGCCCGCTGGCCTGGAGCATGCTGGGAAGCATTGACCACCAAGTAGGAGCCTGGAAAGAGAGGGGGAAGAGGCAGGAGCTGAGAACGTAGGGGAGGACCACGGTCAGGTGGGCACAGAGGAGGAGGCAGAAACAAAGGACTTCATGTGGAGTCAGGGGGCCTGAGTTCTGGTCCCAGTTCTGACTTATGGGATAAGTCCCTCCACTTCCCTGCATCCCTTTCCCAAAGGAAAGGCTTGGAGCAGCAACAAACACACAAATCTGGCTTTGTCAAAACCCTTTATTGCTCCTCACGTCACCCCTAATGACCTCCATCCAAGCTCCTGTTGGTCCGTGTCTTTTCCCACATACTGAGCTGTCCTGGGAGACAGGGACTATGACAGTCATCTCAGGAGTCAAGAGTCTGGCACATGACAGGCCCTCAAAGTCCACCTCTTCTGAAGCCCCCCCACCCCTGCATCCCCCTGCGGGTGTCTGTCCTGGCACCTGGATCATTAATAAAGTGTGTATCACTCTCCCCACCAGCCTGTGGAGCTCCTCGGGGCTCCACTGTGTTGCCAGCACAGGTCTGCAAGCTGAAGGAACATACAGAACAGAGATTGAATGAAAGGACTCTAACTTCCCTTCAGGCCCCCACCCCCCTGAATCTAAATTCCTGGGATACAATTTCTCTTGATTTCAAACCTGGAGAAAGGCAATCCTGTCCCTTCCCCAGAGATCCAGGCTACATGCTGGGAAGGGGAGAGGGGGGAGTGGGGCAGAGGGGGAAAAGGGAGCTGGACTCCTCCGGACCTGGCTGAGGGATTATGGCCTCCCCTCTGTGGGGAGAAGGCCCCAGCAGCTGCCAAGAGGGTGCCCGAAGCCACGCAGGGCTGCCTCTTCCCAGGCTTGGCCACCGGCCAACACAAGCTCATTCAGATCCCAAACCACGAGGCTCCCTGCTCCAGGAGGGCTCTCCAGGGACTCCACTGGAGGGAATCGCATTCATCTGCGGGAGCCAGAAGCCTGTGAAGAAGGCAGCTCCTGCATCAGTCCTGGTGGGGTCGTAAACAAAACTCCAGATCCCCATCCCACCCAGGAAGGGATGCATCCCAGCCCCCAGCACAGTCTCTCTTGGCCCACGCCTCCATCCTCTCTCCTCTCCCTGTGAGCAGCTGTGTGTGCATCTCTCTCCCCGTTTCAATCTGACACTTTGTTCTTGCCTCTTCCTCCTGCTCCCTCTGCCTCTCTCTCTTCTTTTCCCTAGTTTTTTCTCACTCTGCATCCCTCCCGCTTCTCTCAGCCACTCCCTTCATCCCCATTGCCCCACCCTCTCTTCTCTCCTGCTCTCTGACTTCAACGATGAATCCCCCCTCCTCCCTTCTCTCTCCACCCCCAGCTCCCTTCCCTAAAATGTGACAGAGACTCCATCCATCTGGCTCACCACTGCATCCCTAGGATCCAGCCCAAGGCCCATACTGCATATGAAATTTCTCATCCCCTTTTCTCACTGGGTCTGTCTCTGGTGGTGTGGGGGAGACAGAGAAGCTGAACCTACACAAAGTGGTCAGGACTGTAAGAGGTGAACTCAAATCAGCCACCTTGGACCTGAAGGCTAACCCATCTCAGGCCAAGGCTGGGCCCTGGGGATATGAAGTCGGCCCACTCAGCATCCCTGCCATGGTGGGCACCTTGACAGCTCACTGTCACCCAGCTCAGACTTTGACACCTGCCAGGACAGAGGTCAAACAAGGAGCTAAGAGTCCTGTGAAGGCAGAGACAAATGTCCCATGGAGGGCAGAGTGTGAGCAAACGCACAGAAGCAGGGAGACACCAGAGGGCTCCAGGAGATGAGGCTGGGGTAGGAGGCCAGGCTGCAGAGGTCAGGTCGTGGAGGACCTCCCTCCTGCTGGCTTCAAGTCCTGGCCCCACAGTGAGAACCTTTGCTGTCCTTCCCATGCACTCTTGACAGCAGATGTGATATTGGCCATTCTGTGAGCTGACCAACAAAGGTCCTGGCTTCCTACTGTGACAGGGCCAAGGGGAGGGGCCTCAAGCTATCCAGTTCTGGGTTCCCCCAGCAAGCCCATTTGGTTTTCCTACTATGCTATGTCCTCTGATCCAGCCTTTATCAGTAAGAAAGGTGACAATCTGGCCTCCATCCATCTTATCCTCTTCTTAATCCCCAGTTGATTCTTTACCCAATGGCAATTGGTGGATCTTAGTAGTTAGGCCCCTCAAATATCTCCAACAATTGTTTCTAAGCATTCATTGAACAGGCCACTCCTGGGTTATGTACATTACAACACTATAAAATGAATTATTCTGTGCCCCATTTTACATTTAAGGAAATGGAAGCTCAGAGAAGTTAAGTGACTTGCCAGAAACCACACAGCAGGTAAAGTGATGAAGCCAGGATCTGAAGCCCAGGCTTCATGACTCAGTGCACTCGAGGCCATCATCAGGGTAGAAGGCCAGGACTAGGATCTATGCAATTAGTTTCCTGACTCCCAGTCCAGTGTTCATGAAGCCAAATGCTCCTCATCCTGAAATAGGGACTGGACAAGGCAGAAGCTGGGAAAGACCTGGGACTTGTAGGAAGAAAGGGGCAGAGGAAGGGAAGGTTTTACACACATCTAGCCCTCAGGGCGACTGCTCTGTCAGCATCTTGACGTCCTGGGGGACCAGGATTCAGTCACAGGGAGAAGGAAGCCTCCCTGAAGGTGGAGGATTTAGGAAGACTTGGCAGGAGTAAGGAGGATCCTGAGCTAAGCTGCTCCAGGAATAGCGGGAGGTGGGCTTTATCCTAGAGTTTACAAGGGTCTTTGAGGACTTGAAAACCTGCGCCCATTTTACAGGTAAGACTACCTGATGTACCCCACTGGTCTGAGTCCGGGGACCTCCACATTCACAGTGTCATATGTGTCACTACAGAGCAGATGAGGCCCAGAGAGGTTACGCAATGGACCCAAGGTAACACAGCCAGTGGGTAGGCGGCCTGGCCCTGGAAGGAGACGAAGGAGGAACGGTGACTGAGGGTATAGGCTCACCGTGGGGCAGGTCCGCAGGCGCCCGGGTGCCGGGGTGGATCCGCACCTGCTCCCACTGGAAGTCGTCATACTGGGCCTGGCTGTACTCGCAGGGCACCGCTGGGTCACTCGTCTCCTCAAAGGTGCAGCCAGCTGTGAGGGCAGGACCTGCTTAGCCCAGGCTGGAGTGGAGGTGCTGGCCCAAAGGTCTCCTGGGCTACCCTCCAGGTGCCCACATGGTCCCCTCCTACTCAGGCCCACCCTCCTCCCCTCCGTCTCCTCAAGCCATCCCCCAACTGCTCCCTCCAACAAAATGCTCCCTCCCCCACCCTCTCCCCCCACCAAGGCCCTCTTTCCATTGTCTCCTCCCCATGCCAAGACCTCCCACATTGCCCACCCCCTCCAGTGGTTCCAAAACCCCCTACAGCTCAACCACGCATTAAAGACCCTCCTCAGCAAAAACTGGTTGTTATTACTCTGTGCGTGTGTGTGTGTGTGTTTGTCACTCAGTCAAGTCACATGGCTACAGTCCACCAAGTTCCTCTGTTCATGGAATTCTCCATGGCAAGAATACTGGAGTGGTTGCCATTCCCTTCTCCAGAGGGATCGTCCCTACTCAGGGACTGAACCCAGATCTCATGCATTGAAGGCAGAGTCTTTACCATCTGAGCCACCAGGGAAGCACGTTATCATTATTACTATCCTTTAAAGTCTCACGACAACTCATGAGATCAGGACAAGAATTATCCCCATTTTATAGATGAGGAAACTGAGGCCCAAAAAGGCTAAGTGACTCCTTTAAGGTCAATCGGCAGGTCAGTGACAGAGGCGGGGTTTGAACCAAGATCTCCTGACTGATGGTCAGTGTTCAGCATCTTTGCAGAGAGAACAGAGAGTGGGCCCCAGGACTGGCAGAATCGATCACCCTAAGCCAGCCTTGATGGCATCTCCTTAAAAATAACAACAATTGATCATGTGACTTACAACAAGCCCAGCACAATGCTAAATGCTGAGTGTGGAGTCCCGTTTAGGCCTCAGCTTCTGAGTAGGCACCACTACTGTGTTACTTCTACTTGATGAATGAGCTCAAGGGATGCCCACCACCCAAAGTCACCCAACTGAGGTCTCTGCCTGCAGGAACATGGCAGGCAAAAACACTGTCATGTGAGGTCCAGGCACCAATGACTACAGGAAGCAAATTCCCAAGATTCTGAGCCACTATGCACAGTTTAAATAAGGAGAAGGGGAGGCAGGAAGAGGGGACGGAAATGGATGCTAGTCCTTCGGTTGGTAACGAGGTCCACGTATCTTAGCTGGCTCATCAAAGCCCCGACTTGGATCTAATAAACCTGAGAACACCACTGGTTCAGGAAGTAACTGGTGCTTGCACTCTCCCCTGAGCTGGTGCAGCGGTAAAGAATCCACCTGCCAATGCAGGATGATACAAGAAACTGAGGTTTGATCCCTGAGTCAGGACGATCCCCTGGAGGAGGAAATGGCAACCCACTCCAGTATTCTTGCCTGAAGAATCCCATGGACAGAGGAGCCTGGTGGGCTTGGACTGAGCACATATTGCCACCACTACCAGGGGTAAACTTGGGCATCTGAGACCCATGAAAATGCCTGGATGAGCGGCCAGGAAGCAAACACAAATCATGCCAGGCCCTATCCAGCCACTGGTACTTCTCCCCACTTGACAGACGAGGCAACTGAGGTTCCAAGGGGTGAAGGAATTTGTTCACAGTATAAGGTGGTAGATAGGTAAGTGGGCTTTGGCATCAGACAGACTTGTGATTGCATCTTGACTCTGCAATGTACTGGTCCTGTGACCATGACCATTGCTCATCTTCAGCTTCCCCATCCATATGGGGGTTTGTTGAGGATTCAACACAGGGGTCCACTTAGCACGATGCCGGCACATGCAAGCACTCAGAAGACAGGAGCTCTGCACCTGAGCCGCCTGAGTAAGAGAAGCAGAATTTGAGCCCATGGTGATCCGAGGCTGAGGTCCACACTCCCCACCAGAAAAACCTTCACTCTGAGAAGGAGCAAATCTGAGCCCCTTCTCAGCCTCGAGGAGAGGAGGGATGAGCAACAGAGAGTAACAGGGATTGAATGCCACATGCCAGGCACAGTGGTGGGCAGCTGCACACATGGCCGGTGGCCTGACTTTCAGGAGGCTCTGCTGTGCCCTCTGCAGCAGGGGACCTCTCCAGGTTGTCACAGACCACGTGAAGCAGCCCCTTGAACTGACCCACAAAAGCCAGGCATGCACAGGCTCACTGCTGTTGGGGGGGGGGGTCTCCCTTTCCTCTTCACGGACCCCATCAGGGTGTAAAATAAAGTGGACACGAGGCTGGCACAGAGTGGATGGCACAAAATAATAAAAGCCTCGCTTCAGAGCTGGGGCGGGACATTGGCTGAGCACTTTGCCTCTTTGCATGAAGAACTCTGGTCAGCATGTGCCCTGTAGCCTATGGAAGGTAGGTTTTAACCCCATCTGTGCTGGGGAGGCCTTGGCTCTCCCCCTAGAAAATGACCCATAGCACAGCACAGAGAGAAAACAAGGCCAGTAGAGATGGTCAGGGAGGGCTTCCTGGAGGAGGAGACAGCTGACTCCATTCACCCTGAGCTGAGTCTGTGCCTGAGGGTTTCAGTCAAGGCCTCCCTGAGCCAGATGAATTGCAATAAAGGGAACCCCAAGACCTAGTGCTGCTGGGGTTCAGAAGGACCTGGGGTTCAGGTCCTTCCTGTTCCCTCACAAGTAACAAGGCAGCTGTCCCACACATGTCACCCGTGGCCCTAGGGCGAGCCTGAGAATGCCAGCCCCCTGGCTTCCTCCCATCCATTCTAAGCCAGGCCAGGCCACGTGAGCTGTCAAGACTCCCAGACTAAGTGATCTGGCCAGAGGGACCCCCAGACTGTCTGACCTTAGCCAGGGTAACCTTCAGACTGCCTGACCCAGGTCAGTGACACCCAAACAGACAGACCTGAGCCAGTGGCCCCATCCAGACGACCACCAGACCATCTGACTTCGACCAGACTGACTGACCTCAGACCAGCTGACCACAGCCAGAGTGACCCCTGACCGCTATCAAATAATTCCAGCAACTGACCCCACCAGGCTGACTGACCCCAGCTGACTGTCACCACTCAGAGCATCCCCTTCCAGAGGCAGAAGGATTCCTCTCCCTGACCCATGTCCATCCCCAGTCCTGAGTTTCTGGGCCAGGCCCATTCCAGCCACGGTCCTTAGAGGGTAACAAATCTGGGGCCAGGCTCTCCATGGAGAGCCCCACCCTGAGCTGGTCCCCAGCTCACCCTGGGATGGGAACAATCTGCCCTCCCAGATCCTGGGAAAAGCCCCCATCACCTCCAGTCTGGATGGCTCAGGAGCTATAAGTCCCAAAGCCAGGTCCCCGCCTCTGCTAGAGACCCAGCTCCTGCTGGGGGCCCCCAGCCCAGAGGGAAGAAAATAGATTAGACTTTGCATTAAGAGCAAGAATGGTCAGGAAATCCCTCCCGGCTCCATCGACCCAGACTTGGGCCCAGACATGCACACACACATCAATGCCACCACGAGGGCTGCCACCTGCCACCAGGACCTGCTGTGCCACTATCCCTCAAAGTAACTCACAAGGTAGGTACTATGATTATTCCCATTTTACAGATGGACACCAAGGCACAAGGAGGTGGAGGTGGCTTGCCCAAGGCCACATCTTAAGTCCGAGAAGCTGGGATTTAAGCCATCTATCTTCATTCAAGAAGACTGGCCACATGTGCCAATTCAGTTCCAGTCACAGGACATCCATCCACTGACAATACAAAGCAGGCCCCAGGTTGGCACCAGTAAAGGCACATGGATGCTTAAGACTCTGCTCTGCCTTCAAGGACTTCCTAGTTAGAGTGAGGTGAGGGAACAAGACAAAACAGAGAAGAGTCAAGGCCACGGTGGTGGGGATGGGGAGGTGGTCAGCGGAGGAAGGTAGGTGCAGGGGGAAGGTTTCCTGGAGGTGGGTGCATCTGAGCAGAGCCTGGAAGGATGGGTGTCACTGTGGCCAGCAGAGATGGAGAGAGGCGTTTGAGGCAAAGGGACCAGCAGGAGCAAGGGAAAGTAGTGGGTAACACAGTTCATCCAGGACACAGAGAGGAGCCCTGACTGGCCAAAGCAATGGGAGATGAGACTGGTGGGCAGGAGGCTGAGGCCAGATCTAGGAGAGCCGAGTGCCAGAGCGAGAGGTCCGGCCTCGTTCTGAGTTGGGAAGACACAATTCGTATTGGAGCAGAGAAGCTCCTGGATTCAGATGAGACAGGTGATACATCCTATCAGCCAGCAGTCCTCAACCTTTTTGGGACAGGGGACCAGTTTCATGGAAGACAATTTTTCTACAGACAGGGCAGGAGGGTGGGGGCAGCGATGGTTTTGTGAGAATTCAAGCACATTTTGTTCATTGTGCACTTTATTTCTATTCTTATTACATCAGCTCCACCTCAGATCATCAGGCACCAGATCCCGGAGGTTGGGGACCCCTGCTATAAGCCATGAGGAGGGCAGGGGGCTTCTCCAGAGGACACTATAGGGTCAGAAGTGGGATAAGTTATCAAGGGGTCTGGAACCAGATGTCAGAAACCAGTGAGGACGGGACCTCAAATGCCCATCCTGGACACAAACAGCACACGTTCCAAGCACACCGACAGAGATGCACAATGCACACGCGAGTGCATGCACACACACACACACACACACACGCTCAAATGTTCACACTCTCTTCCCCCAGCCTCATCCACGCTTTGGGGACAGAGTCTCAGCTGGGGACAGGGAGAAAACCAGACCCTTCTGCGGGTACAGCATCTCTGCCAGGGCCTCCCTGAGAGGGTGGGCTGAATCAACCCAGGACCCCCAACAGCTCCCCCAGCCTCAGCTCAAACTGGCCCAGCTACATTCCTCAGCTAATCTCCCCAATCTGGCAGGGGGGGGG
>NW_011495069.1:11216614-11216713 GCF_000754665.1 Bison bison bison | reverse complement strand
ACAGGTGTGTGTGTGTGTGTGCATGCACACACGTGCACATGCCAGTGAGAGTGATGGCCTGGTGCTGACTTGTGAGCACTAGACTGGGAGGCAGGAGGC
>NW_011495069.1:11211306-11216514 GCF_000754665.1 Bison bison bison | reverse complement strand
GTCCCTGTGCGTGTGGGCACCACAAACATGGAAGCACCAGACTTCCTCCCCACCAGACAGGGAATGGTGCTCTGTGCCAACTACGGCTGCCAGCCAGCATCAGTGTTTTCCAAAGACCCTAGGTAAACAGAGTCTGTTTGCAATGAGATTTTTGTTCCCTTTGGTTTGTCAATAGAACATTCAGTTCCCAAGGGATGGCCCCAGGAGAAACAAAACTCCTCCCGACAGATTACAAATTTAGGGGCTGGCCTCATACCCTACCCCCGGCATAGCCCCAACCCTGGCCTGGGGAACTCAGATACAACCCCAAGGATAACACTGGCTCATGTCATCATCTGAAGCCACACCCCCTTTCTAGGTAGCCCAACACCACCCTAGAACCAACACAGACTCACCCTTGGACGTTCCTGCCCAACCTAGCCCCATCCCACGTTCTCCACCCCAACAATAGCTCCATCTCAGGCCTGTCTAACCTCCACCTCCTCCCTTCTTGAGGTCTCTTTTGCCTTTGAACACCATCCCCAAGCCCTGTGTATAGGAAAATACCAACCAAGGCTGGACTTACTGACGGCACAATCCCAGCTGGTTCCTTTCTCTCCATTTTTAATTGAAGGATAACTGCTTTACAAACTCGTGTTGGTTTCTGCTGTACAACAACGTGAATCAGCCATAAGTATATATATTACATACGTATTACATATGTATGTATACATCATATGTATTAATACATGCCCTCCCACTTGAATGTGCCTCCCACCCCCATCCCACCCCTCTAGGTCGTCACAGAGCACCGGGCTGAGCCCCCTGTGTTATACAGCAACTTCCCGCTAGCTACCAATTTTACACGCGGTGGTTTATGTATTTCAGTGTTATTCTCTCAGGTCGTTCCACCCTTTCCTTCCTCCACTGTGACCACAAGTCCATCCTCCACATCTGTGTCTCTATTCCTGCCCTGAGGATGGGTTCATCAGGACCATTTTTCTAGATTCCATATATATACATTAATATGAGATATTTATTTTTCTCTTTCTGACTTACTTCACTCTGTATAACTGGCTCTAGATTCATCCACCCCAGTTCAACTGACTCAAATTTGTTCCTTGTTATGGCTGACTAATATCTCATTGGAAAAGACCCTGGGAAAGATCGAAGGCAGGAGGAGAAGGGGAAAACAGAGGATGAGATGGTTGGATGGCATCACTGACTCAATGGACATGAGCTTGAGTAAGCTCCGGGAATTGGGGATGGACAGGGATGCCTGGCATGCTGCAGTCCATGGGGTCACAGAGTCAGACACGATTGAGCGACTGAACTGAATATTCTATTCATATAAATACCACAACTTCTTCTGATCCTGACCAACCCTACCCAGACTCAAAGACCATGATTCCAGTCCAGAAACCTGGCCCAGCCCACTTCACTGCTCTCCTGGCCCAGATCAATACAGCCAGACATTAGCTAGGGCTCCCTGGCACTGCTCCCCAGAGCCCTAAATAACTGATGATCAATTAATCAAGGGCAGGGCTGGCAGCAATATGCTCACTTTCTAATCACACAGCATTCAGCAGAGCTGCAACCAAGAAGATTACCCAGGGCCAGGCCACAGGGTGAGAAAGCTGAGCTTTACCCTCTACAGGAGCCAATACAGAACCCAACAGTGCCAGCATCCTTCCAGCTCTACTAAGAAGAGAAGGAAGTCAGCTACAGCAGAGGAAACTTCAGCCAGACCTACTCCCCAACTCCTGGATCAAAAGCACAGTAAGCCCCAAAATTAACAGCAGGGCTGCCATATTGTTAATAAGGGGAAAAAATAAAAGACACTTGCTCCTTGAAAGAAAAACTATGACCAACCTAGACAGCATATTAAAAGCAGAGACATTACTTTGCCAACAAAGATCCATCTAGTCAAAGCTATGGTTTTTCTAGTAGTCATGTATGGATGTGAGAGTTGGACTATAAAGAAAGCTGAGCACTGAAGAATTGATGCTTTTGAACTATGGTTTTGGAGAAGACTCTTGATTGTCCCTTGGACTGCAAGGAGATCCAACCAGTCAATCCTAAAGGAAATAGGTCCTGAATATTCATTGGAAGGACTGAGGTTGAAGCTGAAACTCCAATACTTTGGCCACCTGATGTGAAGAACTGACTCATTGGAAAAGACCCTGATGCCGGGAAAGATTGAAAGCGGGAGGAGAAGGAGATGAGAGAGGATGGATGGCATCACCGACTTGAGGGATATGAGTTTGAGTAAGCTCCGGGAGTTGGTGATGGACAGGGAAGCCTGGCTGCAGTCAATGGGGTCACAAACAGTAGGACACGACTGAGCAACTGAACTGAACTGAAGGGGAAGACATGGGGCAAGGCTGGACTCCAGAGGCAAAGGGCTGAAGGGAGGGCTGTTCTGTGCAGAGGTTCAGTGGGCAAAGAGTCCATGGACCCTGGTAGTACAGACACCCTGTGTCACATAAAACCACAGTGCAGTCCAGTGCTTAAGACCCCGCACTTCATATGCAGGGGATGTGGGTTTGATCCCGGGTCAGAGAACTAAGACCCCACATGCCACATGGCATGGCCAAAATATTTTAAAATAATTTTTTTAAGTGCAGAGTAGAGAAGCAGAGGGCTATGCATGAACATGTGCAGTGCAAAGACCTGGATTTCCAATGGTCCCATGGAGAGAGAGGGCTACATGACCCCAGTGTCGGGGTGCAGTGCAGCAGTTCCACACTGCACAGAGGCGGAATGCTGTTACACAATGCACGGGGAACAGAGCCAGGGTGCACAGACCTCACACGGCACCAGACACAGCACAGCAGGACGGGTCGGTGCCATGACGCACCGGAGAGGTGCCCCATCCATCGTGGCCATGACCCAGAGCTGCTCGGAGGCACAGTGCACCAGTGAGCAATTAGGGGTACACTGGGCTGGCACTGGGCACCAAGGGATAGGTGTATAGAAGAACACCAAGGGGGTCCACCCAAGCTTCACTAGGCTTGGCACATATTGGCGCTCCATGAATCCTCACCGAAAGGATGTCTAGAGGAGGCAGGCTTAACACACAGATATTTGGCAAAGAGAAGGACATTGTGCAGTGCAGAAGGAACTGCCGGTGCTCCACACAGTCCCAAGGAGCACAGAAAGTGTAGACTCGAGAGCAGGGCGAGAAAGTGACACCGAAATGGAATGTCGTGAAGACACCAGGTGAAACAGGGAATTCGGTGCAAATGCTCTGGATCTTGAAATCCTAGAGCGCCCGAACAGGTGAACAGGTACAGTGCAAGGCAGAGGCCCAGGACAGTGAAGGTGTGCAGGGCACAGGTGCATCACCAGGTGCTTGCAAAGGTAATGCAGGTAAAAATCCACACCAGTCCAGAGCCCTACAAAGTGGCCTCAAGCTGCAGTTTAGCTCCCAATTTCTCGGGCAGCGTGCAGTGGGAGCCAGAGGAAACCTGCAGTGAAGCCGCTTGAAGCAAAGACATTGCTCATCTGGGGCTGCCTACAGAATCCTGGGAAGGACACCGGCTGACACCTCATGGCTCTACAGGGAAAGGCCGAAATAACACAGGGGCGGTGTTAGAGCGGCAGTGGTGCAGGCTGCAGGGCCAGGCCAGGAGAAGGCGCACCTCCGGGGCAGCACAGTGGAGCAATGGGACAGAAGTGCTGCGCCGGCAAGGGATGCTGTCCCGGGACAGCAGGATGGGGGACCGCAGACAGGCTGCTCCCGCCCATCCCCGATGCAGTGCAGATGCCCACGGCGACCATGCAGCACCTACAGAGGCCACGTGATGCAGATGCAGCATCATGGTAGCATGCCATCTGTTGGCACAGCACAGGGGTGCATTGTCAGAGACCATGCCCGATTCCAGGAGAGTCCACAAGCCCGACACAACACCGTCATCTGATGGTCACGCAGCACAGAAGACACAGAAGAGAGCCGCAAAGACACAAAAGGCAGCACAACGACAGGACACAGCACAACGGGGCATTGCAGACGGAGCGAACAGACACGCACAAAAGTCCACACAGTCAGTGCAGCGTGGAAACGAACAGAGTGCAGCATGCAGCGTAAGGCTGAGATGCAGAGCAGTGCATGGATGAAATCCAGTGGCCTCGCCTTGAGGGGATGGGTCCAGGAGCCCTGGAGAGCACACAGCCAGAGCAATCCAGGGCCGTGATGCAGGGCAGTTCTTAGCATGAGGTCAAGAGGTGGCACACACCTCCCATGGTGCTCTGGACAGCAGGGGAGCCCAGACCCCAGAAAACCCTTGCGTCTACAGCTCTGCCAGGCTGGGTTGACCACCCTACAGGTTGGGGGCTGAGGCCCCATCCACCCTGTGGGCTTCCCCCTCTCGCATCTCCCATCCCCAGCACCTTCCACCCCAGTGACTCTCCAAGGGCACAGGATGAAGCCACCGCCACCCACAGGGCGGGCAGCCAGAACTGAGCACATGGTCCAGGTATTTCTATCTGAGCAGGGCCCCAGCGCGCTGGCAGGCGAACAATGAATTCAGATTCTGCTGAAAAGCTTTTGGACAATTAAAGCACATCCCCTGGCCCCCAGCCCAGGGCTGGGCAGTGTGGGGCAGGAGGAGAGAGAGACAGAGAGGGACACCTATTGGACTCGGCCCTGGTACCGAGTGGGTGGGAAGTGGATGAACAGGGAGGGAAGTGGGCAAAAGGCTTCCCAGACCCACTGAACCTGGATGGCCCCTCCAGCAGCCCCATCCCCCCTCCCAAGCCTGGATTTGATCAGAAGCCAAGAACAAGCTTTTCTGAGCACACAGGATGCTGTAACACATACACACACACTTAATAACAGTTTAGCACACGCAGGGCTTATCACATGCCAGAACCTGTTCTAAACTATACACGTACGTGTATAAAATACATCCTCACTACAGTCCCATGCAGTATGTTCCATTATCATCTCTCCTCTCACAGATGAGAACACTAAAGGGTCAGAGAGGTCAAGCAACTCGCCCAAGGGCTACGTGGCTAGCAGTGGGAGAGCCAGGATCGGAACCTAGATGGTGTGGTTCCCAAGCCACACTTCACCACTACACTCTAGGTACGCACACACACACACACACACACACACACACACATCCTGAGCAATGTATGGCCCACCCTCTCAGTTGAGACCCCCCATCCTGTCCAAATAGGGTTCTCATACTTTCCAGTTGTCACCTTTTGTCCCTCAGCTGTCCC
>NW_011495069.1:11209233-11211206 GCF_000754665.1 Bison bison bison | reverse complement strand
CATTTCCCCTTCTACCCACCCCCCATCTATTCCCCCACCCTCAGTTGTCCCCCCAACACCACGTGTCCCCTCATTCCCAGCTGTCCCCATCCCCCCCAGTATAGCTTTATTGCAGGTTATGTCCCATCCCCCCTCATGGTTCCCCACCCCACAGCTGTCATTCCATCCCTGGCTGTGATCTTGCCCATCAAATATCTCAACACGCCTTCCCAATTTCCCTCTCCCAATCCTTCCTCCCCTCTACTACGCGTGCACACGTGCGTGCTCAGTAGTCTCAGTCGTGTCCGACTCTTTGTGACCCCGTGGACTGTAGCCCACCAGGCTCCTCTGTCCATGGAATTCTCCAGGCAAGAATACTGGAGTGGGTTGCCATGATCCAAGAATACTGGAGTGGGCTGCCAGGGGATCTTCCTGGCCCAGGGATAGAACCCGCATCTCCTGCGTCTTCTGCATCGCAGGCGGATTCTTCACCACTGACCCAGCCCTTCCTCCCAGCCTAGTGGGGAAGGAGATGGGAAATGCTGCAGCCCACTGAATCACGTGCACTGTGGGAGAAACCTGGTCAACCGTGCCAGAAAGGGTCTGAGAAGGCTTCCCTGGGGAAGCGACATCAGAGCTGGACTCTGAAAGCTGAGCAAGAAGGCAGGCTTCTAGGAACTGAGGCGGGTGGGAAGGGCATTCTTGGCAGAAGCCACAGCATGTGCAAAGGTAGAGAGGTGTGAAAGAGCCTGGCGGGTTCTGGGATCAACACTGGCCTGGTGAGCCTGGAGCCAAAAGCGGACAGGGAGGAGCGGGGTCAGGGGAGGAGAGCTATAAACACAGAGGAGTCATGGAGAGCAGGGACTGGGTCATACACGGTCTTCTCTGCCACCTCAGGCTTTGGCCCCTGGGCGTTGGAGAGCCTTCAGCTTACAGCAAGGGAGTGGCAGCATCCTATGTCTGCCTGAGAGGCCATTCAGATCCCAGGATGGTGGAAGCAGGCAGACGGCAGAATGGAGACCAAGGAGGGGGCCACTACAATGGTCCAGGCAGGGAATGAACGGGCTGCAGAGAAGGGGGCGTGGATTCAGCAAAGCCTTCTTCAGTGGCCACAGAGTGACAGTCCAGCCACTTGGTGAGGTGTCCAGGCCTCACTAAACATGCTGTAGGCCTTGCACCTCTAGACCAGCACTGTCCATGGAGTTTTTTGCAGTGATGGAGATGCTCTTGACCAATATGCAGCCTGACCAATATAATAGTTACTAGCAAGAGGCGACTCTTGAGGACTCAAAATCTGGGTGGTGAGACTGAGGGACTGAATGTTTATTTAAATTAAAATCTAATAGCCAGGGACTTGCCCAGTGGTTCAGTGGTTGAGAATCTGCCTTCCAGTGCAGAGGATGTGGGTTCGATCCATGCTTGGGGAATTATGATTTCACATGCCTGGAGCAACTAGAGAATCAGCGCAAGGCAACTGGAAAGAACCCCGCGAGCCACGAAACAAAGATCCAGTGTAGACAAAAAATTAGTAATCGAATAGCCACCTGTGAAGGAGTAGCCGCCAAACTGGAGAGTACACGTAGAGAACAATTCCACCATTTGATAAAGTTCTATAGATATAATAGAACTATAGAATATAATATATAATAAGACTATCTATTAAGAAGCAGAACCACAGGGGCTTCCTCCAGAGGGCCCTGGCGCTGGGGACTGTCTGAAAATCAGGAGGCCGGCCCCCTGGAAGGCAGCATCACAGGCTGGGTTGGCACAGGCCCAGGCCCTGGTCCACAGTGCAGCAGAACCACAAGGACATTCCCCACCCAAACATGCACACCCCTTTCCTGGAGATGCAGACACCTAAATATACACCTCGACACACTGACCACGGAGCACCTTACAGCCAAGCCCACCAACACCTGAATACTCCAACACAGGCGCACCCCATTGCTGGATACATAGATACCCCAGACCGAGACACATTGGTACCCACACCC
>NW_011495069.1:11208653-11209133 GCF_000754665.1 Bison bison bison | reverse complement strand
GTACCCACACCCAGGCATCTGGGCAGCCCCACAGCTGGGCACAAGGCAGCTACAGTCCCCCACACCCATTAACCTGAGGACTCCCAGCCACCGGCGTACACCCACCTCCAGATCCAGAGACACTTAGATATTCTTATGTTGACACATCCCGATCCTCCCACATCCGGGTCCTGGGACACCCATGCCCAGATCCTGAGATGTCACCCACCCAAAGAGCTCTGCACCCAAACTCCAGGGATCTAACACATGGATACCTGGACACCCAGCATCAGGCTCCCCGGGATCAGAGCAGCTGGGTGCCTCCTGACTCGGAATTCAGATCCTGCCACACGGGGTGAACAGATGGCTAGACCCCCCCCCCCCACCTCCGAGAAGCCATACATGTGTCCTGTGCCCCAGGCTACAATCATACAATCACAGACACACACACACACACACACACACACACCATTCTAAGGGTCCAGATGTCAGGGTGACACC
>NW_011495069.1:11206471-11208358 GCF_000754665.1 Bison bison bison | reverse complement strand
ACCAGGGGTGACACCAAGCCCTGCTAGCTGCTGGGGGGCGAGGGTGGTTGTGGGAGAGGGGGTGGCGGACAGCAGCGGGGGGGCGGGGGACTCGCAGGCAGAGAGATGACCTCTCCAACTCCCAGTTCCCAGATGACACTCTCTGTGTGGCCTTTGCATACAATACCATCCCCCCCCAGCAGAACTTTCCAGATTCCTGGAGGGAAACCTACTTCTTCAATCTCTACTTTCAGTGGAGTCGGTGCGCCCCCATCTGGCATCTCCAGCTCAGAACTTGACCCCCTGGACATCACTCATTCTTTCCTGCCTGGTGTATTTATTCAGCAGGAGTGGGCCAGGCCTCGTACCTGGCAGTTAAGATTCAAAAGTGAGCTAAACACCCAGTCCCTGTCCCCACTGAGCTCATGGTCTCTAAGGGAGAAAAGAGCAATAAACTGTAATTACAATAATTACAGTGCTGTGAAAAAATCCAATCAACACCCCCCTCCTCCCTTCTTGGACTAGAAGAGGGAGTAACCAAGGAAGGCTTCAGAGAGGAGGTGATGTCTAAGCTGAAACCTGAAGGAGGAGCGGGAGTTCACACAGTGAGGAGGTGGAGTTAGAGAGCTCTGGGGAGAAGACACAGCTTGTCCAGAGACCCAGAGAGAAGACGGAGGGCAGTGGGCATTTACTGGGTGTTGGGAGGTGGGTTAAACTGGTCAGAGCACAGGATGCAAGGCAAAGAGCACAAAGCGGATGGGACTGGACAGGCAGGCAGGGGTCAGAGCAGGCAAGAGGACCTGGGGAAGAGATTTAACTGGTAGGTAATGGGGTGAGCTTTCAAAGGGTTTCAAACCAGGATTTCAAATGCGTTTTAGGAAGATCCCTGATACTAAGGAGGGAGGAGTGGAAGGAAGAGGCTGGAGCCTGCCTGCACAGGAAAGATGGGTAAGGATGGCGAGAAGGGGACAGATGAGAGAGATCCTGAGATGGCATGAGGGTCAGGTGCATCAGGATACAGGAGAACAGCTTGGAGGAGGGAAGGGTGTTGAAAGAAAAAGGAGGGCACAAGGCTCCCCCAACAACTCTAGCTAACCCAGTCCTGCATGACCTGCCACCCCCCACCCTGGTCTGGTTTAGCTGAAGAAAGCAGGGCAGGATGGCGGCCCACCTGGAACAAGCAGGGCATCCACCCTGGGTTTTCCCTGGCACCAGAGCTGGGCAGGAGGCTGCCCAGGAGCTCAGCACCCCCCACTCTGGCCACTATCACGTCTTCCTGCTGAGCCCCTCCCCCATCCCAGGGAGAAGGGCCAGCTGCCCAGACAAGCCTTTATTGCCCAACCTGAAACCACTGGGCAGCCTCTCCCTCATTCCTGCTGTCCACAGCGCCAGCAACCAAAAGGACAAAATGAGCTAGAACGCAACGGAATAAATTACTGCCAGATTTGCATGGCTCAGAGACATCACCACCCACCCTTTGGGGGGAGGGGGGACTCAGGAGGCCCTTTCAGGGAGCTGGGCTGACTCAAACCAGTTCGGGGACGCGGGGAGATCACATCCCTTCTACTCAGGGCTTCTGAATGAAGCTCAACAGTAATAGCTACAGGTGTCAGGAACTGTGGAAGAGAAGTGACTTGCCCAAGGACACAAGGACAGCAAATGGCAGAGGCAAATTTGAACCCAGGTCCCCCTGGCTGCAAATCACAACCTCTGGGGCTCTGTAGCCATCCTCAAAACCGTCTTTTGTTCCCTGGCACTCACAGACAGAGGCTTTCTTTACAATCTACCAAGTACCATACACCTTTATCATGAAGCCCATGGGACAGAGCAGAAAACCGGGGCCCCAGGAATGGAAGCAACTGGCTCAAGATCTCAGTCCCCAACCTCAGCCGTGGGTAGTCCCTCCTG
>NW_011495069.1:11205494-11206371 GCF_000754665.1 Bison bison bison | reverse complement strand
ATCTAGTGTTGGGGGAAGATAAGGAGGGAGGTCGCCTTAGGGGTCCTCTCCGGCGCTCAGGGGTCAAAGCTAAAGCTGTGCGCGACGGCCTGGGGCCGCAGGGTCCGGCTGACCTCAGAGTCAGTGGCAGGAGAGGCTGCCGGCGCCCTGGGAGCTCCGCCCGAGAGGCCGGAGCGGGCGGCAGGGCAGCAAATGCGATCGGGAGAGGCCAGTTCTCGGAGACCGGCGGCCTGAAGGAGGCTCCCTGGGGCCGAGGTGGCTCTGCCTGTGTCTAGGCTCGGAAACCCGTCTGGGGCGTCTCCCCGTTACTCGGGTGCCCCGGGTACCAGACTGGAGCCGCCCAACCAGAGGGCGCGGGGATGCTGAGGCCGCCGGGAGGGCACAGGCCACCCCCGCCACAGAAGGGCCATCAGAAGCAACTCCGCAGGAGAGGGCCCCCAGTGTGGCATCCCAGGCCTCCGGGTAGGATGAGGGGTGGGGGAGGCGGGGACAGACACATGAACACACACAGCCGCCGCCGACACACGGTCCACAGCACACACGGACACACAGCCACAGCTCTGGATACACACATTCAGAAACGCGATCACACGTACAACTTCACACACACACACACACAACACACCTCCAAAAGACTCCACTCTCCGAAACACACTGAGAGAGACAGCGCGGTCACACGGCACCTAGAAGCACCGAGACACACGCTCACACGCGTACACCCACACCCCACCAGCCCGGAGGCCGTACAAAGTTGCGGAGTCGACGGAGGAGGGGGGTGTCCCAGGAGACCCCGGCGTCCGCGGCGCCTCCAGCGCGCAACCGGAGGGGGCGCCGTCCGGCCGCCCAGAGCCAGGCCCGGCCCACCCGGACGCACCCC
>NW_011495069.1:11203794-11205286 GCF_000754665.1 Bison bison bison | reverse complement strand
ACCAGCCAACGCCGCGCTGAACTTGCGAAACAACAAACAGCCCGACATGTCGGAGTCGGCGGCCGCCGGGCCCCCATCCCTGGCTGCCAAGCCTCAGGCCCGGCCCGACCGGGGAGGCAACGGGGCGCCGCCAGGACAACTTGTTCCGGGGCCCGCGCGCCCCACGCGCACACCCGAGGGACACACACACAACACAACCTGCACCGCCCCCTCGGGCGGCCCCGGCCCGGGGCACACACTCGAGCCGTGGCCCAGGCGAGGACCACACTCGCAACATTCCTGGACACGCAGCCAGCTTGCACGAACACACTCACATCCGCTCCAGACACGCTCCTACACACGCATTCCCGGCACACTCGGCATTCACTGGGACCCACGCAGCCCCCGGCGGAGCACACCGCCGGCCCCACACACACGTACACATCGCGCACACGGCGCGCGGACACACTCGTTCCGGACCCGTTCCCACGCCTTCACACACGTACACGGATCTCACAAGCACACACATCGCACACACGTCCTCTGCTCCCCACGCGGACAGAATCCACAGAGCACTCTTTGCCACACGCAGAACAAAAACACACAAGCCATTCTCGGACATACAACAAACAACACTCCAGGCTAGGGTACACACAAATGCCCAAAAATGCAACACATCAGCAGAGGCAACTCCTGCCACACAACCGAACTCGGATGGACACACAACAGACATACAATCCTACTTGGCCCCACACACACACTACACAGAGGCAGACACGACACTCGGCGCACACCCCATGCCTTTATGCACACAACATTCACCCCAACATACTCGTGGACACACAACACACACAGCACCTTTTCTTGCACATCCCTCAGGACACATTCGCAGGCACACAACCCCCTGAGCACACGATCGCACATACAACACTCAAGACACCGGGAGCAAGCTCGCCACGTCCGGTCATCCAACACTCCCACTTTCTTTCGAGATACGCCACCGGCGCCAGGGCTCGGCGGGGCAAACTGGGTCCGACCGACGCGCGCTTACCTGCCGGAGTCTCGGTCTCGGGTGCGCAGAGCTGGAAGGTGAGCGCCAGGAAGAGAGCCTGGGCGCGGGCCATGGTGCGCCGCCGCCTGCCCCGGGGCCCGGCGCGGGGGGGCGCCGCCGCCGGAGCCCGAGCCGAGCCCGAGGCGAGCCAGAGCCGGAGCGAAGCGGCGCGGCGCCGAGCGGGACTGGCGCCGAGTCCAGAGCGGGAGCCCAAGCAAGCGGGGCGCTGACGTCAGGCTCGGCCGCGCGTTCCTCGGTCTCGAGGCGCCCCCTACTGGCAGCCGCGCGCTCCCCTGCCCAGTCCGGTCGCCGGCGGCCCTGACGCGCCCCGCCCCCACTCCCGGCCCCCTGCCTGGCGGTCCCGGGCTGGGCCTGGATTCCCAGCCGCCTCACCCGCACCGACTTGCTTAGGTGAGCAGATCCACTCCTCTGCTCATTGCTCGCGCCTAGCTCGCACACAGC
>NW_011495069.1:11183868-11203694 GCF_000754665.1 Bison bison bison | reverse complement strand
ACAGCTCTCCGGGACAGAGACCCAGGGACACAGAGCCTCTCAGTCCTACCCAATACTTGAATCCCCTCTACCTCGATCCCTTTCAGTGCGCATCCACACTTATCTCCAAGGACAGGGAGCTCATCACCTACCAAAGGCAGGTGATGGGGTCTTGGAAACGCTAGCTTTGAGTTGTTCGTAGTATTCCTTTCAGTTCAGTTCAGTTCAGTCGCTTAATCGTGTCCAGCTCTTTGCAACCTCATGGACTGCAGCACGTCAGGCTTCCCTGTCCTTCACCAACTCCCGGAGCTTGCTCAATCTCATGTCCATCGAGCCGGTGATGCCATCCAACCCTCTCATCCTCTGTGGTCTCCCTCTCCTCCTGCCTTCAATCTTTCCCCGCATCAGGGTCTTCTCAAATGAGTCAGTTCTTCATATCAGGTGGCCAAAGTATTGGAGTTTCGGCTTCAGCATCAGTCCTTCCAATGAATATTTAGGACTGATTTCCTTTAGGATGGACTTGTTGGACCTCCTTGCAGTCCAAGGGACTCTCAAGAGTCTTCTCCAACACCACAGTTCAAAAGTATCAATTCTTCAGCGCTCAGCTTTCTTTATAGTCCAACTCTCACATCCAGACATGACTACTGGAAAAACCATGCTTTGACTAGATGGACTTTTGTTGGCCTTTATCAGCCTTTCAATGTCCATGGGATCTGTAGTGATGTCCCCCCTTTCATTTCTGATATTAGTAATCTGTGTCCTTTCTCTTCTTTTCCTAGTCTGGCTAGAGACTTATCGATTTATTAATCTTTTCAAAGAAGCAGCTTTTGGTTTGGTTGATTTTTTTCTATTGATTTCCTGTTTTTCATTTCACTGATTTCAGCTCTAATTTTTATTATTTTCCTGCTTCCCTGGCATTCGATTTGCTCTTCTTTTTCTAGTTTCTTAAGGCAGAACTTTAGATGATTAATTGCAGATCTTTTTCCTTTTCTCACATATGCATTCAGTGCTATAAATTTCCCTCTATGCACTGCTTACCCAGCATCCCACAAATTTTGATAAGCTGTGTTTTCATTTTCATTTAGTTTTCACTTATAAATATGTCAAAAAATTTAAATTCCTCTTGAGATTTCTTTGACCCATGTGTTATTTAGAAGTACATTATTTAATCTCCAAGTGTTTGGGGATTTTTCAACTCTCTGTTATTATTTCTAGTTTAATTCCACTATGATCTAAGTGAAATCACTGTATGATTCTTTTCTTTCAAATTTGTTGTGTTTTATGGTCCAGTAGGTGGTCTATCTTGGTAAAAATTCATGTGATCTTGGGAAGACTGTGTGCTCTGCTGTTGTTGGATGAAGTAGTCTTTATTTATTTAGTTGCGGCATGTGGGATCTAGTTCCCTAACCAGAGATCAAACCCTGGCCACCTGCACCGGGAAGTCAGAGTCTTAGCCCCCAGACCATCAGGAAAGTCCCAGAAGTAGTTTTTAGATGACCTTTATCTTTAGTTGATTGATGGTGTTGTGGAGTTTAATTATGTCTTCCCTGAGTTTCTGCCTGCTGGACATGTTTATTTCTGAGAGAGAGCTGTTGAAGTCTCCAGCTGTAATAATGAATTCAGCTATTTCTCCTTGCTTTGCTGGCTGGCTTTTAAAAAGTTCTTTCTCTTCATGCCATGAAATCTACCCCCCTCACTGACTCTCACTGATTCTAGTCTATCTCTGGGCTACACAGGTTAAGTCCATTTGGGCCTCTGCCCAGTATAAACCCTTGTACAATGACTACAAACTAGTTGTCCATTTCTACAGAAGACCAGGTGCCTTCTGTTTGTTTCACCTATATGGATTCATTTAATCCCTACCACTATTTTTCCCATGACATAGTTGAGAAAATTAAGGTACAGAGAGAGAGAGTGACTTTTCCGAGAACATGTGTAGTATGCAGCAGCTCCGAGACTTGAATCAAAAACATCTGGCTTGAAATGAATAGAAGCTGAGGTCTGTCTCCATATGGAGCAAATCAACAAACACTAGATACCAATTTATCTGTTCAACAGTTGCTCTAAGCCAAAGTGAAGGTATAAGATAGATAAAAATCCCTACCCTCATAGAGCTTATATTCCAATGGAAAGACAAGAACAATATACAACCAAAAAAAAAACAAATTCTCTGGTGTGTGAGACAGTAGTATACTGGAGAAATGGGGGAGATGGGACCTCCCTGGTGGTCCAGTGATTAAGAATCCACCTGCCAATACAAGAGACAAGGGTTCATTCCCTAGTCCAGGAAGATCCCACATGCCAAGGAGCAACTAAGTCTGTGCACCACAACTGCGGAGACTGTGTGCTGCAACTACTGTAGACCAAGCACCTAGGGCCTGTGCTCTGCAACAAGAGAAGCCTCTGCGATCAGAAGCCGGCGCACCACGATGAAGAGTAAGCCGCCGCTCACTGCAACTAGAGAAAGCACATGTGCATCAACGAAGACCCAGCACAGCCATCAGTAGATAAATAAAAGAAGGAAATGGAGAGAAACTGTAGGGGAGAGGGGACTGTTGCTGTTTTAAATGGAGCACCTACTCTTGTGGCATATTCATTGTGTGTCTGCAGCTTTAGAACACGAGCTCCCTAAGGGCAAGGACTCTGTCTTATATCCCGCTGCTTGGTATCTGGCCTATATTCAGCACTCAAGAAATATTGAATGGATGAACGAATGCAGACATGGTTCTTGCCTTCGTGAAGCTTACATTTTCCCGGGAGAGACAAACAGCAAACACACAGAGAAAAGACAGAAAGGACCATCCAGAAAAGGAAACTCAAGGAGAAAAATCTGATAAAAAAGAAGAAGCAACCAGGGATGCTGCCTTTTGCAGAGGACGGTTATAGAAGCCCCATGGCAGGAGTTTACCGCTGGTCCCATTTTGAGGGGATGTGGAAACTGAGAAAAGCAGAAAAGTTTTTTGGGTGTCTCAGAGAGCATAAGACACTTGCCCAAGGTCACACAGCTAATAATGGTGGGTCCAGAGCTCAGACCTAGATCAGACTGATTCCACAGCCCTCTTTGTGCAGAGGAAGACTATGGGCAGAGACTGAGCTGGAAGGAGAAAAGGACACACGTAACAGATGGACAGATGAAAAGAGAACATTCTGGTCCACTTGAAAAAGACCATAGGCTTCTCTAATCCTTGAGAGAAGAAGGAAGGGAAATGGAAAGTCTTGGCCTGAAGTGACTAAATCTAGGGAAAAGGAGATGGTACCACCGACAGGCTCAGGCCACGAGGAAATTCAATTACTTTCAACTCATGGAATATTCATGACACCTACCCTGTGCCAGGCCCCATATTGGGTGCTGGTGTCATGGAGATGCACTAAATGTGCCCCTACTCCTGCCTGGAGCGGGAAATGGGCACATAAATAAATAAGAGACTATGTCCCAAAGGTCATAACACCAGCCCAAAGAAAACCCAAAGTCACCAGGGCTTGACTCAAGGTAGATTAATTACAATGAGTAGAAATTTTTTGTTGTTATTTTAAGGTGTTTTTCCTCCATCTATATTTCTGAAGATTTTAAAACATGTCAGTAGTGTGAGAGAATGATAAAATTAGCATAGAACCATAGTTTTGTTTACAAGTTTAAGTTTAATATGTCAATAGTTCACAGTTTTCTAATACAAAAAACTGTAGCTTCTGGTTCTCCCTGAGTATTGAGTAATCATGGAAGGATTTTAAGCAAGGGAACAACAAAATCTGGTCTTTCTCTTAAAAAAAGAAA
Source organism: Bison bison bison (assembly GCF_000754665.1). Classification (NCBI taxonomy): domain Eukaryota; kingdom Metazoa; phylum Chordata; class Mammalia; order Artiodactyla; family Bovidae; genus Bison; species Bison bison. The sequence goes on along the minus strand of NW_011495069.1, from coordinate 11,199,943 downwards.
GTAATTCTGGAGGCCTAAGAAAGAAGGAAATGGAGAGAGAAAGAAGGGAGAGAATTTCAGTTAGGAAGAAGACTGTTGACATAGTTCAAATAAGAGCTGATGTCCTGGGCCAAAAATGAGGGCTATCATGATACACAGGAGACCACATCCAGCCCCCAAAGAGGAAGACAGGCTGGGTGAGGCTGGGTGACTCCCCAGGCTTCCTGGATGAGCTGCCCAGGGAATTCAGAGGAACCAGTTTCATAAAGAAGATAAAATCAACAGTTCAGTGTCACCTAGGGAGTCTTCCAACAGAAACAGAACAGTGGGTCACTGTGAAAATAGAAGATAGGCAAGACTGGGTGGATGTGGAGAGGGGGGCGGTGTGTGTACTGTGGGACCAAGTCTTCCTCCCAGTATGGAACACTAATTTTCTCTAATAATAAAAATAAGTAGGGGCTTCTCTGGTAGTCCAATGGTTAAGAATCTAAGTCCAATGGTTAAGAATCCACCTGCCAATGCAGGGGACACAAGTTCAATCCCTGGCCCCGGAAGATTCCTCATGTGGTGAAGCAACCAAGCCTGTGTACCACAAATACTGAGCACACGAACCGCAACTACTGAAGCCCACATGCCTAGAGCCTGTGCTCCACATCAAAAGAAGCCACCGCAACGGGAAGCCCAAGAACTGCAACAAAGAGTAACCCCTGCTCACCACGACTGGAAAAAGCCCGAGCGCAGCAACAGAGATCCTACGCAGCCGAAAATGAGTAAATAAATAAATAACTTTGTTTAAAGTACAAACACTTTTGAGCATGTACTGTAAGCCAGTCTGGGTGTTTTACAGATGATATTTCTCATTTAATCTTTACAATAACCCCCGATAACAGTTATCAAATGCTTTCATGCCAAACATTGTGTTAAATGCTTCAAGTGAGTAATAGCTCACAATCACCTTGAATCAGATACCAGTATTTCCTTCATTTTAAGGATAAGGAAATGGAGACACAGAGAGTCCAGGTGACTTGTCCAAAATCAAATGGCCAAACAGTGGCAGAGCCAGGACTCAAAGCCAGGTTTGCCAGAATGCAGCAGGTGCGCCCTTTGACCTGACACTTTCTTTTCTTCCTCAGAGGAAAGGCTCTAAATTGGCAACTTTGAGGTCAATAAAACCCAGTGAAAGGAATTCTTCCTTATCTTTTCAAGTCTTGGTTCAGTGTTTCTCAAGCTTGTTCCCCAGGCCACCTGCATCAGAAAATTCTTGAGAGCTGCTTGTAAGAAATGTAGATTCAAAAGAAAAAAAAAGGAAATGCAGATTCCTGAAGAATTATGGCAACTAAACGTAACACGTGATCATGAATTGGGTCCTGATCAAGAAAAATTATATTCAAGGGATAACTAATTAAAATGTGAACAAGATTTTGTGATTGTGCAGACTTGTTGATTTCTTTATTTTGATCATTTTGTTATACATGTTATACATGATATTAATTTCTGGGGAATCTAGATGAAGGTATAGAGAGAATGTGATTATTTTACAGATCTGAAATTATGTGAAAATTAAGTTAAAATTTTTTTAAATATATTAAAAATGTAGTTTCCTGGATCCCTCCCCTAGATTCTAATTCAGGTCTGAGATGGGACTTCAGGTGGTTTTCATGCATATTGAAGATTTTGAGTCACAGGACTGTCTCCAAAACCACCTCCTCCAAGAGCCCCCACCCCCACCTCAGTCCCAAAACACCTCTCTCCTTCAGACTCCAGACGTGCCCTCTGTCATGCCCTAATATTCAACTAGGGTTTTAGTTATGCTTGTGTCTTCCTTCCACAAATAATGTGATAAGCATCTTTCTTGGGTTACACCTCTTTACACCACATTTCCACAAAGGTCTGCTTAGTCAAAGCTATGGTTTTTCAAGTAGTCATGTACAGATGTGAGAGCTGGACCATAAAGAAGGTTGAGCACTGAAGAACAAATGTTTTCAAACTGTGGTGCTGGAGAAGACTTTTTAGAGTCCCTTGAACAGCAAGGAGATCAAACCAGTCAATCCTAAAGGAAATCAATCCTAAATATTGACTGGAAGGACTGATGCTGAAGCTGGAGCTCCAATACTTTGGCCACCTGATGCGAAGAGGTGGCACTCACTGGAAAAGACCCTGATGCTAGGAAAGAGGGCAGGAGGAGAAGGGGACAACAGAGGATGAGATGATCAGATAGCATCATTGACTCCATGGACAGGAGTTTGAACAAACTCCAGGAGATAGTGAAGGACAGGGAAGCCTGGTGTGCTGGAGTCCATGTGGTCGCGAAGAGTTGGACAGGACCGAGTGACTGAACAACAGCAAGGAATGAGAACGCTGTCTCACAGTTTCAGTCACTTGCCCGAGGTGGCCAAGCTAACAAGCGGCAGGTCTAGGATTTGAACATAAGTCAGCTAACTCCAAACCCAGTACTCGTACCACCACATCTACTTACATCTACTCTACTTAGTGTAGAAGTAAGGTTTGCCACCCGACGCTGTTAGAAGACAGCTGGGATTAAATGAAATAACGCCTCATTTGAACACAGAGAGCTTTATCTTCACTGTGAGGAGAAACAGAGGCCAGGAAAGGGGAAATTGTCTTCCCCCAAATCAAACATCAATCGCAGACTTTAAGCCAGTCCCAGCTTTAAGCCAATTTCTAACGTTAGGAGTTCAAGCCTGGGAGGCTCAGAGTCCCCAAGACTCCCCTAACTACCTCCGCCGATTATTCCTGGTTTCCCACGGAGTTTCACCTAGCGCCAGCGCCAGCTGCGGAGGACCGCGACAGCCCTTTAAAAGGAGCGAGGGGCGTGGTCACCTAGGGGGCGGGGCCGGGCGCAGGCGAGCGGTCGCTGGAAGATGACGTATCTCGCAGCGTCTGTCTCTGAGTTGACTGGAGGGAACATGTGGGTTTGCGGGGCGCTGTGCAGGACTCGAGCCCCGGCCCAGCTAGGGCAGAGGCTGCTCCCAGAGTCCCGCCGGCGGCGGCCTGCCTCCGCCTCCTTCTCTGCCTCTGCTGAGCCTTCCCGGGTCCGGGCGCTGGTCTATGGGCACCACGGGGACCCAGCCAAGGTCGTCGAGTAAGACACGGCGCCGAAATGGGGGAAGGGGACTGGGGTTGGCTGGGGGGTATTAAGATGGGCTGTGGGGAAGGGAGACTGGAAAGGGAAGGAGAGTCAAGGCCAGAGGAGGAACGCAGAGAATAATAGGAAACTATTGCCCAGGTGTGGTAGCTCAGGAAGTCCGTGCTTGAGGAAGTTGAAAACCTGGCAGGCACGGCTATGGTGACAGTGGCTGACGTTCGCTGATCCTGTACTCTATGTGGGCCAATCTGTATATAAATGGATGCTCTCATTTAATCGTCACAACAGCCCTTTGGTGTAGGTACTTGATTTAGCCCCATTTTGCAGATGAGAAAATGGAGACATGAGAAGTAAAATCACTTGTCCAAGATCACACAAGCCAGTAAGTGGCAGAGTCAGAATTTTTGAACCCACAGCTGTCTGACTGGCCTACGTGAATTCCTATGCTCTATTGTTTTATGGAAGGAATTTTCAGAATACTTTTTTATCCATTTGGATCTTCACTTCTCATAGTGAAGTAGATCAGAGATCATTGCTTCCAGTTTGCAGAAGGCAAGGGACTTGTCCAAAGTGATTTAGCTAATAAAGATTGGAACAGAGACAGGAATTCTTGGCTCCTGAGTCCTGTCTCATGTGATTTCCTCTCCAGTACACTGTGTGTGTGCCTTTAGCTAGTTGAAAAGAGCTGTTGTTTTGGAGCCATACAGACCTAAGGTCAAATACAGGCTCGGCCTCTTAGTAGCTGTTTGATCTTGGACAAATCACTCAGCCCCTCTGAGCCCTTGTTACTTTTGTGATTATATCCTAAAATTCTGTTGGATCTTAATCCATGATTTTTGCATGTGGCTGAAAAAAACAGTATGTGAATTTTCAACAATTATACATCTGCACATAAGTGCTTATAGCCATGCAGGAGACCTAGTGAGGTCCGCTAGCGGTACGAGGGAAAAAGCACGGATCTGGAAATGAGAAGACCTGGGGTCAAGTCCTTGCCCTCCCTGTCCTAGCTGTGTGTGTTTAACAAGTTACTGAGATTCTCTGAGCTTCAGTTTTACCACTTCTAAAAATGGAGACAATGTAGTTATAGCTCATAGTGCTAATCAGCTTCAATAAAAGGAATACTCTTCACCAAAAAGTATCTGCATACTCTCTTGTTTAAAACTCTTTGATTCCCAGCAAATGGTTTGATTGCTTTCCAAATGACAGACAAACAAGGAATTATTTTCATGATTCAAATTCAGGCTAGAGTGCTGGCTTCAGCAGCTCAGATATTAAAATTGAAATGATATAGAGATTAGCACGGTCCCTGCACAAGGGTGACACGCAAATTTGTGAAGTGTTCCATATTTTTACTTAAAAAATACAAGCTAGATGTCTTGACAGCTGAAGAGGATAAGCCTCAGATATCAGTGCATGGTCATGCACTCGATTAGAGCAATTGAAATTTTGAGAATATACATCAGTCAGTAAAACCCAGTTTGTATGTTGATCACAGGTGATAAATCACCATGTTGGGAAGACATCTACTGAGGACTGCTGTAATGAGTTGGTAAAACTCTGATGAACACTCTTTTTCCAGGAACACACCCCTAGTGAGAACGAGGTAGTGCCTCTCACAGGCTTGCAGTTTTTATGTGTCTGCTTCAGGGCCCGCCACAGACAAGGAGCTCCAAGAATGTTAGTTGAATCTGAATCTAGCTTCTGTAATAAGTGTACCTTTTATTGAGTTCTGTGGTGATGAGGCGAGTGTCTCCGATGTTCAGGGACCCTGAGAAAGGCATGGGAAGGTTAGGCAGCCAAGCGCAGCTGCCTCCTGGTAGATTCCCAGCCCTTGGAGAGCCAGGGAAGCTATTATAGAACAGACTGATCTGGTTGCAGATACCACTTAGGAAAAAGAGCTTCTCTTATCTCCTTGTGTGGAACCCTGGTCATTTCCCAGAAGTTCAAAGCACGGTCTTTCCACGAAGCATTGTATTATGACCTGGCTGTGTTTGGTCTTAGTTGTGGCACGTGGCATCTTCACTGTGTCATGTGAGATCTCTAGTTGTGCCACGTGGGCTCTGGAGCGGGCGGGTTCAGTAGCTGGCAGTGCGTGTTCTTAGTTGCTCTGTGGCATGTAGGATCTTAGTTCTCCAACCAGGGATCAAACCCACATCCCCTTATTGCCAGGCGGACTTTCAGCCACTGGACCACCAGGGAAGTCTCCATCATCTGAGTTTTTAAACCTCTCCAAGCGACTCTGATGCCCCAGCCAGGGTTGAAAACCATTGCCCTGTGGGTACAGACTGAGGCAGGCAGGAATTCTCTCTGCCCCTAAAGGACAGCCTTCCCTTCTGACCCAGATTCAGGCGACCTAAGCATGGACCGAGGCCAGAGACTGGGATTCTCCTCTCTGCTGTCATGTCAGGTGGTGTAGGGTAACCACATTGTCACAGAATCAGGTGTCCTTTAAACATCCCGGTGACTGGATGTGTCAGGTTACACTGAGTGGGGTCACGTTGTCTGAGCAGAGTCCCAGCAGAGTGTTCCCCAACCTGATGTGACTTGTAATGCTTACACTGTGGGCCGAGTTCTGGGCACAGCAGGGAGGAAGAGTTTGCTCAGGTCTGAGTCAGGGGCAGAACTCCTCAGAATGAGGCCTCCAGGGACCTCCTGTTCTCCTGTCAACATTCTGAATGTCCCTCTGTTTATTCCTCTTGCCCCCAAATATTCCAGCTGTTCTCTGCCAAGACCTTTTCCTTTAGTCTCTTAGTAAGTGTCTTTCTTTTACCCCCAAATGAATCCCCTAAATAAGCACTTGGGTCTTTTTCCTGTAAAGAATTAAACTGCTGATCTAAATGAAATAAGACTGTGGGAGAAAATTACAAACACGGGAGAATTACAAACATTCCAGAAATTTCCGAGGTCCCCATGACCACCACCCCTTGTGCAGAGTTCTGGATTCTCTATCAGATAATTCCCAGAAGCTCCAGTGTCCACTTTCCTTTTGTTCCTGCAAGTCCCCTTTTAGAACTCGCCATTCTCTGGATCTTGTGGTAATGACAGCTCTCATTTACTGTGTACCTACTAAGTGGCAGGAACTGGGCTAAGGTTCCCCACATATGTTATGGATTTTTAAAATCACAGTAACCCAGTTTTGGTCATTGCTATCACCATTTTACAGGTAAGAGAGCTGAGGCTCAAGACACTTGAAGGTCACTTGCCCACAATCACACAACTAGGATGTCACTTTACCAACAGCCCATGATATAGACATAGACCTGAAGAAACAATGACCGTCATCTCAAATGTTTTTTGAGCATGAGATGGAGTATAAAGTTAGAAATAAGTTCAGAAGAGAAGGTGAAATTGTTGGTCATTCAGGTGACCCCAAGACTCTGCTCTTCATTGGAAGGGCAGCTCCCCACCCCCACCCCATCCCCTGGGAAAACGGTAGGAATGCTATTCTCTGTCTCATCCCCTTTTCAGGATCCTGAAGCTTTCATAAAACAGCATCGTCGTCATCATGGCTTTCTCACCTGCCTGCTGCTAGCACAGAATGAAATAAAGCTGTGAAGCCTTTGGACAAATACCCATTCTGTCTTAGCCAGATGGAATTAGGGGGAGCAGGTGGTGGGGACCCAGGCTGTGTAGGTAGTGAGTTCTCACTCTAGGCCAGTTTACTCTCAGGGGATTTCTTCTTTTTAACAGTTGATGTCAGTGTTTAAAACTGAAGCTCTATGCAAGTGACTTGGTTTTTAAACCAGAATTACAGTAGTTTGAGAAAAAATTTAGCATTCTCATTTGGCACCCTGTTGAAAGAACTTGGATTTGTTTGCTTGTTTGTTGGTCTCCTGGAGCTCTTCAGTGTGGTCATGAGTGAAGAAGGAGGGGACAGAACTCACTGTGCGCCTACGATGTGAGCCAGCATTTGTTCTTTGAGGGCCTACTAAGTGCTGGGTACTGAGGTGAATAATCCGTAGACTTTGCCCTCCAGGAGCTCACACTCTAGTCCAGGAGATGGTCCGGGGTAAGTGCTGTGATAGAATCGCTGGACGCACAGAAGAGAGCACCCACCCCTGTCAGAGTGCTGTCTCTGGAGACACAAGGTCTCGGCTGAGCCCCCAGAAAATCTGGGGCCCTATACAAGGAGTGAAAATAGAAGCGCCTGCATGGGCAGAAGCCCAGAGGAAAGAGAAAATGTGGTGTGTCTGACTGATGACACGCCTTGAGTGCGCTCAGTATGTGGTCCTTGAGGGAGGGATCTGCAGAAAGAGGCTCAGAAGGGACGACCCTTGGTCACAGGCTTCAGACCCCAGCTGGATTTCGTATCCTGTGACGCACTTTACATTACCTTCCCTCTGGACTTGACACTGCACAGCCAGCTTTAGGGCCCAGTCCTTCCACCCCTGTCTCCTCACTCTTGCCTCTGAGAGTCAAGGGTGGTGGCACACCTCCAAGGAACTGCCCCTAGACGCGGCCGGGGCGTGCCGAGTTCTTCTTGTCTGGCCTCTCCTAGCAGCCCCTGTGTTGTCCAGGCCTCTCCCAGCCTGCATGGTGGGAAGGGTCTTCATTTTAGAGAAGCAAGAGCAGAGATAACAGGAGGCTAATCTGTGGCTCATGGGGTGTCGACCAGGACCACTCGCGAGAGCACTAGTCCCAGCCCTGCCACTCACTGGTAGAGTGAGGATGTCACGCCAGTCTCCCTTCTTTTCAGTTTTGATGTTCTTGTTTTGCTTTTGTCTTGGGGTGGGGGGCGGGGTTGGGTTGGTTTTTTTAATTGAAGTATAGTTGATTTAAAATGTTATGTTAGTTTCTGGTGTACAGCAAAGTAATTCCGTTTTTATATATATATATCTTTTTTTGTATTCTTTTCCATTGTGGTTTATCACAGGGTATTGAATATCTTTCCCTGTGCTATTCCTTTTTTTTTTTTTCCAGTTATTTTTGATAAAGAAAGGGATTGACCAAGGTCAGCTGTAGTAAACATGGGCAGTCCTGGGACTTCCCTGGCAGTCCTGTGGTTAAGACTGAACTTCTACTGCAGAGGGTGTGGATTTGATTCCTGGTCAGGGATCTAAGATCCCACATGCTGTGCCATGTGACCAAAAAAAAAAAAAAAATAGGCATGAGGGGGGGCATCCCCCCTACCCTTGTCTTCTGTGACAAAGCCAGTGACAAAGCTTCATAGCTCCCTTTTCTATGTACCTCAAAACCTACACTCCTTTTTGCCTCATTCTCTCCAAACAACACTTTTTTCTGCCAAGACAACACAAGGCCTCAGCATCCTTCTCAATGTATTCCTGCATCCATGGAAATGATTATGAGTCTTGAGTCCTCTGATTCAACAATTGTCCAGTTCTGACGAGTCTGGGAAGCTGAAGCAGACACCCTGCTCACCAGGATTTGCTCCGGCACCCGTCCCGGGAGCAAGGATGTGGCTTGAAGTAAGGGGTCCTGGGCACAAGATTTCACCAAGGGGCCCCTTTGCCATCAAAGTCAGCAGCCCACCAGGCAGGGGCTGTGTTGTCATCATACCCAGCAAAGAGACAAAAGCGGCTGGCTGCAGGCTGTGGCCCCACTTTTCTCTCTTAGGCAACACAGAGAATTGTTGTTCTTCAGTCACTCAGTCATGTCCGACTCTTTGCAACCCCATGGACTGCAGCACGCCAGGCTTCCCTGTCCTTCACCATCTCCTGGAGCTTGCTCAAACTCATGTCCATTGAGTCGGCGATGCCATCCAACCACCTCATCCTCTATTGCCCCCTCTCCTCCTGCCTTCAATCTTTCCCAACATGAGGGTCTTTTCCAGTGAGTCAGCTTTTCGCATCAGGTGGCCAAAGTATTTGAGCTTCAGCTTCAGCATCAGTCCTTCCAATGAATATTCAGGATTGATTTCCTTTAGGAGTGACTGGTTTGATCTCCTTGCTGTCCTAGGGACTCTCAAGAATCTTTTCCAGCACCACAGTTTGAAAGCATTAATTCTTTGGCACTCAGCCTTCTTTATGGTCCAGCTCTCACATCCATACATGACTACTGAAAAAACCATAGCTTTGACTAGATGGACCTTTGTCGGTAATGTCTCTGCTTTTTAATACACTGTCTAGCTTGGTGATAGCTTTTCTTCCAAGGAGCAAGCATCTTTTAATTTCATGGCTGCAGTCATTGTCCACAGTAATCTTGGAGCCCAAGAAAATAAAGTCTCTCACTGTTTCCCCATCTGTTTGCCAGGAAGTGATGGGACTGGATGCCGTGATCTTAGTTTTTGGAATGTTGATCTTTAAGCCAGCTTTTTGACTCTCCTCTTTCACCTTCATCAAGAGGCTCTTTAGTTCCTCTTCACTTTCTGCTGTAAGGGTTGATATCATCTACGTATCTGAGGTGACTGATATTAGCCCTCAGCAAACTAAGCAGCAGACTCTGCAGCTTCCTTCAAGCAGATTCCCTGATGTTAGCAGCTGTAGAATATTGGAGGCCTGCAAGCTTTCTGGTAACCTTAGTGGAGGGAAAGAAGGAGTTTGAGAGGATAGAGAGAGATATCTTTGCCAGTCCTGAGTAGAAACTTCCAGAAGCTGCCCCTCAGTCTCTGATTCCCTTCCATTCAAAGTGGTTGTGCTTCAGAAGAAAAGCCCTGAACGGTGGGAGGGCCAGAGGACTCTGAGGTGGGGACACTAGAAGAGGCACAGGGGGGCAGGCGGGAGTGCCTGCACACCATGGAACATGGTGAGCTTTGCCCCCTGAAAGGCGCCTTCCCTGAGAGCCCAGGACTCCATCCGAACCCCACCAGCTGCAGCCACTGGCATCTCCTGCTGGGGGGCAAGCTGGAGAACTTCATTACTCCACGGTGGCCCAACTGTGCCCTGCTTATTAATGGTAAAATCAAATCCCACAACAGCGTACCCAGCACGCCTAGCACTTTACTAAATCACAGAAGGCGGCATGTGTGTGACTCTGGGGATTGGAGACAGACCCGGGAGAGCCACAGAAGACATCCGTCACCTTCAGCCAGCACCCTGTGATGGAGCGCACGTTCTTGGCTCTCTGTGACAAGCAGAGGAGAAAGCCTCCCTGACCCAGGATAGCTCTTCCTGCAAAGCACTTTGAGGTGATGGAGTGGAAGATGCAGGATAAGGACAAATGGTTGCTAATTAAATGCAGAAGGCAGGAAAGATATCTTAGCAGAGCTGGCTGGTGCCCATCCAACACAGCCAGTATAACCGAGCCAGTCCCCAGAGTACTGGCCTCTTTTCCCCGCCTCTCAAAAGGCTCTTTCTTCTGCCTGCTTTTGTCTCCCTTGTAGTTCATATGGCATCACAGGTGTACAGCCTTGGCCTCAAAGGAGCCATTGTGACCTTATCCCGTCTGGGATCTGTCGAGTGAAGGCAGAGGCAGCCCTCCGAGTTGCGTGGCGCCATCACGCTCGCGGGGCAAGGCACTGAACAGTCTTGGGAAAGTGACTTGAGATCCAGCCAGGCTGTGTTTGGGTGCCTCGCTTGCACTCCATAACACAGCCACCCGCTCCTTTGGTGAGTTGAAAGATGAAAAACAAGGAAGAAATTGCTATCATTACACTCAAGGTTCAACTCCTGGAATTCAGACCCAGCCCGGTTTTCCTTCCTGTCTCTGCAGAGCGGTGTCCTTGACGACGCAGTTAGAACTGTCTGCAGGAACAGCAGTGTCTGGCATTGATGGCATTCCATGGAGCAGGCTGGGGCTGGTCTCCCTGGTGCGCGGCAGCTGGACCAACACAGCTCTCCCCCAACCCCCGCCTGCCCCCCGGGTGGGCAGCCTGTGGCAGGCCCATCCGGCCCTCAGCCACCTGTGTTTGCAGCTTCAACTTTCCACCTCCTGCCCCTCGCCCCGCCCCTCCCGCCCGCAGCTAGGCTCCCACAAGACAAAGGAGAGAACTGGGAGTGGGTTGCAGCGCTTTTTAAACTCCCATTTGGGGGCAGATGGTTCCCCTGCGTGCTGTGAGGGTAGAGTTCCCGGCCAAGCTAACCCTGGAACACAGGAGGACACAAAGCCATGTGGGTTTCTTCCCAGGAGGACTTTCCAGAGCCTTCGTGACTCTAATGTGCAGTCTGAATCTTATAAAGGGACTTTAGTATTGCCCAAAAGTATTGTGCCTTAAGGAACACCTCATAGTATCTCCCAGGACAAAGATTCCACACCCACAGTGTAGGGAATACCGGCTTAGCGTTGGACAGTCTGAGCTTTGGGGTCAAGCTTAAGATCAAGTCTTGCCACTTACTGTTAAACCCTGGGCAAGTTACCTAACTTTCTGACTTGCAGTTCCCATCTGAAAATTGGGGTGATAACGCTGTCCAGATGTTTTGAGGACTAAACATTGTCTTGTATATAAAGCTAATAAGCACAGTATCTGGAGCTCAAGAAGCTGTTAACATTATAGTTTAACTGTCCAGCTAGATCACCCAGCATAAGTTTACCTACTACCCTAGATTCCACATACACACAGCTGACTCCCAGCCCCAGGCATCCAGCACAGAGTACCCTCTCCTCCACAACACACTTCTGGCCACCTGCTTCAGGCTGCAGATGTTAACACCTTCCTCCCTGCTCCACGCCACTCTTTCCTTCCTCCTATCTCAACATCTGGTTGCGCAAACCAGAAGTCTGGGAGCCATGAAAGATCCTCAGCCACTCCTCCATGGAATCAGTCACCCAGTGACATCAATGCCACTTCTTATTAAAGGGATTCCAGGTTATCAAATTCTCTCCATTCCCACAGCTCCAATCCAGACTGCATCTGGGCCCAGCCCACAGTCAGGTTAGACTCTTTGCCTTTTATCCTTGAAGTTCCAGCTAAGGTGTCACAGCTTCCAAAGTCCCTTTGCTAACCCTTTGCTCTCCCTCCAGCCAGTCCCAGTGTTTTCAAACGTTGAGTCCCCATGCCATCAAGCTCCTGGGCAGGAGATACTTTTTTTTTTTTTTTTCATCTTTAAAGCCCTTGGCACAGTACCTGGCACTTAGTAGGACCATCAATAAATATTTGGTGAATTAAATTTACTCAGATTTTCCAAAAAGTTGCCTTCTTCCTTTGAGTGATTCGGTGACTGTTTTTCCAGAGGTATATAGCCAGCTGTTTCAAAGATTTCCTTGGATGTTCCCACAACTGGCAACAGCTGCCATTTATCTGGCCTCTGCTGTATATCAGAGACTCTAGCAAGTGCTTTATGTCTGTACCTCATCTAATCTGTGAGCTGACTTCTAGTGTGCTCCCATTCCACAGATGAGTACTGTGAGGTTCAGCTAGCCAGTCAGTAACCAAGGTAGGGTTCACACCCAGAACTGCCTCTGTAACTCCATATCCATGTTCCACCCTTCATCTAGGAACTGAGATCTTGTTGTTGTTGTTCAGTCGCTAAGTCGTGTCCGATTCTTTGTGACCCCGTGGACTGTAGCACGCCAGGCTTCCCTGTCCTTCGCTATTTCCCGGAGTTTGTTCAGACTCATGTCCATCGAGTCAGTGATGCCATCTGATCGTCTCGTCCTCTGCTCCCCCCCTTCTCTTCCTGCCCCCAAACTTTCCCAGCATCCAGGTCTTTTCCAGTGAGTCAGCTTTTCACCCAAGTTTTGGAGCTTCAGCATCAGTCCTTTAATGAATATTCAGGATTGATTTTCTTTAGGATTGACTGGTTTGATCTCCTTGCTGTCCAAGGGACTCTCAGAAGTCTTCTCCAGCACCACAGTTCAAAGGCATCAGTTCTTCAGTGGTCAGCCTTCTTTATGAGATCTACTTATATTCTTATCTATGGTCATCTATATTTTTAAGAATCACAGTCTTAGTACAGATTTGATCTGCACTTTCCCTTGAGGAAAAGAGGCGTGGGTTTTTGCTTAGATTGAACTCCCTTAAGGATAATATCCATTTTTATTTGTACCCATCCTACACCAGTATTTTCCTAAACAGCCCAGGACTAAAAAGAGTAAATACTGCCTTAATAGCCAAGTCCCTTCAATCCACTTCGTGCGTGTATTCCTACATTTTGCGGCAGAAATAATGTCTGTTGGGAGTGCTGTGAGCTCTGCCCATGATTCCCTAAATGTCTGTTAGCTTTACAATACATTTTCTCACTTAAGAGGAAAATAAGATTATTTCTTTAAGAAGCATTCTCAAGCACTGCTTTGGTCCCAGACACTGCTAAACACTGAGTTAAGACTAAAAGTCTTAACTTTTAGTTAAGCTCATGCCCCCCATAAGCTTACAGTCGAATAAGGAGACAACATATATTCTGACTGTAAAACTCAGTGATAAGTGAAAAGAACCCTCAACTGAGTCTAAAAGACTTGGATTCGAATCCAAATTCATGTCTGCACTCCAAAATTCAGAAAGTTCTGAAAATCAACAGTTTTGTTTTTTTTTCATAACTCTTTTGGAGGCAAAAGCTGATCTAAAGTGAAGTTTTGATGGAGCCACTATTCAATCCACTTCGTGTGTGTATTCCTACATTTTGCGGCAGAAATAATGTCTGTTGGGAGTGCTGCCCATCCCCCAGGGTGGGTTGCAGATAACACAGGAGCCTGAGCTCTGGAGGATGTCTTCCCCCAGAAGTTGGAAAAGGAATGTGAACTTCTGCCTTGTTGTGATGGGTTAAAGAAAATGCTTGAAAAAACTTCGTAAAGTAGAAAGCAATGAACTTGTGTAATATGGTCATAAATGGTATAGATAGTCACACCATCCATGTGATGGGAGCACTCAGAGTGGAGCAAGTGATTTTTATTGCTGCAGAGCCTAAGAAGAAGGTCAAAGATGCCTTGAGGAAGTAAAATTTCATCCAGGTCTTAAAGGGTGAGTTGAATTTCTCACTTCGCAGAGAAGCTGTGGAAAAAGGAATCCTGGGCTGAGGGAGGAACATGTAGAAAATGTGCAGGAAAAAAATGTATTTAAGTAGCTTGAGTGCACAGACTCTGTCAGCTTACAGAAAAACTCTGATTATTTGTTGCAATGCAAGAGAGAAGCAGTGTGGATAATACAAAGGGACAACGAGGCCACGATCCATTTGCTCTGGGCAGGAATTTTCTCTAGAATTCAGATTTGTACATGTGTTCTGGGCTGAGGCCTTCCTGCTTATCCTGGGAGGGGAGGCTGGCCCCTTTCATCTCCCCAGGCAAGGATTGAAGACACCCACCTCTCCAAACTGGTGCTCCTCCTACAGCCTCCTCTGCCTGGTCTGGGGTCAGCCCTTCACCAGCTGGCTTCTCCAGTATCACATTGCCAGGTTCAATTCAGATCAGCCACTTACTACTTCAGGGGGCCTTAAAAAAGTTATCTACCTCTTTGGCGCCTTTGTTCCTCAGCTATACAATCAGAATAATAGTATGAAAACTCGCATGGAAAGCACTTAGCTGAGCGCCTGGCTGGTGCACACTCGAACAGTAGTTATTATTGTTACAAGGACTCTCCCTCCTCCAGATAAGTATAAATACATACATTTCTTAATACTTAACCTACAAGGGGGAAAAAAAAAGCCCTTTCTTTATTCTCTCTGCCCTAGTCATCAACTTCTTCTTAGGTAACCATTTTCTGTAGAGAGTGTTTCTACATTATTTTGATTGATTGCAGCTGTTTTTCAGTCATGGTAATAACCATCTGGTGATGTCTGTGTGTAGAGTCTTCTTTTACGTTGTTGGAAGAGGGTGTTTGCTATGACCAGGGTGTTCTTTTCTGCAAAATTCTGTTAGCTTTGCCCTGCTTCATTCTGTACTCCAAGGCCAAATTTGCCTGTTACTCCAGGTATCTCTTGACTTCCTACTTTTGCATTCCAGCCCCTTAAATGAAAAGGACATCTTTTTGGAGTGTTAGTTCTAGAAGGTCTTGTGGGTCTTCATAGAACCATTCAGCTTCAACTTCTTCAGCATTACTGGTTGGGGGCATATACTTGGATTACTGTGATATTGAATGGTTTGCCTTGGAAACGAACAGAGATCATTCTGTCATTTTGAGATTGTATCCAAATACTGCATTTCAGGCTCTTTTGTTGACTCTGAGGGCTACTCCATTTCTTCTAAGGGATACTTGCCACAGTAGTAGATATAATGGTCATCTGAGTTAAATTCACCCATTCCAGTCCATTTAGTTCACTGATTCCTAAAATGTCGATGTTTACTCTTGCCATCTCTTGTTTGACCACTTCCAATTTGCTTTGATTCACAGACCTAACATTCCAGGTTCCTATTGCTCTTTACAGCATCAGACTTTACTTCCATCACCAATCACATCCACAACTGGGTGTTGTTTTGCTTTGGCTCCATCCCTTCATTCTTTCTGGAGTTATTTCTCCACTGTTCTCCAGTAGCATATTGGGCACCTACCAACCTGGGGAGTTCATCTTTCAGTGTCCTAACTTTTTGCCTTTTCATACTGTTCATGGGATTCTCCAGGCAAGAATACTGAAGTGATTTCCATTCCCTTCTCCAGGGGACCACGTTTTGTCAGAACTCTCCACCATGACCCATCCGTCTTGGGTGGCCCCACACAGCATGGCTCATAGTTTCATTAAGTTAGACAAGGCTGTGGTCCATGTGATGAGTTTGATTAGTTTTCTGTGACTGTGGTTTTCATTCTATCTGCCCTCTGATGGAGAAGGATAAGAGGCTTATGGAAGCTTCCTGATGGGAGAGATTGACTGAGGGGAAAACTGGGTCTTGTTCCGATGAGCGGGGCTATGTTCCCTCCCTGTTGTTTGAACTGAGGCCAAACTATGGTGGAGGTAATGAAGGTAATGGCAACCTCCTTCAAAAGGCCCCGTGCATGTACTGCTGCACTCGGTGCCCCAAACGCCGACCCACAATGGATCATGGATCACCATGGATCATTGTGGATGATCATTGTGGATGATTGTTGGATCATCAAAAAAGCAAAAGAGTTCCAGGAAAACATCTACTTCTGCTTTATTGACTACGCCAAAGCCTTTGACTGTGTGGATCACAACAAACTGTGGAAAATTCTTCAAGAGATGGGAATACCAGACCACCTGACCTGCCTCCTGA
>NW_011495069.1:11178086-11183768 GCF_000754665.1 Bison bison bison | reverse complement strand
TCAAGAAGCAACAGTTATAACTGGACATGGAACAACAGACTGGTTCCAAATCAGGAAAGGAATACATCAAGGCTGTATATTGTCACCCTGCTTATTTAACTTCTGTACAGAATTCATCATGTGAAATGCTGGGCTGGATGAAGCACAAGCTGGAATCAAGATTGCCAGGAGAAATATCAATAACCTCAGATATGCAGATGACACTACCCTTATGGCAGAAAGTGAAGAAGAACTAAAGAAAGAGGACAGTGAAAAAGTTGGCTTAAAGCTCAACATTCAGAAAAGTAAGATCATGGCATCTGGTCCCATCACTTCATGCCAAATAGATGGGGAAACAGTGGAAACCGTAGCTGACTTTATTTTTCTGGGCTCCAAAATCACTACAGATGGTGACTGCAGCCATGAAATTAAAAAACGCTTGCTCCTTGGAAGAAAAGCTATGACCAACCTAGACAGCATATTAAAAAGCAGAGACATTACTTTGCCAACAAAGGTCCATCTAGTCAAAGCTATGGTTTTTCCAGTAGTCATGTATGGATGTGAGAGTTGGACTATACAGAAAGCTGAGTGCCAAAGAACTGATGCTTTTGAACTGTGATATTGGAGAAGACTCTTGAGAGTCCCTTGGACTGCAAGGAGATCCAATAAGTCAATCCTAAAGGAAATCAGTCCTCAATATTCATCGGAAGGACTGATGCTGAAGCTGAAACTCCAATACTTTGGCCATCTGATGCAAAGAACTGACTTATTTGAAAAGACCCTGTTGCTAGGAAAGATTGAAGGCAGGAAGAGAAGGCAGGACAGAGAATGAGATGGTTGGATGGCATCACCGGCTAAATGGACGTGGGTTTGAGTAAGCTCCAGGAGTTGGTGATGGACAGGGAAGGCTGGCGTGCTGCAGTCCATGGGGTGCAAAGAGTCAGACACGACTGAGAGACTGAACTGGTCAGTCATGGTAAAGCGTGTCCTCCCTTGTGTGTGTGCTGTGCTCAGTCGTGTCTGACTCTTGGTGACCCCATGGATTATACAGTCCATGGAATTCGCCAGGCCAGAATACTGGAGTGAGTAGCCATTCCCTTCTCCAGGGGATCTTCCCAACCCAAGGATCTAACCCAGGTCTCCCAGGTTGCAGGCAGGTTCTTTACCAGCTGAGCCACAAGGGAAGCCCAAGAATACTGGAGTGGGTAACCTATCCCTTCCCCAGGGGATCTTCCAGACCCAGGAATCAAACTGGGGTCTCCTGTATTGCAGGCGGATTCTTTACCAACTGAGCTATCAGGGAAGTCTGGCCAATTCTCTTCTGTGTAAATTTCATCATTTCCAGGAGCCTTCATTTCCTGCTTGATAAATTGGGAATATTTATACTTTTGTCACAGGAATCTTAGATTATGCATTTAAATCCTTCAGCACAGGGATTTCCCTGGTAGACCATGTTTAAGATTCCATGCTTTCCCTTCAGGGGCACAGGTTAGATCCCTGGTCAGGAAACTAAAGATCCTGAATACCAGCCTGACTCTGCCAGAAAACAAAAGTTAAGCCCTTACCACAGGACCCGGTGTATAATAAACACTTCATAAATACCTGTCACCTTTATTACTACCAGTGCAAGCCATTTCTTGGAAATCACACTTTTATCCTTAGCAGAGCCTCAGGTATAATTAAAAGGTCAGATTACAGCAGGAAGCGGGTAGAATTACATCAGCTTAGGAGTCGCACAGAGTTGGACACGACTCAAGCGACTTAGCAGCAGCAGCAGCAGTGAAGTGACACTGTTGCCGAATGCTGAGAACCTCTGGTTGGCTGTTACATGTGCCTTCAGGAAGTAAAAATAAGGAGAATTATTGCTTAGCGAGTACATTTGGGCAGAGAAAAGCACTGCAAACAAGAAGTCTTAGAGGTGTAGAGACAGAAAAGGATTCTCTAATAATTAAAAGCCATGAGGCCCCATTGGTCTGTTAATAATACACAGATCAGCCCTTTCTGGTTGGAAGGTCTCCTTTTATTAAAAAAACAAAAGTACCACGTGGGCATTGCCACTGGGCAGGTTTTACCCATTAACCAACATTCCAGTGGATACAGACCGTGGTGTCTAGGGCGTAGACATTATGAGCAGAGGCAGTAACCGTACAGACTTGAAATGGAAAGAGCCCTTGGAAGTGATCAAGTGCTCGTGAAGGTGATGGTAACATCACCCCCATTTTACAAATGAAGAAATGGAAGCCTGGAGCAAGGGAGAAACCTGCTCTTGGTGACAAAGCCGTCTGAGGTGGAGTTTCACACTGAGACCAGCAACTCTCCATCCAGCATCCTTTCTGACAGACCAGGATCCTTGTCATGAAGGGACATCTCTCCAGGGGCCGAGCCACAGTCACCCAGGGAGTTCTTTCCCACCTCCATGAGCCATCTCTCTTTTCCCCTCACCACTCTGCAGCTAATGGAAATGTCTTCCCTATGTGTGTTGGAGCAAAAGGAAAAATCGGAGAACAAATGAGCCATGCAAGGGTTTCCCGGTTGTTCTTTGGGGTGCCCCTTATCTGGAGATTCTGATTCAGTGGGTCAGAGCTGGGGTCTGAGAATCCATAAGATTAGTATACCAGGTGAATCAAGCAAGTTTGGGCAACACAGGGCTAACCCAGGCCCACAGGAGTTCTAACCATTTTCTGCCCTGGAGTGGGCGGTGGGGTCAAGAGGTCACCAGGACTGTCCACTTGTAGTTAATGAGAGTTAACCTGTATCCTGTGCGAATTCCTTCTAGCTCCTCTCTCCTAACAAAACCCTCATCCCTGGGCACACAATGGCAGCTCAAAAATGTTGCTGCCTGACCTACTTTGGGGAGATGATCTGAGCAAAAGACTCCCTGTCTAGCCTGGGTGACATGAACATCTCTCTGGCTTTGTGCTTAGACTGAAGAACCTGGAGCTGGCTGCTGTGGGCGGATCAGACGTCCATGTGAAGATGCTGGCGGCCCCTATCAATCCATCTGACATAAATATGATCCAAGGTAACCTTGGTTTCTGTGGCTTATGTTAATTGGCTTTTTTGCTTAGCCGCCACCTCGTTTTCATTCCTCCCCAGGTGTGGGTGTGAAATTCCTGTGATTAGCGGCAGCTGTTCTCCAGATGAGGCTGTCTGCACACTGTGTGAGCCCTCTCCAGCCTCCCCTCCCTGGAATGTGAGGCTTTTCAAGAGTTAGGAAGATTGCAGTGGGGGAGCAAACCAACCATTGTGAAGTGCCGGCAGTATGCTGGGCTCAATCCCTGTGTTATCTAATCTCATAATAACCCTTGAAAGCGAGGAGTACATCCTCCTTTACAGATGAAGACGCTCAGGCTCAGAGAGGTTGGTCAGTCGCACAGCTGGTCAGATCGGGCTGAGGGCTGACTCCAAAGCCCATGCTATCACCACCCAAGCTTCATGGATGACCCTCTGTGCTCTTCTCCCTTAGGAAATTACGGCCTCCTTCCCCAGCTGCCTGCTGTTGGAGGGAACGAAGGTGTTGGACAGGTCGTAGCCGTGGGCAGCGGTGTGACCGGGGTGAAGCCAGGAGACTGGGTGATCCCAGCGAATCCTGGTTTGGGTGAGTTTCTCCGGGTGTCTCCAGCATGTGTTGTTTCAGATCCTATTTCACAGACACGGTACACATTTCCTCCTTGTCTCAGTGTAAGAAAGCACAGGATTTATTACTAGGTCCATACAGCCACCTCCAAGGGGATGGAAGCTGGGCCAGGAGAGCAGCATGTTTCTCTTGCTCAGGAGGCGGTGCATCAGCTCTCAGCACTGTGCACCCATGTTGACTGGAGCTCTTACATCCCTAGGGAATGAAGGGTGCAACGGGGAATCCAAGAAGGCAGCCCCTGCCCTCCGGGAGGTTAAAATCTAACTGACGAAATCTCCAAATCAACAGCCTCCACAAAGGGAGTGCTGCGGGCTCACGGAAAGCAGAGGGCACCTCTGGCAACTGTGTGTGTGAGAAAGACAGTCTCGAGGGCTTCAGGGGGAGGCTTCATTGGCAGGGACCTCTGATGGATGAATTTTGTAGGTGGAGATGAGCCCTAACTGGTGGCATTTGGAGAACACAAATGGACCAAAGACACAACGGTGACTTTTGGAAATGGAGGAAAACTCGGTGTAGCATCAGCAGACGATGTGCCGCGGGAAGGGTCTGCAGAAAAAACTGAGGGGGGAGGTCACAAAGCAGGTGGGGCCGCCTGGGAAAGCCCTGCATAAGCCACGCTGCGGGTGAGGAGTTTCTCTGATAGGCGTGAGGAGTCTTTGGTGAGATGTGTTTTTTAGCACTTGATGGGTTTTGAGGCACAAATGTCACACAGATGGATCCTGGCAGCAGCCACGAGAGGGAAGCAGGGCTGATGTTCACCCCATTGGACGTATGAGGAGCTGAAGCCTAAGAAGAAGCCCTTGTCCAAACTCAAACAGCATATTGCAAAGAGAGCCCCCTAGACTCTGGTCACCTCTGTCTTTCCCACTTCTCTCCAACATGAGGACTCTTGAGGTTATAACTTGCAAAGAGTCAACTCAAGCTTGCTTTGCCAGAAAAGCAGTTAATTGGTTTGTAGAACAGGGAGGTACAAGAGATGGAAAGTTTCAGGCACAACTGGATCTAGAAACCCCAAGGCTGTGAGAGCTTTTTCTCTTGTTCTCATTAGCCCTCCGATGGGACCTGTCCCCACAGTGATATAGAAATAGCAACAAGTATCCAGCACTCCTTTGGTACCAGGCTCTGTTATAAGCGCTTTACCTCTGTTTATTCACGTGCCCACAGCGTGAGGTAGATATTGGTATTATTCCCATTTTGCAGATGGGACAGCAGTAAATGTAAAGGATGAAGCAACTTGCCCAAGGTCACCGGCCATTAATTGGTGGAGCTGAGATTCAGACCCACTCTGATACACACCTTTAGTGGACAGTCCCTGGCAGCCTGAGGCTTACGTCATCCTGAGAGCAAACCGAAGAGCGTGTCCTCCACAGTGTGTCCAGCACAACCGCGCCCATCCCCCAGAGGGCTCTGACCAGCCCACCTGGGTCTTTGCCCATCCACGCACCGATCACCAGGGGATGGGGCTTGGGCCACTCACGGTTGCCCCGGCTGAGCCTCTTGCCAACATGTGTGGTGTAGAGAGGGGGGCCTTGCAGTTGACAATCCCAGAGGTTAGGAGGGAGCAGTTCTAGAAAGAAGAATGTACCGGGCAGGAAAAAAATAGTATCAGGAGTCTACAACGCTCTTTCCTTCAGTGAGATCTGGGAGGATTCCAAGAATGGCCCCACCCTCTCCTATACCCCTCTTCCCCGCTCCACCACCCCGCGCTGTGAAAGAGCCATAGCCAGGTGAGCAGATTGAGAGCTGCCAAGATTCACAGGCTACGATTGGTGCTTCGGGCCACACACTCCCCCTGTGCAGAGTGAAGGGCCCCCAACGTGGGTCAGACACAGCCTCTGCCCTCCGCGTGCCCTTGGCTGGGGGTGGGAAGATGGCACTTACTACAGTGCAGTGTGATGAGTGCTGTCATCCCAGGGTGAACACAAAGGCAAGAGCTCCCTGTCTTGGGGAGCGTCAGGAAGGGCTTCCCAGAGAAGTAAGGCTTGAACTGGGTCTGGAACGGGTCCCCAGCCCCGCCCCACCCCACCCCCGGGGGGCCATGCACCTGATCCCGGTCTGAGGCTGTT
>NW_011495069.1:11166258-11177986 GCF_000754665.1 Bison bison bison | reverse complement strand
CAGGAGCTTCATCTGCTGCTTTCCCACCACTCGTATTACCACCTGATCCTCCACCCCCGACCACTGCTGCAAAAAAAATTATCTCCCACAAAACCAGCCTCTGGTGCCAAAAAGAGACCAGCGGAAACACAGCCAGGGGCAAAGGTGTGGCGATGGGAGAAGGCACAGCGCCCTCCACACTGTAGGCCCCTCAGTGTGGCTGGGTCACAGCGGGGCGGGGGCGTGCAGAGAAGCAAGATGAGGCTGGAGAGGTCAACAGGGCCCTGGTCATGGAGAGCCCGCATCCACAGTCAGTGTGTGGAGGTGGGGGGCGCTGATGAAGGGTGAAGACGAGGAACAATTTGATCAGATTTGTACTTTACAGAGAATGCTCTGTAAGGGCAGAGCGGGGAGTGGGGAGCAGGAAGCCAATGAGGAGGTGGCCAAGCAATCCAAGCTTCAGATGATAAGGGTCTGAACAAACAGTGCTGTGGCATTGGAGAGACGGGTGGACAGAGAAGCTGGAGTAAGAGGGCTTGGTGATTAGATGGGAGAGAAGAAAGGACACGGGCCAGGTGTATGTGGGTAATTGCACGTGTGTGGTGGGGGCATAGCCAGAACTGGGATTTCTCCCCCAGAGAAAAGGTGATTCTTCTAAACCAGGTGCCAGTCGGAGAGGATGAGGGTTTTATCATTGTCAAGATGATAATTAACTCTGTTTATTCAGTAAACATCTTGTGAGCACCCGTGGCGTGCGGGGCTCTAGCATGTAGCACTGAACAGACAGTCTTTCTTCTGGAGAAGACTGCAGTTGAGTAGAGTGGCCGTCATTAACCAGAGAAGTCCTCAGCTGGCCAGATCTTGGTCATCTCTCATGCTATGAGCTGCTCAGCTGTTGCTGTGCCTGTGGTCAGCCTTTTCCCCAGACCCGGGGGAGGCAGGGCCAGAGAATGTGCGAACTGACTTGCCCATTGGAAATACTCAGACCCCCCTGAGGCACCTCGGGGCCTAGCAAGCACTGGCCTGGGAGTCAGATGCAGGCTCTCCTTCCACCACCAATGCTACCACCCCCGCCATGACCTTGTTTAAATCACAGTGACCTTGAGCCTCAGTTTCCCCATCTCTAAAATAGAGCTAATTATCGTTGCCTTGTCTGTCTCTACTGAGGGAATACATACAATGGCCTTTGCAAACACTAAATTTCCATATGCATTAGATGGGAGGTTGGCAAACTTTTCTTAAAGGGCCAATGAGTATATATTTTAGACTTTGCAGCCCATTCCACTTCTGCTCCACTCTGCCATTGTAAATAGCCATAAACAATACACTAAAAAGTGGGCTGTGTTCCAGTGAAACTTTATTTACAAAAACAGGTGGCGAGCCAGGTTTGGCCCATGATCCATAGTTTAGTGACCCCTGCATTAGAAGCTGCAGACAGTTAAGGCTTGGGTGCACGTGAGTGGGGACTGGGAGCCCTCAGAACTCAGGCTTGGGAAATGCCGATCAGAAAAGGAGCCCATGGGGGCTCCACACGTGCTGTGTACCGGGCACAGTAATAGTCTGTGCAGCCTTCACACTGTAACAGAAGCGTTGTCCTCTGCATTTCATGGATCAGGAAAACTGCAGCTCAAAAAGGGTGACGTGATCAAAGTCACACAACTAGCGAGCTGCAGAGCTGGGGTTTTTAAGCAGCCTCTCTCCAACTCGAAAGCCCAAGGGTTTCTACTTTCCCCTGAAAGCCCTGGAGGCTGACGTGGAAGCTGCCCCCATCCCACCCAGGTTCTCTTAAGAAGAGGATTAGCGATTGCCAAGCCCCAGAAATCTGTGTCAAGGGCTGGATTTCCATTGTCCTGCCATTAAGAGGAATTAGAAAACACCTTTGATTTCATGCACAGAGAGCCATTCACTAAGTGTTTGGCACAGAGTAGAGTACAGTAAATGTTGACTAAGATGAAGGGGGTGATGATTATAAAGATGATGCTGAAATCTGAAAAGTAGACTGCCCAAAGCCCAGAGAAAGACAAGACAGCTTCTGGACTTCAAAGCAGCCCTTCAGTTTTTCAGTCTCTTATTTTCTCAGCCAGCAGTCTTCTCTGGGATTGACACAGCCTTTAGTAAAGAGTGTTCCTGCCTCCTGACCCCATTTCCTGGCCCCTAAAGCCCACCTTGTTTCTCCCCTCTTGCAGAACACCTAACAGCCTGTCCTCTGCTCCCTACTCTGGACCACAGTAGAGCCAGGGCAGTGGGTCATGAGCGCATAATCAAGAACTTTGAAAGGATAGGCTGAGGAACCCTGAGACACCACGCCAACAAGGCTCCAAGTCGTTTCCCTAAGGTGACCCAGCAAGTCCTCCGCAAGCCAGGGCTTGAATCTGCGTATTTCTGACTCTGGTTTATGTGGGTCCCTGCCTGCAGGGGTGAGGACGTGTCACCCTTCACCCAATGCTTTTCACCCAAAGCTTCTCACATCCTGTTGATTCTATCTTCAAAACATAACTCAAATCCATCTACTTTTCTTCATCTCTGCTACCAAAGTCTAGGCAACCAGCACCTCACTTCTGGGCCCCTCCAATAGCCCCCTGATTAGCCTTCCTATTTCTACTCTGCCCTTTCCCCACATCTTTTTCACATAGCAACAGAGTGATTTTTTATTTTTTTTGAAGTATAGTTGATTTGGGGCTTCCCAAGTGTCTCAGTGATTAAAAATCTACCTGCCAATGCAGGAGATGCAGGAGACCCAGTTTCAATCCCTGGGTCAGGAAGATCCCCTGGAGGAGGAAATGGCAACCCACTCCAGTATTCTTGCCTGGAAAATTCCATGGACAGAGGAGCCTGGTGGGCTGCAATCCATGGGGCGGCAAAGAGTCAGACACCACTGAGCACATAACACACACTTGATTTACGATGTTGTGCCGATCTCCGCTGTGCAGCAGAGTGACTCAGTTATACATTTACAGACATTCTTTTTTTTCTATTCTTTTCCATTATGTCTTATCATAGGATATGGACTATAGTTCCCTGTCCTATACAGTAGGACCTTGTTTATCCATTCTAAATATAACAGTTTGCGTCTACCAACCCCAGACTCCCCATCCATCCCAGTCTCTTAGCCTCGCCCTTACAGCAGTCGCAAATCTGTTCTCTATGTCTGTGCGTCTGTTTCCGTTTTGTCGATAGGCTCATTTGTGCCATAGTTTAGATTCCACGTGTAAGTGATATCCTGTGGCATCTGTCTTTCTCTTTATGAGTTACACCTCACTTTTTAAAATAATCTCTAGTTGCAGCCACATTGCTGCAGATGGCATTGTCCCATTCTTTTTTACGGCTGGGTAGTATTCCACTGTATATGTGCACCACGTCTTCTTTATCCTTTCATCTGTGGATGGACATTCAGGTTCTTCCCATGTCTCGGCTGTTGTGAGCAGTGCTACTAAAAACATAGGAGTGATGTATCTTTTTGAATTATAGTTTTGTCTGGACATATTCCCAGGAGTAGGATTGATGGATCATGTGGCAACGCTATTTTTAGTGTTCTGAGGCACCTCCATACTGCTTTCCATAGTGGATGTGCCAGCCTACATTCCCACCAGCGGTGTAGGAGGGTTCCTTTTTCTCCTCATGCTCTCCAGCATTTGTTATTTGTCAACTTTAGTGATGGCCATTCTGACCAGTGTGAGGTGGTACCTTATTGTAGTTTTGATTTGCATGTCTCTAATAATTAGTGATGTCGAGCCTCTTTTCTCGTACCTCCTGGCCATCCATACACCTACAGCAACAAAGTGATCTTAAACCGTAAATGAAGTCGCTCAGTTGTGTCCGACTCTGCGACCCCGTGGACTGTAGCCTACCAGGCTCCTCCATCCATGGAATTTTCCAGGCAAGAGTATTGAAGTGGGTTGCCATTTCCTTCTCCAGGGGATCTTCCTGACCCAGGGATCGAACCCAGGTCTCCCGCATTGCAGGCAGACGCTTTATCATCTGAGCCACCAGGGAAGTCAATAATAATTAGTGATGTCGAGCCTCTTTTCACGTACCTACTGGCCATCCGTACATATGCAGCAACAAGGTGATGTTAAAGCATAAATCCAATCACCTCAGACTTATTTTTAAAATTAGAAGCTTCCTGTTCACTAAAATCCATTCTTCACGCCCTGACCCAGAGTACAACACGTCACATAGAGTAAGGTTAAGTATTGTTCCATGAAACTTTGGTTTCTGTTAGGTATGTGTGTGTGTGTGTGTGTGTGTATACGTAAATGGACTGCGTTAGAGTGTAACACGCGGTTACTGTAGGTCAAGATCTTGAAAGGGGTACTTCCCTGGTAGTTCTGATGGTAAAGTGTCTGCCTGCAATGCAGGAGACCTGGGTTCGATCCCTGGGCCGGGAAGATCCGCTAGAGAAGGAAATGGCAACCCACTCTAGTACTCTTGCCTGGAAAATTCCATGGATGGAGGAGCCTGGTAGGCTACAGTCCATGGGGTCGCAAAGAGTTGGACACGACTGAGCAACTTCACTGGTTCATGACGTCCATCCAGCCAGTGCCACATCGGCCGCATCTCCAGCCGCTCTTCCCACCACGGTTTCCCCTCCAGTGTGTATTTGTCCTGCTCTGCTCCTATCTCTGTCCTGCTTAAGAGTCTGTGCTTCTTACTTCATGGGAATGTTCACGGACTGAGTGGCTGCATCTCTTGCCTTCACCTCTCAGCCTGTCCCCTCCTCAGAGAAGCTGTCCCTCACTCCTCGTGTCTGAAGTCGTTTTCTCCCCGTTTCTCTCTCCCTGTATAACTTACAACACTCATACTTGCTCATTCATGTCTCTCCTGTTCTGCTCCACTGGAGCAAGTGCCCCACGAACACCAGAAGCACATTGTTCAAGGGCCTGGCTCACAGCTGGTGTAGGATAAGTATCTGCCCAGGGAGCCAGGTGACTCGGGGCAGGTCACAGCCTCGGTTCCTGCCCTCGAGTGAGGCATTTAAACTGGACATTTTATTATTCTTTTGTCTGGAACTGGAACGTGGGTTCGGGGTTCAGTTCAGTTCAGTCGCTCAGTCATGTCTGACTCTTTGTGACCCCATGGACTGCAGCACGCCAGGCTTCCCTGTCCATCACCAACTCACAGAGTTTACTCAGACTCATGTCCATTGAGTTGGTGATGCCATCCAACCATCTCATCCTCTGTCATCCCCTTCTCTTCCCGCCATCAATCTTTCCCAGCATCAGGGTCTTTTCAAATGAGTCAGTTCTTCACATCAGGTGTCCAAAGTATTGGAGTTTCAGCTTCAGCATCAGTCCTTCCAATGAATATTCAGGACTGATTTCCTTTAGGATTGACTCTTGGATCTCCTTCTCCAATACCACAGTTCAAAAGCATTAAGTTTTCGGCACTCAGCTTTCTGTATAGTCCAACTCTCACATCCATACATGACTACTAGAAAAACCATAGCTTTGACTAGATGGACCTTTGTTGGCAAAGTAATGTCTCTGCTTTTTAACACGCTGTCTAGGTTGGTCACAACTTTTCTTCCAAGGAGCAAGTGTCTTTTAATTTCATGGCTGCAGTCACCATCTGCAATGATTTTGGAGCCCAAAAAAATAAAGTCTGTCACTGTTTCCACTGTTTCCCCATCTATCTGGCATGAAGTGATTGACGAGATGCCATGATCTTAGTTTTCTGAATGTTGAGTTTTAAGGTTGGGGGTTAAGGAGCCTTTTTTTCCCAGTTTACAGGGTTGTTTCATTTCCCGTATATCACGTAACCTGTGCAGCATCTCTTGGGGAGACCACCCAAAGCTCTTCTTGCCGGTGTCATCTGCACATTAGAGTAACCAGAACTCAGTCCCTGTGCTCAAACTAGCAGACCAGCAAAGCCAGGCCCACACCTAGGCTTCGACTATGACCTGCATGCTTTTTTCCATAATACCATCCCGAGTCACCCTGCCTTAGGTGAGAATGAGGCCTGAGCGGGAACCTGGGGCTTTTGCAACTTCTCCTGCCCCGATAATGATGTGGCTCTCTCACCCTCAGAGTCCAGTGGTTTGAGATCCTCCACCTCCTGCTGTGTGACACCAGCTCAGTCTCCCGGTCACTCATGTGGGGTTAACAGTCTCCCTAACCTAATTATCACCAGGGCTCAAAGACATTCAGAAAGACCTCAGGGTTTCTTTTTTTTCCTCCAAGCATTCCTTAAGCCCGCTGTCCTCAGCGCCTGTCCACCGAGGAGGGGGAGCTGGGGTTGGGCATGGAGGGGTCCTTCCTTACTCCCCTGGCCTCCCCCAGGAACCTGGCGGACCGAGGCTGTGTTCGGCGAGGAAGAGCTCATCACAGTCCCAAGTGACATCCCTCTTCAGAGCGCTGCCACGCTGGGCGTCAACCCCTGCACGGCCTACCGGATGCTGGTGGACTTTGAGCGGCTGCGGCCAGGTAGGCGCCGCGGTGGGCCAGCGGGCCTGGCCCACGGGTGTGACCCACGTCCCAACCCCCGGGGCCTGGGAACTTACGGGTGACGGCCCGCGAGGAAGACGCCCCCGACCTGGGTGAGTGTGTCTTTTGTTGCTTTAGGTGGAAGGATGTCAGCTTGGGTCCTGGAAAACAGGCGGAAACCCCACGGAGGCGCACACCCTGGAAAACCGCTGAGGGGTCACATTCCCTCGAACTCGGGGTGGAATTTTGTCACTCAGCAAAAATCGTGTGGCGCTGTGCTGAGCTCTGGGACTGCAGAGCTCAGACAAGACAGACACAGTCCCTGTGTTTTCAGTAAAATGCTGAACTTAGCGTTAGTCTTGCCACTCAGCACGGCCGGAGCACTTTCCAGTCCACATACGTGCCCTCCCATGCATCGCCCGTCAAATGCACTGGGCCGTCAGAGCGGCGAGCTGAGGGCCCCAGTCGGCCTCACCGACTGGCAGCTGACCTCTCAGATCAGCAGACTCTTCATCCGTGAAACAGGGAGGCAAGGTTCTGAGCGCTCACAGAGACATGCCAAGCAGCCCTCAGCCCAGGGCCTGGCCTACAGAGCGGTACAGGGGCACCCCTGGTACCATCTTCCCTCTTGATAAAGGAGGAACCTGAGGTCCAGAGAGGTAGATTATTCACCCAAGATCACTCAGCAAGGAAATGACAAAGCCAGGTGTTTTATTCAGGGATTCCCTGAAAGCAGAGCCTAAGACAAGGACTGAGGGCAGACGGGTCCCTGGGAAGGTGACCCCAGGAAGCAAGAGTGGGGGACTGGAACCAGGGACAAGGAAGGGGGAAAGGCCCGTGAAGGCTGGTTCCCGCCATGGGAGGCCAGGGCCCAGTCCTGCTGGGGAGCCTCCAGAGACCCTCACAGAATCCTCCTCAGAATTAACCTCCGAATTACAGGAGGCTGGGCCAGTTACCCACCACCTCCCATCTACCGTGGTTGCAGGGTTACCCTGCACACCACACATATCCAGGAGCAGGCAGGGCCCTAGAGATCGCCCAGCCCATCTCTGTCGCGCTGATAAGGCGACTGAGGTGAGAGATGCAGGAGGGTGGTCAGCTGAAAGCCAGTGCCAGCTTCCTGCAGAGACAGATGTAGGTCCCCCAGTTGTGGCCAAGCAGCCTTGGGTCTCTCTAGTGGAGAAACCCAGCAGGTGTGATCTGGGACCTTCGCTTGAATCCCAGTGCAGCAGAGGCTGTGGTCACCTGCGTCCCCTCCCCCCAGGCCCATCTGGTTAGGACTGTCGCTGTAAGGTCCAGTCAGGCCATTCTGGCACCACCCACGTCAAGTGCCAACACCACGTCTCCTCTTTCCTGCCCCAGGGCTGGTGTGAAACATGATCTTGACCCATGATAACAAATAACACTGTACACTGTCCTCCAGTACATAGACATGTATGAATATATATGTAATGGAAACCAGAGTTTCATGGAACAGTATTTACCCTCACCATGTGTGATACACTCCACTATTTTTTATTCTATTTTCCTCAAATTTAACCATTAAGGAAAAAAAGTTCATAACCCACTAGGTTGGTTTCATAACCCCTGGATGAGGTAGGCTGACCCTAGCTAAGAATGATGAGCCTTCTTCCAGAAAATCCTCTGTCTCTAGCATGAGGTCCCTGCTGCCTCTCTAAACCTAGCTAGCATTTCAGAGGACTGGAGCCCCTCCCCAGACATGATAGCCCTGGACTCTAATGAGGAGCACCCCGGTGGGTGCTCCTGGGACCCCTCTTTTATGGAGAAGAAACTGAGGTTCAAAGAGGTCAGGGCTTGCCCCGCCCCATTCAGTTCTAGTTACAGTCGGTAAAAAAGCCGGGACTCAGACCCTGGTACGTCTCATTCCGGAGCCCGTGCTTTCCCAGCACAGCCCACACATCCCCACTCAGCTCAAGTGCAAAGTTAGGCCTGGGCTTTGATCACAGACCCTGATTCAGGAGCTGCCAGTTTCTCCATCGCAGCTCTAATCCCATTCCAAGACAATAGCGCATCTTCCCTCAAGAAGCCACAGGTTGTTGATAGAAAGGGACTGAGCTACAAGCTGTAAGTCAAGGCTGACCAAGAGCCTTAACAGAGTTGACCATAGAGTGCTGTGGGAGGGCACGGGGGAAGAATCTAGGAAGGCTTCACATAAGAAGCCACACTGGAGCTGTGCTTTTATGGTATATAGGATTTCAAAACAATGGGAGAGAGAGGAGACATTGCAAACCAAAGAAAGAACCTAAGCAGAGACTTGACCTAAGAGCTGGGAGGATGATGAAGGATACAAAATCCTTGACACAGCAGGGGCTAAGTTGCATCCAGAGTGAACTCTGAGTTGCCGAATCCTGGCAGGCATCATGGGTGCTGTAGAGGCCTGGGGCGCCCTGGGAGGAGAGAGCAACACTCCCAGGACTGAGAAGGCTCAGCCGCCAGGTCCTGAGTCCCTTCAGAGTCTGAGAACTCCACCTCTGACCCTCTAATAGGATCCTAGGCTGAAAGCCCTTGACCTGTTACAGATCTCGACTTGAGTCTCTTCCCGACCCCACAGGGGATTCCATCATCCAGAATGCATCCAACAGTGGAGTGGGGCAAGCGGTCATCCAGATCGCGGCCGCCCGGGGCCTGAGGACCATCAACGTGCTCCGGGACAGGTGCGTGGAAAGGCCTGATCCCAGCCCACCACTTGGGCCTCTCCAGCCTGGCACCCGCAGGTGCCCGAGTCTCCACCAGGTGGCGCCCTTGCATAAGCGGTCCTCCTTTCCTGCAGCTGCTGCTCGCTAAGGGCTGAGTCAGCCTCCAGCCCTCAAGTCCAGTGGTTTGGGGCTATAGGATGTTTTAGTCACTAAGTCGTGTCCGACTCTTGCGACCCCATGGACTGTAGCCCGCCAGGCTCCTCTGTCCATGAGATTCTCCAGGAAAGAATACTGGAGTGGGTTGCCATTTCCTTCTCCAGGGGATCTTCCCGACCCAGGAATCGAACCCGAGTCTCCTGCATTGCAAGCAGATTCTTTCCCAACTGAGCTATAAGGGAAGCCCCGGGGCTATAAGATGAGTGACTGAAATGTAAAGGGAGGGCAGGAAGGAGGTAGAGAAGGCCCTCACTCCCAACCTGAGTTTTTAAGATGCTTGACTTCTGATAAGCCCATGCTTTCAAAACCACAGTTCACACTTGGGAATGTTTTAAGCTGTATTTCTTTCTGTGAACTGACTAACCCAAGGCCCGTTTCCCTTGCATTTGCGTGATGCCTTGAAGTGCACTAAATACAGATGTAAAGGAGACGGGGCAGGTTTGTCATCAGAGAGAGGAAGCCACTTGCTCAGGAAGAAACAGCAAATCAATGACAAACTTAAGTTTCCTGACTCTTTCTCTCTCCATTGTATCATCCAGCCTCCTTAAGCCTCACTGTCCACATATGTGGCTGGGTCGATCAGGGAAGTCCAGCCTCATTAGGAGAACTGATACTCACGCCAGTTCCCCATCCCCTTAGTTGTGCTAACAAGAATTGCTCTGTTTGCCTTGGTAAACAGGCACAAAGCCACTCGTGGGCCAGGGTATGTTTGCACAACACTCTGAAGAGCCTCTTGAAAAGACGGGGGAAAGGAAGCGGAGTTTTGTCGTTTCAATAGAAGAAATCAGGAAGTGAACCAACTCCTCCCGGGGCCAGATGGTTTCTAGCGTCCTTGGGACCAGTAGGAGCGGTAGCAACCACCCAGCGCTCTCTCACACCAGTGAGAAAACTGAGGCCAGGAGATGCTGGAGTGTGCTGAGACTGGGTGGCTGGGCCCGGTTTCCCACAAAGAGAAACTCCGGTTCTCATACCTGTGGCAGAGGGGTCCTGGGAGCCTCTGGTGGAGAAAGTGGGCAGATGTGACCGAGGACCCTGGATTGTGTTTGGTTTCCAGACCTGACCTCCAGAAGCTGACCGACAGACTGAAGAATCTGGGGGCCAACCACGTTGTCACAGAAGAGGAACTAAGAAAGCCTGAGATGAAAAGCTTCTTTAAGGTACCAGTGAAAAGGGACCAGGCCCATCTCACTGAGAAAAGGCAGTCACTTGAGTTCGGAAAGCTGGGCACTGGCCCACTGTTCGTCTCCAGAATCCCCCCTCCATCTCCTTGTGGCTGGGTAAAGCCCATTCCCTCAGTCAGGGGACAGCATGCAGTAAGTGCACAGGGGCTGAGGGGACAGCGTAGAGACAGACAGGGTCTAGGAGACCCCGCCTGATTTGTCATTTTGAAGGTTTCTGATGGGCTACATCAGCCCACACCTCCGACGTGAGTCTCAGCTGGGAGAGGGGCTATGGTACGGGAGGGAAGAGAAAGGAATGAAGTCATGTTTATGAGGCACCTGCCGTATGTTTTTTACCTGAAAACCCCCACAGCAGCTCTACAAAGTAGGTGCCGTCTGTTTTATAGATGAGAAAATGAAGACTCAGAAAAGACAAAGGACTTTACCGAGACCACACAGTCAAAGGTAGTGAGGAGTTTACCCAGACCACACAGTCAGAGGTGGTGGGGTCGGGGCTGGCCTGAGCCTCTCCAGACTCAAAAGCCCCTCAACCTGCCCAGCACCCCTCACAGTGATCAAACCACATCCCGTCTCTAGTCACTGACCCCTGGCGGGGCTGGACACACTCACCTGAGAACACTTCTGAAGAGTAGGTCAGCATGTCTGATAAAAACCAACCTGTAAGTGCCGAGGAGAGGGGACATGAAGTCTGTCAGAACACAGCACAGATGCCCTCTGTCTGTTCTTTCCAGAGGTGAGTTTTGAACAAAATCCTCCCATGGACAGAGGAGCCTACCAGGCTACAGTCCATGCAGTCGCAGAGTCTGACACGACTGAGCAACTCAATAACAACACTGCTGATCCGTGGGCTTCCCAGGTGATGCTAGTGGTAAAGAACCCACCTGCCAAGGCAGGAGACGGAAGAGACGTGGGTTTGACCCCTGGGTCGGGAAGATCCCCTGGAGGAGGGTATGGCAACCCACTCCAGTATTCTTGCCTGGAGGATCCTATGGACAGAGGAGCCTGCAAAGAGGTGACTGAGTATGCCTAAAACAGATAATAAGATTAAGCTGGTAAAGAAAAGGCCCTCCCCAGACTGAGTTTGAAGGCCTGAGGGTCCTACTTTTCACTCCCTCCAGACACAGCCCTTGGGCCAGGGAAGTGCGGTTTGCAGCAAGCTTCAAGCCACCCTCCCCTTCACCCCCTCCACACACACATACGCACACACTCCACCCCACAGAGGGGTAGCTCACTCACTGCTGATCTCTTGTTTCCCAGGACGTGCCCCAGCCAC
>NW_011495069.1:11154055-11166158 GCF_000754665.1 Bison bison bison | reverse complement strand
CCCAGCCACGGCTTGCTCTCAACTGTGTTGGCGGGAAAAGCTCCACGGAGCTGCTGCGGCATTTGGCGTAAGTCCCTCGGCCCCTCGGGTCCAGTGCGCCGGCGCCCTCCCGGGCTGTAGCCAGGAGGACCACCAAGTGCCAGTGGCCAGTGCAAGCCAAGGCCAGGTCAGCACACCCCTGGGTAGGAAGATGGAACCCTTGTCCCGTCCTAGTTATCTGGACCCGCCCCTTCTCAGCCTTCTTTACAGATGGCCCCGAGACCCGTCTGGCTTTGTCTTCCCGGGGACCCCAGTAGTAACTGCTAGGCCCTCTGTGAAAGGGGAGCAGTTAAGGGTTCATAACCTAGGGGCATCTGAAAAAGTCCTAGAGTATTAGCTTTTAAAAATAGATTCTAATTTTAAAGGTAACATTATGCCATTATTACAAAACATCTTGAAAGCATGTAAAAACACAAAGGAAAATTAAGCACAAAACTGACCTACCGTCCTGCCACAGAGGAGGATGAGCACCGTTGACAGTGCTGACAGCGTACATCCTTTCATCCTTTTTTCCTTTCACATAAACTTCTGGAATGGAAGGGCGCCTTAAGGGACACCTCCCAGCTAGAGCACCAGTGTTTGTTAACTCCTGTTTGCTAGCACTCACTTTAGCCAGGGGTACTGAGATGACTGAGCCACCGAGGGAACACTCTAGAACGCACAGACTGGATGGGAAAATGGGTCATGAGATCAGAGAGCTGGGGTAACAACCACAGAGCATGTACCACGCACCAGACTATGCAGAGTGTGTGACGTACCTCTCCCGCAACTACCTGAGCAAGGGGTACCGCTCCCACCCCATCCAGACAAGGCCCGGAGAGGGCAGTCAGCTTGCCCGTGCTGCTGTGAGCCGAGCACACCTCTTCAGCACGACTCCGGGCAGCCTCCGAGGCCAACTGCCATCCCTGCATGGCCCATCGTAGGACAGAGTCTTGCTCAGTGGTCACAAGTGTAGGCTTTGGAGTCAGAAAGGCTGCTGCTCACTAGCTGGGGAATCTATGTGATCTAGGCAATACATGAAAAATGATCTGAGCCTCAGCCTCTTCATCAGTCAAATGGGGGGATATAAACCTTTTCTACCTCAGAAGGTGAGTCTAAAGGGCTCTGAGGTCCCCACAGAGCGCTGTACAAATGAGAGGTGGGTCCCCACTTTCTCGACTGTGAAAGAGGCATCATCAAAGTCCTCCCTTGGGGTCACCCTGAGGACTCATTGGCCAGAACATGTGAAATGCTCAGACCTGTGCCTGGCACATAGTAAACACCCAGTAAACAGTAGCCATTCTGATTTTAAAAAAAACAACAACTATATTTTGTACTGGGGTATAGCTGATTAACAAACAATGTTGTGATAGTTTCAGGTAAAAAGCAGACTCAGCCATACATGCATGCATGTACATGTATCCATTGTCCCCCAAACTCCCCTCCCACCCAGGCCGTAAGCGGTAGCCATTCTGATTAAACCAAGTGTAGTGGAGAAGGCAATGGCACCCCACTCCAGTACTCTTGCCTGGAAAAATCCCATGGGCGGAGGAGCCTGGTAGATTGCAGTCCATGGGGTCGCGAAGAGTTGGACATGACTGAGCAACTTTACTTTCACTTTTCACTTTCACTTTTCACTTTCATGCATTGGAGAAGGAAATGGCGACCCACTCCAGTGTTCTTGCCTGGAGAATCCCAGGGACGGGGGAGCCTGGTGGGCTGCCGTCTATGGGGTCGCACAGAGTTGGACACGACTGAAGCGACTTAGCAGCAGCAGCAGCAGCAGTGCTGGCCCACAGAGGGAGGGCTCAGCTCCGCTCCCTGCCACAGGAGCTACTCTCCAGAGCGGGGCAGCAGATGAAGGAACTGAAGGCCAAACTGGCCCCGAGCCTCAAGGACAGAGAGTTCCCTGCCCCTCGCAGCAGCTTCTGCCCTTCTGGAGTTCACCAAGCCTCCCTTGTGTTGTCCCAGAGTGAACCTCAGCTCATCCTGCATCAGCAAACTCCTGTAAGAGCTGGGGGAGCAGGAAGGGGCACACAGCTTAAGTCAGGCACGTGAAGACTTAGCTTAATGGTTTTAAAATGACACAAGCCCCTCTCTCCTCTTTGACCACTGGGGGTGTCAGACAGCAGGTCCTGACACTCACCATCGTCCTCTGCACCGTCCACAATATCCCTTAGCATCCTGAGCTGCTTCCATCTCACTGGTCCTTTGAAAGAGAGTTGCCCAGAGAGAGAGGCGGCGTGGCCCACTGCCCGCTGCCCAGGGTCACCCAGGCACATAGTAAACACCCAGTAAACAGCCGGAGCAGAGCCCAGCTGGACTCAGGTCATGAGCTCCTTAGCAGAGCACTCTTCCTTGCAGCTCTTCCTCAAAGCCTGGGCACGAGCTTAAATCAGTGGGCTCCCCACCCTGGTTAGACATCTAGGTCATCTGCAGGGGGTGTCTGCTTGCTTCTTTGTTTTCTGTTGTTTTTAATATAGATCCTTGCACCTGATTCACTGGGTCTGGGGCAGGCGTGGGAATGTGTATTTTTTTTTTAACCCTTCCCAGGGATTCTGGGGGCTTCCCAGGTGGCGCTAGTGGTAAAGAACCTGCCAGTTAATGCAGGAGACGCAAGAGAAGGGAGTTCAATACATAGGTCGGGAAGATCCCCTGGAGGAGGAGATGGCAACCTACTCCGGTATTCTTGCCCGGAGAATCCCATGGACAGAGGAGCCCAGCGGGCTATATAGTCTATAGGGTTGCAAAGAGCCAGACACGACTGAGCGCGCACACACGCAGGGCTTCTGAGAACAAGGTTCAGGAACCAGGGTTGGAATAGACGGTGCCGTAACGCTGTCTCTACCTGTGACCACTCTGTTCTCTCTGGACTCCTCAGGCCTGGAGGAACCATGGTGACCTATGGGGGAATGGCCAAGCAGCCTGTCATCGCCTCTGTGGTAAGCTGGGGTCTGAACACCATAGTCGTCTAGACTCGGGCAGTGCCCCGTGCCTGGGGGAGTCTGTCCCTTGAGCCTGAAGTTCTTGCCCTCAGAGCACCTTAGTGCCTGTCCTTCCTATTTCCACAGAGCCAGCTTATTTTTAAGGATCTCAAACTTCGGGGCTTTTGGTTATCCCAGTGGAAGAAGGACCACAGTCCAGGTGAGTGGATGATAGCCCTGTTACCAAGGGTCACACGAGAGGGCAGTGCCTACTCAGAAGTGACCAGCGACTCTGAGCCCAGGAGAGGTGATCAGAAGCCCCCCACCCCAACCCCAAAACAGGATAAAGGATAACAGCCTCTAGAAACAACTACAGTCAGCAAATAGTTTTAGGCTAAAGTGGGCCTGTCCTCAAGGGGACCACTGAACAGGACAGCTCCTGCCGCCCTCCCAAGGAGCTGACAGTGGGGAAGACTGCCGTGAACGACAGCCCAGTAAAGAGAACAAACTCTGGAACCAGCCTGCCTGGGCTCAAATCTTGCTTCCACCATCACTAGCTGTAGGTTCTGCCGAGCCCAGCTTTGGGACATCAGGCGAGTTACTTAACCCCTGCCTTGGTTTCAGTGTCATAATTGTTGGGACTTCCTGGCAGTCCAGTGGCTAAGACCCCTGCAGGGGGTTGTCGTTGTTCAGTCACCAAGTCATGTCAGACTCTGTGACCCCATGGACTGCAGCACACCAGGCTTCCCTGTCCCTCACCATCTCCTGGAGTTTGCCCAAGTTCACGTCCATTGAATTGGTGGTGCCATCCAACCATCTCATCCTCTGCCACCCGCTTCTCCTCTTGTCCTCAGTCTTTCCCAGCATCACCAGTGAGTCGGCTCTTCCCAGAAGGTGGCCAAAGTATTGGAGCTTCAGCTTCAGCATCAGTCCTTCCAATGAATATTCAGGGTTGATTTCCTGTAGGACTGACTGGTTTGATCTCCTTGCTGTCCAAGGGACTCTCAAGAGTCTTCTCCAGCACAGCAGTTCAATCTCTGATTGGGAAACTAAGATCCCACATGGCCTCAAGGCTCAGTCAAAAAAAATTTTTTTTAACAGTCATAATTGTTTAAACTATTGTTAGCATGTTTGACAGAGGCGGAAACTGAGATTTAGAGTGGCTAAGTCGCTTGCCCCGAGTCACGCCCACCTAAAGAGTGTGCAGCCAGGATGTGAACAGCCAGTCGCTCTGACTGTAGACCCTGAACCAGACACACTCTCCTTCCTCTCCCAGAGGATGGGTTCCCCAGAGTGTGACCACCATCGCTCCCAGGCTGAGCCTGAGGAATGATGTGGCCTTCTCCCAGTGAAGGAGAGGGGAGTGGTCCTGTGAATGGGGTGTTTCAAGCAGAGAAAACAGCATGTGCAAAAGGCTATCAGAGAGGGTGGGAAGCTGGTTGTGACCAGATTATAGGAGGCCTTCTAATCCTCTTTAAGGAGCTCAGACTCTGTCTTAAGGGGAAATGGGAAGCATGGACAGTGTTTCAAGCAGGAGATACAATTCAGTTTGAATATCGAATGAACTAATATCTATGAAAAAGCACTTCTTAGGCCAGGCCTTCACTTCTCATTTTCCTCTGCCATCCTGGGTCCCTAAGTGGGAGGCAGGCCCCGGGAGGGGACCCTGGTGGCCTCAACAGGAAAGGTCCTGAGGGAGTCTCAGGCTCTCAGGGAAGGCTCTCCACCCCCAGCAGAGCTCATCTGTCTGTGCCAGGCACCACCCACCCCCTCCTCCTCCTCTGGCTTCCCGCCCTCGCACCATTCGGGACTCCCAGCTACACCCAGTCAGGTTCTGTGCCTGGCAGCCACCACCTGCCTGTCAGCTCCCGGGGCCGGTGCCCGCACCCTATCCCCACCCGGCTCTCACTGTCCCGAATTCGGCTCTCACTGTCCCGAATTCGGGCGGGCGGGAACCAGGCTGCCTCCACAGCCGCCACGCCCCGGCCAAGCCCAGGCGTCTCGCAGCGGTGGAGGCCTCCCTGGAGCCCGGCCCCAGCTCCCGCCGGCAGGGAGTCCCACGGGTCATCTCCCCGCGTCCTCCAACCTCCCACAGACCAGTTCAAGGAGCTGATCCTCACACTCTGCGATCTCATCCGCCAAGGCCAACTCACGGCCCCCGCCTGCTCCGAGGTCCCGCTGCAGGACTACCTGTGTGCCCTAGAAGCATCCACGCAGCCCTTCGTGTCTTCAAAGCAGATTCTCACCATGTGACGTAATAACCCCAGAGCCAAGCGGGAGGGGAGATGGATCAGCAGGACTGGTTCGGGCCCTCCCCCCACCCCCTAGTTGGGCCTCCACTGCCCACAGGCTGCACCTCTCCCCACTGTCCCTTCTGACTCAGAGAATTGGGGGGCCGGCCTCAGGGTATTGAATAAAGTCTGAACCTCCTAGGAGGAAAAAAAAACCCACAAACCAACAGAAGTCCTCTCTGGAGAAGGACCATCCCCAGGCACTCACCATCTCCCAACACAAAGAAGCCACCTTATGCCTGTGCCCCAGCAGCATGTCCTGATGGCCCTGTAAAGCCATGCCTGGGCAGGACAGGCAGGGCACAAGAGCCAGTCAGACAGATCTCTGCCCTCCAGCCGTGCCAGCCCACTGAGGAGACCCTTCTAAAAAGGAAGGTTTGACTCATTCTCAGGTGGCCTGCGGTTCTGTCTGGGGCAGGGGGAAGGATCAGCTCCAAAGAGGAGTGAATGCCAGGCTGAGAAATCAAGGCAATGGGGTCTCTCTCGGTGGCTGGACCATGCCCGGGGCACTTCCATTCTAACTAGGGAGATAGGCACATCAGTGTTTACACCTGAGGTCATTTTACCCCCAAGGGACACTGGATTGTCATAATTGAAGGGCTGCTGCTAGAGTCTTGTGAGTACAGAGCCTAGTGAGTAGAGGCCAGCGATGCTGGCATCCTACAGAGCACAGCACAGTCTCTGTCAACCAGGGCCCATCAGCCCACATGTCCACAGTGCCACCGTGGAGAAACCCTGCATCACACCACAGGTCCCACAGTGGTTGTCATAGTGATGCGCGCTAAAGAAGACCCGTGCGAGGTGCTCTGAGTACCTAACCGAGGTCCAGTCCTAGACCTTCCTCAGAGGAAGCTTGAAAGCGGGCCGTGGGCAAGGCATTGCTTTATTCAGACAGCGAAGAACTGGACACTACGTGACTTTTTGGTGTTTTGCTTCGTGATCCACTCACCCAAAGCAAAGCACTAGAGACTTGAGGGTGTCTCCTTCATCACCTGGCCCTCTGTCCCTGAGCTCTAGAGCCTCACTGGGGTGGACTTAATGAGAGCCCAGTGCGTGCCTGAGGCCAGGGCTGCCTATGAGTGGCGTGGGACTGGCCCGCAGGTAGCTTTATCTACTCATGAAGCCACTTTATGGAGGCGTTCAGAGGGCCATGGGGACACAGCAGCTCTGCCTAAGGGTTTAAGGAAGGCCCCCCACCCCAGAAGAAGTATGGTCACAGCAGTCTCTAGGCCCAGGAGGAGGAGGTGTCCCACGCAAAGCCAGCAGCACACACGAGAGTCTGGAGGCCCAGGAGAGCCTGCCCATCACGGAACTGCCAACGGGCGAGTACAGCTGACACCTTGGATGTAGGGGTGTCGGAAGACTGAGTTGGGAGCCCTCCTTCACAGCAGGAAGGCTCAGGACTTGCCCTCAGGACATGGGGAGGGACTGGAGGGGTTAAAGCAGTGGAATGGTGGGGAAAACTGGCTCTGAAAGCTAGGGGACGCTCCGGTTTAGTTGCACACCAGCACGTACATGGGCCCCGGCGTCATCCTCCTGTCTTTGGGAGCATCTTGTGTGTCCTCTGGAGAATAGGACTCGGCTTCAGCCTGGGACTGCGAAAGGTCTGCAGGTACCCTCTGGGTAAGATTTGCCACCTTGTACACCTGGGCTCAGAATCAGCCCCAATTCACCCAAATCTCTCCTGTTCTCTGTCCTTGAGGTTAGTGGGACAGACGTTCTGTGCAGCTGGTCAACGTGGGCAAGTGCAGAAAGCCTGAGAGGGAGGGGGAGGCCACCCGAGGCTACAGGGGTGAAGGTTAGGATGAGGCTCATCAGGGGGCTCCACAAGCTTGGGCTTAGGGGCTCTGATGAGCCTTCAGCCATGGAGACGGATCTGGCCCCTAGTAGAGACTCAGAGCGGGCAGACAGAAGGGAGGAAGGTTCATAACACCACAGCACAGTTAGAGACCTCATGGGTGGGGGAAGGGTGTGCAGAGTCCCCTGAGAGTAGCACCTCTGGGGGTCTGGAGATGATTTGGGGGAGTGGAGGGGGCTACACCATGTGGCACTTGGGATCTTAGTTCCCCAACCAGGGATCGAACCCATACTCCTTGCATTGGGAACATGGAGTCTTAACCACTGGACTACTAGGGAAGCCCCTGGAGCTGACATTTGCCCTGGGTTTAAAGGATGATATTTTCTCAGGCAGGGAAGGGAGACAAGCATTACAGACCAAGGGACAGGTTTAAGTTAAGGCAGAACATTTATGTCAGAATCTACTCCTTTACCCCAAATACCATTCTACTTCTAAGAATTAAGACTGATGACTTTTAGGTGGGGACATGGGAGGCTGGAATAAACACTTTTCCCGCCTCCCTAGCAGCTGACAAGATCTGGCCCATGTGATGTAAGCAGAGGTGGGAGGTGTCTGTTTCTTAGGAACCTCTTTAAAATAAAGCTGACATCCATCCCTGTACCTTTTCCTTCCCCTTCCACCTTCCGCCTCCCCAGGAAACAAACATGGAATTTGCATAGCCATCTTTGACCATGTTGAGAACAGAACAGCAACAAAATCAAAGGAGCCTGGGTCCCTGAGACCCAAAAAACCCTGACTGCCCACCTCAGGATTTGAGAAATAAGCTTCTGTGCTATTTAAGCCCCTAGTGTTTGGGCTTCCTCTGAACCTACTCCTAACTGATACATATTGTCTGATTTAATTTATATTGAAATCATGTCAGACCATCTGAAGCTGAAAATTTCACAAAATCACAATCTGAATAGTGGCAGTTTGTGATTACCAGCTAAGGAATTCAGACTTTACCCGGTGGGCAGTAGGGAACAAAAGATTTCTGAGCCAGATGATCAGAACTATGCTTTAGAAAAATCTCTCAGGCAGCAAGCTGGAGGACAGTTTAGAGGCCCTAAAGAAAGATAATCAGAAGCTCCCAGATAAGGAAAGTTTCCCTAAATTCTGAAGACCAACATAGGGATTACCAACGTTTAATGAGGCCAGCAGAGGAAAGGAGCCTAAGACAAAACAGTGTCAGAAGAAGAGAATGGATCATCTCTTACTTAATAAGTACAAGGGGGCAGGGGGAAATCCAGTACAGGATATTATTTTTAATTTTCAGGGCATGTGGAGTTGGGACAACTCTTCTAGCCCACCAAGTAAACAATATCCTTTTTAAACGGCAGGAGGAGGAAACTTTGGCTCCAGGAGACTGAAAGATGACAAACGGGCATGACCTAAACCAAAGCCTGGGCACCCCTGAAGTCCTGAAGCGTCATGCCTGGCTTTCCCTGTTGTCTTCCAGTAGCATCCGCC
Organism: Bison bison bison; assembly: GCF_000754665.1. Taxonomy (NCBI): domain Eukaryota; kingdom Metazoa; phylum Chordata; class Mammalia; order Artiodactyla; family Bovidae; genus Bison; species Bison bison. The sequence goes on along the minus strand of NW_011495069.1, from coordinate 11,157,618 downwards.
TACTGGTTTCTACTAGCAGGCGCCTACCGCCACTGCCATAATACTGATGACTGTCCGGTGTTGGGACACCAGTTAACCCCACTTTCCTCAGGGAAAGTCTGAGGCCCAGAAGGAAAAGTTTCTTGCATTAACCTGTGGGCGTTAGGCATCTCAGTCCTGGTGCCTTGCAGCTCTCAAGCTCAGCCCCACGGTCACTGGCAGGTTCCATGCCTTGGGCAGGACGCTGGGCCCAGCCAGGACAGCTGAAGGAAATGGTGGAAGCAGAGAGACTCCTGGCACAGCACCTGCCTGCAGGTGAAGGCAGGAAGATCCTGGGAAGACAGGTGAGCTGACATTACCTGAGGGGGAGGAAAGCTTGCCCTGTGTCCCTGCCATTCTGCGGTGTTCAGACGTTTCCACACGCACCATCATTTGATTTTTATAGCTTCCCTGTGTCATTGAGGTTTTACTATCACCACTTTTCCAGAAGAGAAAGATATATGGGGAGAGGAGGTGAGCTGCTCGAGGCCACACATCAGGAAGCAAGTTGGCACCACAAGCCAGGCCCCCTGACCCTATCCAGTCACTGGGCCAGTCAACCCCCGTTCCTTTGGCCCCACAGTTGGCCCTGAGTTCCCTCTTTTCTCAGGACTCCTTGATTTTGTTCAGTGATAAACGACATGTCACCCAGTTTCCCTGAGTCCACGTCTCATGGAGAAGCATGAGAAAAGGAGAATAAGGAGGCCATTGAAGCAGTCCAGTTGAGAATTCATTCACTTATTCATTCAGTAAATAGTCTGAACACCTGTTATGTAAAAGGCACTGTCGAAGGTGTTAGGGATACAGCAGAAGACAAAAAAATCCTGGCCCCTGACACCAGAGAGTTTACATTCTGGTGGAAGAGAAAGCCAGTGAAGGCGCGAGTAAGTGAGGTGATTACAGAGCACAGCAAGTGCTGTGGGAGAAAAAAATACGGTGCTTTCATAGTGGCAGGGATGGGGGCGGGGGGGGGGGGGGGACTCGAGAGAAGTTGGGCAAGGAACATCTGAGCCCTGAATAAGTCAGCCGAATTTCCAGGCTGGGGGAACAACATGTTCAAAGCCCGGTGTCTGAATAACATGACGAGGCCTGAACTGGCTTAGTAAGTGGGAGTGGAGAGGAGTGGATTCGTGAATACTTACAAGGAAGAACAACAGGATAGAGTGAATGGAGTGGCACCTTAGCTGGAAGGAGGTGCCCGAATTAGGGAGCTCTTTGAGCGTGAGGGTTTTAGCGACAGGCCTTTCGCCTCTAGGGGGCGCTCTTCCCATCTGTACAATAGGTTGAGCAGATGATATAACCACCAAGGTTGATGCTGCTGCTGCTGCTAAGTCGCTTCAGTCGTGTCCGACTCTGTGCGACCCCAGAGACGGCAGCCCACCAGGCTCCCCCGTCCCTGGGATTCTCCAGGCAAGAATTCTGGAGTGGGGTGCCATTTCCTTCTCCAATGCATGAAAGTGAAAAGTGAAAGTGAAGTCGCTCAGTCGTCTCGACTCCTAGCGAGCCCATGGACTGCAGCCCACCAGGCTCCTCCGTCCATGGGATTTTCCAGGCAAGAGTACTGGAGTGGGGTGCCATTGCCTTCTCCCAACCACCAAGGTTAGCACTTCAGAATACTATGATCCTCACACTTTCCTAAATATCAAATGGATCAAGATTACAACATAAAAATCAGCTCTAAAAGTAACAGGATAGGGACCTCCTTAGGGGTCCAATAGTTAAGACTCCAGCTTCCAATGGAGAGGGCAAAGTTGGTTGGATCCCTGGTCAGGGAACTAAGATCTCAAAAGTGACCTGTGGCATGGGGAAAAAAGATTTTTTTAGAATAAACCATGGGAAGTATTTTCTAAAAAATTTTTCTAAGCTCAGAGTGAGGAAGGCCTTTCAAACTACAACACAAAATCCAGAATCAAAGTAAAATAAAGGATAAATTCGATCCCATGAACATCTGGTGTTTTTGCATGGCAAAAAAGCACTCTAGGCAAAGTCAAAAGTCAACAAACCAGGAAAAAATATTTGCAACTCATTTGACAAAGAGCTAGTGAACTATAAACCTGTAAGAAAAGTGGGCAAAAATGTAAGCAGACATAGAAAGACACAGCAGAAAGAGAAAATTTATCTCTTAAATATATGAGGCTTACCGCACTCAACTGCAAATTAAACTACCCCAAGATACCATTTCTCATCTATTAACTCAGCTAAAGATCATAAAGTTTGATAACGTGTTGATGAGGAAATGGAGAAAGCTCCTTTTGTACTCTAATGAATGATTTTCAAATTTATCAGTCTATTAAGTGCAGAACTGTATGTATAGTACACCACCATTTACTTTGTATGTGTAAAATACTTCTAAAAGGACATTTACAAACGGATTACATTGCCTCTAGGCCACCAGAGGTCAGAGCTGGTTAAGGTTTTTCACTGTATAACATTTGAACCAGTTAATGAATTATCCGTTCAACATATGATTTTTAAAGTAAATAAAAACAGTAAAGAAACAAAACTTCTTTGTGGTTCTAGGTAAATTGGATTAGTGAAAAGAGACCCAATATTTATCGAGCTTCTACCACGTTCCAGATACTGTCCCAAGCTCTTTCACATCCACTTTTCGTCACCCTGGTAGTCCACTGAGATGGGATAAATTATTCTAATTTTACAAATTAGAAAATGGTCCAGTAATGTAGCCAGTATCAAGCCTAATCTGGCTCTAGTTCCAGCCTTCTTCACTTTCCACGTTGGTTTCATTAAAACAAGTCCTATTTTTAAAATAATACTGCTGTTACTTTATTGGGCACATATGATGCGCTGGGATGTCCTATACTTCTCAGAACAACTCTGGAGGGTTGCAGTTCCTCTCCCCTTTTATAGAGAAAACAAACGGGACTCAACGAGGAGGGCGTAACGAGCCCAAGGTCACAGATATTTAGATGACTAGAAGCCAGGTTTAATTCCAAATCTCCTGCTCGAAAAGTCGAAGCCACTCCCGGTGCAAAGGACAAAAGCAGAAACACTCGCAGGATTGTGGACGGAGGCATGGACGCTTCCGGGGGAAGCGGCGAAGCCAGAGGGCTACGCTGCGCGCCAAGCTCGCGAGAGAACGTGCCCACGCACCCGCCCGCACCGCCTGTCGATCACCTGGCTCCGCCCCGCGCCGGCGCGCCCGCGGACAGGCCCCGCCCCCGTCCCTGGCCGGGCGGGAAGCGAACGCGCTCTCTCCCTCCCGTTACCCTCCGCCTGCGGGGAGGCGGGAGGCGCGTGCTCGCGAGCTGCGTGCTCGCGTACGTCACCGGGTTCGGCTACGTCCGTCCCGCCGCCCGCCCGTTGCCGCCGCCGCCGTCGCCGCGCTCTCGCTTCGCCGGCCGCCGCCTAAGGGGGGCTGGGGCCGGGCCAAGTAGCCGCCGCCGTTGCCGGGATGCCACGGGTGTACATCGGCCGCCTGAGCTACCAGGCCCGGGAGCGCGATGTGGAGCGCTTCTTTAAGGGCTATGGGAAGATCCTGGAGGTGGATCTGAAGAACGGGTGAGGAGGACTGAAGAGGGGCCTGC
>NW_011495069.1:11124985-11153955 GCF_000754665.1 Bison bison bison | reverse complement strand
GGGGGGCCTGCCGTGTGGGGACGGGGCCCCCGGCGGTGGCGGGAGGCCGCGGGGACGGGAGAGGGACGCCTGCCCCACTAGGAGCTGCTACCGGCCATCTCCGGCTCCGCCATAGTAGCGGCGCCTCGGGGGCGCGGGTAGGCCCCAGTTCCTACTGCGCCTGCGCGGGTGGGGGTGGCGGAGGGATAATGGGAGCGATGGTGAGCCGCTGAGTGGGACGGGGGGGAGGAAAACCCGAGTGGGACTGGGGCTGCGGGCGGGAGGGCACACAGCTCCAGGGTGGCCTGGGTTTTTCCTTCTCGGGCCCTGGGACCGGGGCCTGGTTCGTCTCCAGCGGAGACCGACCTTTCCCGCTCTGAGGGCTGCTGGAAACAGATTTCCTGCTTCCTTTTCACTTCTTACCCAGTTTACTGGATCAGATGGTCACAGCGCATCTCTCCCAGGGACGGGAGCTCTGAAGGGACCAGCCCCCCCACCCCCGCCTTCTTTTTTTTAGATTTGCCATGTGCTATTCTTTTTTTGGGCGGGAGACTCTGGTTTGAATAGTCTAGGGACGGTTTCAAAAGTATCGACTTGGGGTTCTGAAAGCCTTCACTGTTCCCTCTACAGAGGTAAATTAAAAGTCTTAGCCACCTATCTTTTAAGACTGCGTACAGTTTCCATGCTGGGGTTTCCGTTCCTCAGCTTGCCAGGAAATTGCTCTGAGGTTGTCGAATTTGTTGGAGAATAGTGGCCACTGTGAGTTGTCAACTCGTTGATGTAGACGGAGACCTAGAGTTAGAAAATTGCTGACTTCCTCCCCGGCTATGGTGTGTTACTTGTATTCTGATCTATCTTGGTAGAGCAGGGCCCACAGGAGCTACAAGTTTCAGGGATAACAGATGAGTCAGGACTGGAGAAGATACTCAACAGGGAAAACTGAGAACCAGGAAATGTTATGTAGGACTTCAAAGACACGGATATTAAAAAAAGGAGTAGGGGAAATATTTTAGGGTACTAAACCTTGTATGTTAGAGAACTCTTGTCTGCCCCCTCCCCTTTTTAAGACCTGCTCTGCAACAGGTCTGACATGACTAGAGTTTATTCCCCAAAGTAATGCTAGCAGCTAACACTTGAGAGGTTTATGAAGTTTTAATTGAACACTGGACAAACATCGTAAGCTAGAATGTACTCAAACTGTTGGCTGAGTTTAAAAAGTCATTTCAAATTGTTAGGAAGAATCACCTTCTTATTAAGGGAAGTGTCCTCCGTCAAGTGTTCATTATGAATGCTAATTTCTTTCAAAGTAGAAGGCTTAGGACTTTCTTCATTTTGTACATTAGAGCTTTCAGCTCTTAAGTTGGGCAGGGGGTTGTTACTGTGATAAATATGTGTCTGAATGATTAAGTTCAAACTCCCGGTTTTCTTCAGAGCCCAACCAAGTTGACAGAATAATTAAATTTTGGGGAAAGCATGGGTTTTGAAAGCAGACAGGCCTGGGTCAAATCCTATCTTCACCACTTACTTTCTATGAACAAGTGACTTCTCTGATTCTGAGTTTCCTCATCCACCAGGAAAAGGAAGATTAGAGATAAGAATTGTAAAGCATTTGGCTTATAGCTGTAAATGGTTTCTGTAATCAAAGGGATCTGACCATGATCCTAAGGAGACAGCTTGTTAAATGTTTAGTAACATGAAAGCATATTTGGTGAGGTCTGTTCTCTAAGGTTACTCAAGTGATAGCAAGAAATGATGTTGATACTAATGGGAAAATAATTAATGGAAACTAATTAATGAAACAAATATGTTGATAACAACCAAGATGGCTGTTGATGTGCTGAATGAAGGGAGGAGGCAGAAAAACAATTCCACTCTTGAGTAAATTAAGTGCCTACATTTGAATTAAGAAATGCTTGCTCTCTGTTTAAACTCAGAAAGTGAAACTTGGAGCAGTTTGTTTGAAATAGGCTTTGAAGTATGGATTGATGGGGTCTTGAAGTGAAGTGTCTGGGAATAGTGTATGTCCCAACTGGTGATGGTTGAATGAGGAAGAATTTTGAAATACAGTAAACAGCCTAGCTTGGATGAGTCTAACAAATGATCTAGAAGTTTAAAAACATAAATCAGAAACAACTATAAGGTTTTACACTAAACATTCAAAATCACGTGCTCTGGAGGGAGTAGTTGAGCAACCTGAGAAATGGTGATACAAGACGAAGAACCACTGCTCCTTGCAGGACCGTATATACATGGGTCTCTAGGGGGACTATTCATTTTTGCAGTTGTGCAGCTAAACCGTGGGATGCATGAAATCTGCGGTTGAAAGTCAAAGGAATGAGGAATGGGAAGTCATTCTAGGGATTTGAAGGCAGGTGTGACAGACACCAAACTGGTGCACCTCCTGGAAGCATTCAGGAATCCTTGCAGAGGAAAATGACTTCTGAACAAAGCAGATAGTTGTATTTCAAACACAAATTGACTGGATTAGATGGCAGTAGTGCAGAGGAGTTTAAAAGGATGGCATAATTTAGCAACATATGTAAATTTACAGTCCTGAGAACTTAGGAAGCATAATAGAGCTCCTTGAGAATCACTTTTAACACATCTGGATTGTGATTATAAGTATCTCTGAAACTGAAAAGCAGAATTTGGATGGTTAGGGCTTTGAAGATTGCTGAAGAGTTGGAAATTTGTAGAAGTGAGATTCATCAGTAGACAGTAGATAAGTTGAGCTGAAGGACTGTGTGTAAAGTTCAGAATTAAATAGGCATAATGCAATGGTATAAATAGAAAGGTTGACCAAACGAGGAAGCAGATGAACTCTCCAGAGGAGATTTAGTATCCAGGAGAACCTTTTATGGACCCTCTTGGGATCAGGAGAAGGGAGATGTATACAGGAGTGCATTGCCTGCTTTTATTGTACCAGGTAACCCTAATCTAGATTGCCTTTGTTTTAGAGAACTCCTGGAGAGATGGTTCAATTTGGGACCACGAACACGTGCTGTAAATCTCCCACGACCATTTAGGCCTCTCCAGATCCCCTCTGGTCTCCATCTGTATGTGCCACACTGACTCCAGCAGGAGCACTGGGGGACCAGGGGTCAAGGAAGCAGCAATATTAGCACCCGTTAGAGCCCTGCCAGCTCTGTGGTAACTTTTGCTGTCTTTGATTATTTGTGAATTCTGTGAACTTTCTTTTTTGTTAGTCACTTTTTTCTTTTTTCATATAAAATGTAGATAGGTTTTTAATACAGTATTTTGCCACACAATATTGTAGTCTTGCTCATAGATCTTTATATTTTAATTTTTTCCATATTTTAGTTAGTGAATGAGACAGATCCTATCCTACGATTATTTTATTTGCCTAGTAGCTGGACAGGTAAACCCCCAAACCATTGAGGAGTTGGGGGGGCGGGGGTTGGTTTTTTTAGTTGGTTAAATCTGTGAATTGAAACTCTCCAGGGAAACTTTGCTATAAATTTCAAAACCTGTGTTTCATATTACAGTGAAACTGTGAACAGCCAGAATTTTCAGAGGTGTAATTGGATTTTCATGATATCTAAGTATTACCAAGAAGTTCTTTGTTTTCACCCTTTGCTTAAAATTCCTTCAAGTGGAAGATACCTTAGTTAATTTTTTAAATGTATTAAGGCTTCAGCGAGTTGCATCGTTTTTCTGTTAGTTCCTGAGCACTGTAGGACATTGTTAGGCCTGAGATACTGGGATAGAATCTCTGCCAACCCCAGAACCTACACAGGGATGTTCTCTTTTGACTGAATCCTTGATGAGAGCTTGTTTTTCTTCTTGTTTTTTAAAGAGGCAATAAGGGAAATATAATTGAATTTGAAGTTATTGGTTTCTGGCTAATTGAACTATTCGTTTATTATTAAAAACCCATTCTTGGGAATTCCCTGGCAGTCCAGTGGTTAGGACTCAGCGCTTTCACTGCTGAGGGCCTGGGTTCAGTCCCTGGTCAGGAAACTAAGATCCTACAAGCTGTGAGGTGTGCCCCACCTCCACCCCCAGAAAAAGCCCATACTTAATTTGTATGACATTTCAAAATACTGTTTTATTTCTGATTAAAAATGACATTCTTTGCACTTAGACTTTGCCTTTTCTTGCATGCACTTCTTCAGCCTCCTCACCTCCCTTTTTCACAAGCTTGGATTCATACTGTTAGGTTCTGTTTTGTAACCTGCTGCTACCTAACAGTCTGATCCTCTTTGTCATTAAGTGATCTCTTGCAACCTAGTTCTTAAGCGCTACATAGTATTCCCACATGTAAATACTGTTTAATATAGTGTACATAAGCGAAACCATGTTGTACGACAAGGCGATTGTCTTTGGTCTTCCACTATTTTGTACATATATAAATATCTTCCATATAAATATGGAAAATATCCTTTATGTAAATCTTAGGGCAGATTCCTAAAAATAGACTTGGAAACAAGAGTGTATACCATTATCCCTCAGTATACTCACAGGATTTGTTCTGGGACCCGTTGCAGATACTCAAGTCTATGGACGCCTAGGTCCCATAGTCCACTCCCCACACCCACAGGTTCAATCAGCCACAGATGTGAAGAACTGACTATACACGTTTTGAACTTTGGCTACCTTTTGGTTTCCATATTATTTATTTATATTTTCACTTGCCATATTTAAGAGTTCCTATTTTTCTGAACTTACTCTTGACCATAATGTTTTAATATTATGACTTTTTAAATTAGAATATCCAAATATATGTGTTAGAAGTTATCTTGCAGCCTTTAAGCCTTATCCATTTAGCTTACCAAGCATAACAGATTGAAGAACTTTTTTAAGAATAACTTTTTGACTGACTAGAAAATAAATACAGGTTCGTTGTAGATAATTTAGACAATACCAAAAGCATGTAGAAGTTATCATTAATAATCCTTTTAACATAGACAAGGTTTTATGTGCAATTTTATGTTCCTCTTTGTATGCTTAATTTTTCTCACATATTTTATTCTGTTACATTAAAGTCTTTCACATAAACATCATTTAGTGGCTACCTAAAATGCATTGTATGGCTGAATCATGCTTTACCCAAGCATTCTTCCTAGGTTGTCTCTAAATTCTTGCTGTTGTGTATAACCTTGTGATGGATGTCATGTGCATAAAACTTTGTTTACATTTTTAATCATTCCTTAGAACAGGTTCTAGGAAGTAAAATGCATGTCACAGCAGGAGTGAACACTTTGAAAGCTCTCCATGGGCATAGCCAAATAAGTGTCCAGCAAAGCTACGACAGTTACACTCGTACCAGCAGTGCCTGGGCACACCCATCACAGCAGCTCATCAGCAGGAGCAGTTGTGTTGTTTAAAGTCTTTGTTAGTTTACCAGGTGAAATGGTTGCAGGTGTCTTACAAGAGCTTTTGTTAAATAAGAAATCATGAAAAAACAGGACTGTGGATTAAGTAGCATCTGTCACTGTTTTGTTCGTAATGTAACTGTTACAAATGTGACCAAGTTGTTTTTGTACTGAAGTCAACATACCTCCAAAAATATATATATATATATATAGTATATATATATATATTTTTTTTTCCCCTTAAGCTGTGGGTAATTTTTAAATTTCTGTCATTTTAAAAAGTCAGTACCAAGAAATCATACCATGCTGTGATTTGACCAAGTGTTACCTACCACCTTAAACTGCCCTGGCTTGAGACTCCCACTCCTTGTTCCTGGTTTCCCAATCAGTTTGTGAAAAGAATAAACATCTTCTACAGTAACCTGTCCAAGTCATCTTAAATCTCTATTCTCACTTTAATAGCTTGCTCCTCCTTTCCTGATTGAGGTATCAAATGAATTTAAGGGCCACGTGAAATGTTCTTCCTTTCTTAAAAAGTAGGCACAGGATGTAGACTAGATAAAATGTGGTTTGGGTTCACAGGATTTTCTTATTCTTCCACGTAGCCTAAACAGAAGATTGTATTTTGAGTTCCTCAGAAGAAAGATGCTCAAAGCATCTGAGAGAATACTCTTGGGGATAGTATTTATGAATTTGTAAGTTAACACTGAAAATTTTAAAATAAACAAGTATTATCTCTAGTTTGTACTGACAGGGAAACTGAGGCACAGGAATTTAGAGTGACTGGTCCAAGGTCACAAAATGAGTTATTGACAACTCTGAAAACTGAAGATCTGATTTATGCACATACCAGATACAACATGGGCGGTGTAGGTCAAAGCTGCTTTCACGCTGTTCCAGATGGTTCAGTCCTGTCCTTTGGGGCCTTGCCTCCAGGGGTGAGAAGATAGTTCGGGTTCCACTGCCAGAAGTCCTTAGTCTCTCTGCACTGGCTTCCAGCAGACCAACAAGTGAGATAGGTGGTCTGTTTTGTTTTAATGACATTGGCCCTGGGCAGAGACTGCACCTGATTCTCCTCAGGCTACTGTTTGAAGAGCTAAAGGCTGGTGTCAGCTTTGTGATGGCTGAGAACCAGGTAGGATTTTGTGCAGGTAAAAGGCGTAAACAGTCTCTGTTGTGTTGTCATTGCTAGGGCTGTCTGGTCTTGGAGTATCCTGGAGGTGAGGGGTGGTTTGTGCCCTGGATTTGCACGCCTGTGTTTTCAGGAAATGCCCTACATGACTCTTGCTGTATGTGGAGATGAAAGTCTAGAGGTCCTGGAACGGCACCTCTAGATTCCTGAAGAAGCACTCGGGGCCCTCCGCCAGGGTCCCCAGCCATGTCTTGTGCCTGGATGCCAGAGGCAGGCCTTCATGAACACCGGCCCCCAAGACCCAGGGTGAGTGGGAGGACTGGAGGCAAAGAGGTGAGCAGGAGGCTCGAGCAAGGGGGTCAGGAACCACAGACCAGATGACTGACTTTGAGAAAAGTTACTTCATGTGGATGAAACAAAGCTATTGATCCATTAATGTTTAAGGAATGTGAAACATGCATTAAAATATTAAGTGAATTAAATAATTTTCACGGGAAAGGCATCCCCAAGGTAGCACGGGGAGAGGCATCTTTAACCCAAAACAAACAGAGACTGTGAGGCGGTTATGAGGGACGTGGAAAGAGCCAAGATGGTCCCAAGAGGCATAACCTCTCAGAGGCTTTAACGTCTGTCACCCTGCTTGTAGTGTCGTTTAGAGGTAAGTACAAACTGGTTTTGTTTGTAGCTTTGGTGTGGATCCAGATAGTGTTGTCTGCTGAGTGTACACCTTTGTTTCATTAACTGCAAGTAACAGTGATTGTATCTTCCATTCCAAGAGTTTTATTCTAAATCAGCAGTACGACTTTCATCTCTTTGAGTTCTTTTAAACTGTTTTTAATTTGTGATCGAGTCTTCATGAACTTCAAGTGTGTCATCAGAGAGTAAAGTTAGTCTCTCAAGTCGTGTCCAACTTTCTGTGACCCTGTGAACTATACAGTCCGTGGAATTCTCCAGGCTAGAATACTGGAGTGGTAGCCTTTCGCTTCTCCAGGGATCTTCCCAACCCAGGGATCAAACCCAGGTCTCCAGCATTGCAGGCGGATTCTTTACCAGCTGAGCCACAAGGGAGACCCAAGAACACTGGAGTGGTAGCCTGTCCCTTCTCCAGTGGATCTTCCCACCCCCAGGAATCGAACTGGCGTCTCCTGCATCACAGGTGGATTCTTTACCAACTGAGCTATCAGGGAAACCCCATCAGAGAATAGTTGACCTCTTTTGAGACTTCTTAATTTCATTTACCCTTAATATTGATAAATGTCAGGAAATTGAAATGGATGCAGGTGTGATTGTGTTTACCCTCCTTTAAGGAAAGCAGCCCTGTTGACTTTAAAGGTCACAGTGATACATTCCATTATGACAGAGGGGTTATGGTTGTGATAGATTGAGCCACAAACTATTTACAAGTGTGTTGCTTACTAGGGGTAGTCCCATTTTGTAGGGTAGGAATATGGTAACTGCATATGAAAGGGAATTTTCTTAGTTCATTTTTGAAATAGTTTGGATAGTTGAAAAAAAAATGGTAAATAAGCTCATAGACCGGTTGCACAGTAAAACTAGGTTTGAATTTGGTTATAGATTCCCCTCTTCCTCCTGCTTTCTGAAGGAATTTTGTATTATCACTTAGTTTTTAGAATAATGATTATGTCTGTTCTTTTTTCTCACTCCAGTATGTGAATATTCCCTCAGAGATGGGCTGGTCTTCTTAATGACTATATCATCTTTCTGTATATTCCTTGACTGGTGTTGAAATGTTGATAATTGACATACAGGTTTGGTTCCACTAGTAGCTTAGAGAATGTTCACAACTTGTCAGTATTAGTACATATCAGACGCAGAAATGATATTCCTTGTCATTTAATATTTCTCATAAGATGTTAATATTCATGTGGGCATTAGTCTTCCACAGCACGTAATTTGATGTAGCTGGTTTTCTGTGCTAGAGCTTACATTTCTCAAACTGTCTGCTCTATGGAGCACTTCTTTCCACTGGCATGGAGACAGAAGAGCATGGCAATAGTGTTAATATTAGGTGAGGACCTAGGTCTAAAGAATCCCAGATATTGGGTTGCCTTTATTTAACTGTTCTAAGTCTTCATTTCTTCATCTGTGAAATGATGAGGAAAGCTCACAGTTGTAAACATTATTATAGGGAATAATAATATTATTATATGAAAAGGGAAGGAGGTGGGCTAGAATAGTCATGTTAATAGTGGTTTGGAAAAAAGAACAAAACAGTGGTTTGGAGTTAAATTATAGATGCCTGTCATCTGCAAAGTATTTTTCTAGTTGCTGCTATAATCATTGTTTAATTGAAAGTCTGTAAACCTTATCATATTCTTTGATTTCTGGTCTGTTTTTTTTCCCACACCATTCATGCTTATATTTTTTGGTCCCAGTTACCATTCCTTACAAAACTAATTAAACGCATCCTTAAGTACATAATACTGTCAATGTCCATTCACATTTACCACCTCTAGGCCCAACTTTCCATCATCTCTATGCTGGTCTAATTTTTGCTGAGCCTTAAAACCAAAGACCGATTCCAGGGGTTAATATGGGGCCTCCAGAATGGGGACTGCACAGAATAATCTTATTTTTCCTCTATTCTTCTAGTCTGTTATGTTCTGAACCCACACATGTTTTCGGAAGGACCAGATGGCTGACACTGGCTAATGGGAACCAAAAGAGGAGTGAAAGTAACCTGGTTGTCACATACCCCAAGCTTAGAGGTTCTTCACCTGCCCCAACATCAATTTCTTTTTTGCTCTGGAGAATTTACCCGACTGTATCAAAAAAAATGTTAATATAGCCTGGCTTATCTGAGATTAGATTATCAAGCCAAGCAGCAGCATTTGTTGAATTTGAAAGAATTACACTCGGGACTGTGGGAGAGAAGAAACACCTGCCTTTACAAAGGCAGTGTGGCCTTGTGGCTAAGAGCTCGGGTTCTGGAGTCAGGTGGGCCTGGGCTCTAGTCCAGCTGTGCTGTCTGGGAGCTCCTGGACTCTGTGCGAATGGCCTAACCTCTCCCAGCCTCATTTTCTCCTTGCAAAGTGGGAGTAGTAGTGCATTCTTCACATGTCATGAAGAATGAATGAAATATTATAGATGAAGTATTTACTTGTGCCAGGCACTATTTAGATAGTAGCGTTTGTTAAAGAGCTCATAATCAAATGAGAAGATAAGCACAAGGAAAAAGAACAAGGCTTGACATTTTTCTACTGTTTGAATTACATTTTAATACTGAAAGAAATATGTGAGACCTAGTCAATTCTGCCTTGATTAAAACTTAATTCCATTATATTCTGTTAAATCTGGTGGAAAAGGAAAAAAAAGAACAAGGCTTGAAAGGTCACCAAAACATTATCATGTAAAACAAAAAATTGAATAGAAGTGCTAATGGAAGTTTCTGGGACTCATGGAAGAGAATTCTCAAGTCGACAGAAGACGGTGGTTCTGATTCACCTTGTGTGATCAAGGCATTCCAGAGTTAGAGAATGGGTCAACAAAGATCTTTAGGAGTCAGTATAGACCTCTGAGCAAAAGAAGGATACAGCAGCTGGCTTTCCCTGCTACATTGAAACAGACAAGTTGCCTAAGTAAAAGTAGCCACATTCTAGAGCAAAGTGAGGTGAGACCCTGCTTGTCTACCAGAGAGGAAGAGAGCACCCTGAGAGCCCAGCAGAGGGAGCGCACAGTAGAACGAGGCAGTGCCCTGAGAGGATCACCAGGGGGAGGCAGTCAGGGGCGATGACAGGGCGGTTAGGAGTGAATCTAACGGTCGGGGGACCGAGAAGAGAGGAATCATGAGGTAGGTTTTCTTCTTTGAAGGTGGGGAAAGATCAAGTGCAGACTGAGATGTGGCCAACGTTTGCAGACCAGGAATCCACACTAGCTCTAAGCAGAGAGCTCTTGGTGTGCGGGAACTGCCAGTTTGCCGACGTGAAAAGAGCCCCAGACTGGGTACTGGTGAGCCCTGAAGTCGCACCCCAGCTCTGCCACTCAGTGAGCACGGGTAAGTCATCCACCTTCCACGGGTGGCCGTGATGGCCCTCCCTCCTCGGAGGCTAAAGAGGGAGGCCGGAATGCCCAGAGCAGCCTCCTTCCTGTCTCAGGATAGAAAGGATCTCAGGAACCCACTTTTTGTGGTAGCAGCTCCTAGCAGTGGGTTACATACAACCCCCAGTTACTGGGGTTGTCAAATTGGAACCGTAATCTGTGACCCAGGGCAGTGAATGGGACATTGGTCAATTTTATTTTGAGAGCCTGACCACTGCTTCCCTGGAATTTTGCAGACTTTTGGTATTGGGGATAGTAACACAATTGTCACAAGCTTTCTGAGTTGGCTTCACCTGAGCACTAGAGAGTTGGTTGCAGAAGTGCCTTTCTGCAGTTTTCCCAGCACTTTATGCAGAGAGCAAGAATTTGTTTTTTTATTACAGGCCTGTCCGTGTGCCCCTTTTGCACCTCATGACACAAACTGACTGAAGCGTAGGACCAACACTGAGTGCTTTGAAAGAGAGCTGTTTCGATTCCTGTTCACTGAATGCCATTTCTTTCAGGGTAGATTTAAGGGCTGTGCCCTTAAAGTACATTGCTTTTGACCCTAGTTTCAGGGTTCAAGCCACCCCATGGGTTAACTTCAACAGATGAAAATTTTTCCTTGGCTACAGCAACATCCCTAATCCTGACCAGCCATGGAGAGGTTCGGTTCTTGCCAGTGAATGTGGGAATGGCTCACCACATTGGGAAAACAAAACTCACATCCTGCTGATGCTGGCTGAGGACTGTCATGTCCACATACAAAGAAAAGCATGTGGCACAGTTTTAGGACAAAGGTGAGCAGAGATCCACCGTGGAAAGGGGCAAATGTTTCTTACAGAGCGAGCATCCAAGGCGTGCCCCGCGGTGAGCAGCGCTGGCGGGTGAGGGCAGGCACACGCATGGAGGCTTGCTTCCCCTCGCCCCTCGGCCCCACTCCCCGTCAGTCAGCTGGTGGTGCACACCCCCTCAGTCACCCCCATTCAGGGAAGGTGTTTGGAAGACGGAGGGGGCCCTAAGCCCTCCCTAGAGGGTAAGGCAGGCTCCCCATTCTCTGCAGTAGGACATACAGAGTGGTGTTGGGGACCACTGGCGTAGGTTATTAGGATCAGGGGATGTGCACAATATCCCAACCTCGGGTGGTCATTCTTCTTGGGTGAAAAACTGATCAACTTTTCGAAAACTGAAGTCTTGGAGTACTTCAGTTTTAAAAGTGTGTCATTCCAGCTCCAGCATTTCAGAGTTCTGACTGACAGTCTGAGCAGTCCGTTAGCTGTTGAATGGGGAAGACCTGAGCATTGGCAGTGATGTAAGAATGGATTGAGGTTTAGAACAGCCCACGTAACTCAAAGGCTTTTGTTTGTAGTGTCCAGATTACCTGTCAATATTCAGTAAGAATCATGGTACTCACTTTTCTTAGAAAATGGCAGGGATTCCTCTTCCTTCATTTTTTGACTAGATTTGTCAGGATTAAACATATTCTAGAGGAAAACAGTTCGGGGAAAGGCAGTTGTAAAAGAACACTGAAGAAAGGAATTTTTCTTTTAATTGGAAAGATTTGCATTTAATAGGTAGGCCAGGCTTTTTGTTCCTTTACACAGGCAGAGAGAGAGGACAGATGTAACATCTGAGAGTCAAGCCAGAGGAGGCATACTGGTGGGGTTTTGGTTTGTGTTTTTATCAGTCCCTGCCTTAGAGGGATTTTATAATCTGTCATAGGTTCATTCTCCCAAATTACTTCATCTTCATTCTCATACTAGAGTTACTGAAAGATGGTCATTTTTCATAGAGAAGAGAAAGGATGTCTGCAGCTAGAATTAAGAAATTTATCTGCTAGGTTGTGACCATAAGGCTTGTGTACAGGTCACCTCAGTGGAATGTCTGAGTGCACGCATGCCAGCTCAGTGTGCACGCATGCATGTGTGTATTTTGCATCCCTACTCTGGCAAAGAATTCGAGAGGAGAGTACTTTAGGGGAGAGGAGATCAGTTTCATGGTGGTGGTTTTGTGTTTTTTTTTTTTTGCTGCAAAGCACAAAGGAATTTTAAGATCTATTTAGAAAGATTCTCTGATGTTATCAGGGAGAGCTTTACTTTCTTAAAGGCACAAAAATTTAATTCAGAGACAAACTATTTAAATAAAACTAAAATTTTGTCCCATCATTAAGCCAGAGGAGGACTAACTTTATCATACTTGTGATGTTAGGAGAAACCTGAGAGATACGTAGTATAGCTCCCTAGGATTCAGAGAAATAAAGTGATTTTAACGTGCTTTCAGAATTGGTTTGCAGTGGAACCCAGACTAAAATCCAGGCCAGTTCCTGCTGCTCCAGTCCTAATGGAGTTCTGAAGTCAGGCCGCAGTCTGAACATCTGCTGTTTTAATTGTTCAATGCAGTGTGCCTCAGTTTGCTCATCTGTAAAACAGATAACGGCACCTGGTTCTTGGGTACCGTGTTTATTAAATAAGTAACGTTTAGTACATAGAGGTTACTTAATAAATATTCAGTACCATTTTATTGTTGCTATCTAGTCTTCTGCCTGATTTGGGGAACTCATTCACTCTATTCAGTGAAGTGAGGTCATCCTTTCAGTAAAACGGATCTACATGAACAGTGATATGGTGGAAGCAACCACACACTGATCTGATCTGATCTTTGCTTACAGAACAGGAATCACACCAGGCATGGTGTATGGTGCAGGAGGATATTTGGCTTTGTCTTCCAGGCCCACCCAGCAAGTCAGTGACAGAGAAGAGTGACAGTCAGGTCCTGATTTAATCTTGGACTGGACTTTGGCATTAAAACGTTACAGATAGATTTTGTGGCTTTTCAGAGTGGTAGCCAAGATTTTTCTGTGGGATAAATTATATCTTAAGTCAGCTGTTTTAATAGGTGTTTAAGATATCCCCCAAAAATGTGGCTACTAAGTAATCTGCTCATTGGGACTTCTTAGAAATGTAGTAAATATTAGGGAAGAACTGCAGGGGTCCTTTTCTTCTGATGACACAAATGGATCGCTACAACTCAGAGAAAAATTTTATTGGGAAGGTGTGCCTTGCTTGAGCCTCAGCTGCAGAGGAAGATTGATCACTGTGAGCATTATTATTATTATTATCTTTTTTTAGATAACTGTGTCTCCACTTAGCAGATTGTCACCTTCCCTCAGAGGCAGGATGAGCTCTTAGTGTGCACAGGGTGATCCTGGAGTCTGGGAGGATGCTCTGCCACAGAGTTCTGACCAAAGCATCGCTTGTCAACACACATCTGGCTTTCTATTTCAGGTTACTTGCAGGGCTTGGGGTCTTGCGTTCTCTGACTCCCAAGTGGTTGTAAACCCTAGTTGTTTTGAAGAAAACAGGTGTTCTGTGATGTCTTAATATAATCCTCGCAAATCAGCTGTTGTCCTTCTGACATCACATCAAATGAATTAAGGGCATTGAATGGTGCTGAGCCAGTGTGAACGCTTAGAGGGGAGGGGAGGCCACTTCATCATGCCCGTGTTGGATGTTTTCTCTCATCCCTCTGTACTTGGCATCTGGGCAAGTTGGCAAAGCAGACCTGTGACCAGTCTTGACAGTTAAGCAATGTACTTCTGGGGGCAAGGTGTTTTATTATCTATTTAGAAATAAACCAAAGTAGAAAAAAAAATTTTAATCAGCTCTTTAATTTTGTCTCTTAAAGTGATAGCGTAGCTTTCCTGAAGACCCACTCTACTTGGGAAAAGACAGCTAGCTGCAGTGTATTTTATCTGTTAGAGATTTTTTATGATCATAAAGCACTTTTTAACATAGTACATTTTACTGATTTTGAGAGGTTTTACTTGCTGTATCAACTATGACAGTTATGGGCAAAACCATTCTTAATACGCTGCTGGGCAGTTCCAGCTCATGGAAGTGTGAACCGTGCTTTAAAGTCTCCATAATCCATAAGCTGAGCCAGGTGTGTTCTGAATTCTGTTCCTGTAGAACGTTTCTTATTAAACCCTGGGTGTTTCTGTGTTACTTTTCTTTAATGGAATTGAGCTTCAGTGACTCTTGAGGTTTGAATGCCACTCACAGACATTTCAGCATAACAAAGTTTTTAGCTGTACATTGTCACCTTGAGAGACTCTTTAGTAAAGGAAGACTTCCTCAGTTTTGGTTCTCTTAACATGTTGCTGAGTACAGCATTACCTGCTAAAGAAAGTGGAATAATTTTGGTCAGGCTGGATGAACTTCTGGCAGGTCTTAGAACTTGTTTTTAGTCTCAGTAGGTTTAAACCCAGAGGGACACCAGTCAGTGTCTGTGTACTTAGCTCTGTTAAAAGTTTAAAGGTGTTGATTGTAACTTGTGTGATTGAGATGGTTTTGATTTTTCAGTATAGACAGTTCTCACAAAGCTAGACTTTTCACGGCCACATCAGACCAAACTAAGTTTATTGATAATATAGTTTATAGGGCGTTTGTTTGACTTTGCTTATAAATATCTTACAAATTTTGCATTTGGGTTTTATAAGTTTTTCCCTTCAACGGGCATTAACAGGATTGGGATAGGAGGTGGTTTTCTTTTGGATCTGTGTTAAACCACCAAACCTGTTTGTTTGCTGGGAAATTCCTAGCAGTACTATGTAAAAGAAGTTTGCACAGTTGTATATAGATTTTAGAGAATTTTAGCCTACCTATAAACATGGAAGTGAATTTGGAATATCGTGAAGAAGAGAATAGCTCCAAATTTTTTTCATTGGTAGTTTTTTTCTAAAAACTAGGGTTAGTCAATTCACCTGTGACTTGTTTAGGTAGAGAAAAGGGAACTTTAAAAGCTTTTTTCTTTCACTGAGAAGAATTACAGTACTTTTTTTAAACTTGGTTTATTATTCCAAGCATGATCTAACAGTTAAGACACAGTGCCTGAATGTAGGTCTAACTATTCTCTAAGATACTACTTTGAGGCTAAAGCTAAAAAGATGAGTTTTTACTATGAGTTGAAAGAGCAAATATTCAATCTTGTAGGACTACATATTTTAATACCTTATACCAAGCATCCCTGTGGAGGTCTTTGCAGTTGCCACCAGCTACTTGGGGAACAGAAGAAATGATCTCTGTCTATTTAGCCAGCCTCCTACTAGAAATACAGGAGTCAACCTTGAGAAGTCTCCCTGCCCTTTTGCGTGCCCATGGACACAAAACTGAATGGTTTCAGCTAAAGGGAAGAGAAAGCTGAGCCGTAGTTTGCCAGACCTGCCTAACCTTTGCTAAGCATGAGCCTCAGTGCTTTCTCTTTGTGTTAGTGAAACCGGTGTCAGAATGGTACCAACCAGGATTTTGTTTGCTCTTTTCTAGATATGGGTTTGTGGAATTTGATGATCTGCGAGATGCAGATGATGCTGTTTATGAACTGAATGGCAAAGACCTTTGTGGTGAGCGAGTAATTGTTGAGCATGCCCGCGGCCCACGACGAGATGGCAGTTACGGTTCTGGACGCAGTAAGCATTTAAAGGGCATTTGTATCGGTGACATGCCTCTGTTATTAAATGTTAATTTTTTAATTAATTGATTAATGTTACATTAAAATGTATTGATTATTTAAGCCATTTGATTTATAAATTATGTATCTTTTTAAATGTAAAATTGTAAATAAACATCTTTAATAATGTTTAATTTTAATTAAATTGACATAAATTTCTTGTTTTAATACTTTATAAATATGTTTAATGATGTGTGTTTGTGTTGTTGTTTTTTTTCTCTGTAATGCAATTGTTTAACATAGATTTAACAAAGACCTCAATGTTTTAATTAAAAGAATCCTTTGAGGCTAAGATGACTGCCTGTTCCATTTGCTGACCTTGGGTTACCTTTCCATGCGTGGCTCTTTGAACCATTGTGGCCCTTGGCTGACCAAAAACAGGAAGCCATGTGACGACCGCAACCTTTCCCCATTAGACCTGGGTGGTGAGGATCCCAAGGGTTAGACACAGATGAGATTAAACTGAAATAGGTGCCTGAAAACTTTTTTTTTCCATATAAAATATTCACAAAAATTTTAATCACTGTGAGTAACACCAGTAACCGATTTAGTAATTTGGTTACTTATTTCTAAATTGTTAATAATTTGTAATTTATGCATGTTAATTTTAAATATAAGTATTAATGAATGTATATACTTACAACTTTGTAAATTAAATTAAATTTTCGTGTTAGCTGATTGCTTATTTTAATCTAGATTAGAATTAAGGGTGGGGATAGAGTTAAAATATATATATTCTTTGGGGTGGGGGTAGATGGTATATTTAATAAGGGGAATGTGTGCTGTGTTGTTTTTTCTTTTTCCTCCACTGAAGTAATCTCATCTATTTGAACCTTCCAAAGGTGGATATGGTTATAGAAGAAGTGGCCGAGATAAATACGGCCCTCCTACACGCACAGAATACAGACTTATTGTGGAGAATTTGTCAAGTCGCTGCAGCTGGCAAGACCTAAAGGTTTGGGCCCTGTTAACCTTCTGGGATACAGTTGGGCAGGAGTTAAGTTTGGGAAAGAGGTCATTTTATACAGGCCCAGGCACACCGAGAAAGCTTTCCCAGAGTATCTGAAAATTTTCCAATTAAAGTTTCCACAGGAACACAATCAGAACCTCACTATCCTGTATGTTACAGGACCAGCATGCTGGGGACAGCCTATGTTATATGAAGTTTTCTCTGTGGAGAATGTTACAGAGAGATCACAGTGTAGTTTTGCCCTAATAAAAGAAAAAATTACAACTAACGGTGTTTCCTGCAATATTAGTTGTAATATGCAAGTTTGTGTCAGCTTCCAACATAGAGCCTCACTGGTGAAAATAACTATCTGACCCATGTTCTTTTCTAAGATTTATTTGTTTTTCATCGAATTTGTTTATTGTTGTTATTTTTTTTGGCCATGGAGCTTGTGGGATCTTAGTTCCCCTATTCCTGCTGAAGATCGAACCTAGGCCCACAGCAGTGAAAGCTCGGAGTCTTAACCACTGGACAGCCAAGGAATTCCCTATCCTGAAAAAGTTTTAATCTCAAAAGGGAAAAAACCTTATTGAGTAGTGTCTTAACCTGAGTGGTCTTAGGAGGGCAAATGTAAAGGAGGATTGGAGTTTCCTATCTCACTTCTTATTAAACAAGTCATCTCTAGCAAAATGAGTGGGTATACTTAGGTTCATAGTTAGGAATCCTTCACATTCAGGTAGTCTTAACTTATCAAAGTGCTTTTACATCTTTTTTTTTTTTTTAAACTGCTCTCAACAGTCTTTAGCTAACAAAGATGAGATATAGGAAATGTTAGTTCACAGTTGGTCTTAGCAGAAGAGCTGGGATTAAAACATATGCTGGTATTTTTTTCTAGCACACTGTTGGTTGTCAGCATTACAGCAGGCCCTTACTGAGTGTCTGCCAGCAAGACTGTTCCCTTAAGAAATGACTCCAGTATTCTGAAAATTAAGAATTGAACATTATGAATTAAAACTAGAAAGACTTTCAAATTTGGGGTTAAAATGGAGCCTAGCCAACATCCTCAGTTGGTATTATGCTTCCATGCGCTTGGCAATTTAACTCAGGAGAGGAGAGCAGTTGATTTCCTAGGAAGTCAAGGGAGCCTTCAGAGCAGGACTTAGGAGCCTACCTGCCTGGGTGGATTCCCAGCTCTGCCACTTACTGGTTATTTTACTTGAGTAACTTACTTTCCTCTTGGGCCTCATACTGTTGAACTATGAAGAAGATTAATATTCACGTCTGTTGACAAAATAATGCATTTTTATATGAAAAATTGGAATGGTTCCAGGCACAATAAATGCTATTAACCAAGAAAATGCAAAATAAAATAAGCGAAAGGAATACTGTCAGTTTTTAAAATGTGTAAATGCATGCTACCCACTGGTGATGTTGAGATGAACTGCAGAGAATTGGTCGTTTCACCCACGGTGTGGGTGGTACTAAGAATTAGGTTCCGAAGTCTGGATGTTATGTTCAGATCCCAGCTCCTTCGCTTAATATTAATACCTGAATGATCTTGAACAGTTTGCTTAATATCTCTTGTATTTCATTTTCCTGTAAAATGAGAGTAATGATTGTATCTACCTCATGTGACTGTATATAGGACTGCATTAATTAAATCCTGCTTATCAACAACATTCAATATGTTAGGAGCTGTTATTAAAGATTTGGAAGTATGGCAGTATCTCACCTTGCCCAGGATAGTCCCAGGTGTGGCATAACATCATAACATTTTCCTTACTCTTTAAGATGTATGCCAGTTTGGATGATAAATCATTGATATATGGGCCTTGTGCCTTTTGCCCAGAATCACCAGTCCTGCAAATAATTCAGTTGAAGTAAAGAAATTTTTGTATGAAGATGTTCATTGGTAGATTATGAATAGTAGCAAAAGACTATATGTAAAGCCTAAAAGTCCCAACAGTTAGGAAGTATTGGACACACTAATTATGAAGAATGTAGATCATGTTAAGACATGTATACGTTTTATGACACTGAGCAAAGAAATAGTATCAAACAGCATATATTCAGTGTTGGTAACTTTGTAAAATATGGAGAGGAAAGCCATAACAAAAACGAATTGCTATGGGATATTTATGTATTCATTCCACAGATACTTATTTTGGGGTATATTTTATGTATAAACAAACATGGGGAAACTGGCCACAAGACCCTAAGTTTTAAATTTATCCAGATTTCGTTTTCTTTTTAAACACTAATCACATCTCCTGTGTTCATCTGGCATGTTGGTTGTATTCTCTCCAGCCAACCAATTGGATTATATTAAGTCCTCAAAGAGAATGAGCAAAGAGCTTTACAGCAATCATTGCAGAAGCCAGGGCTGGACAACACTGTTCTGTTGTCTTTTTGTCTTTACCAATCCATTATGATTTTGTTTACATTTTACCTTAGATGTTTATCAACAACTATACATGTTTTCAATAAGAATTTATAATGAAATGTAAAAGACTTGACTTAAATATAGTTAAGTTTGAGTTTCTAAAACTTCTATAATCAGAGAACTTACCACTAAAAAAATTGGGAAATGATGGTTAACTAAAAAATGTTATATTCAATTGTAAAATTTATATTCAAACAAAACAGTTTACAGGAACTGTTAAATATTTATTATCTCTACTACCCACCTAATGTCTGATTCTTTAAAGAACCTCAGTAAATAGTTGGTGTGTAGCTGGAAATACCTAAGGTCAACCTGAGAAACCTGGCATTTCTTCTTAAAGGCAAGGGGAAACTTTCATGATGATGATTGTGTTAGGTATTTTCATAAAATGTGTCTCAACCTATTCCGGGATTTTGTTTTTCTTAGGATTATATGCGTCAGGCAGGAGAAGTGACTTATGCAGATGCCCACAAGGGACGCAAAAATGAAGGGGTGATTGAATTTGTGTCTTACTCTGATATGAAAAGAGCTTTGGAAAAGTTAGATGGAACGGAAGTCAATGGCAGAAAAATCAGATTAGTTGAAGACAAACCTGGCTCCAGAAGACGCAGGTCCTACTCCAGGAGCCGGAGTCACTCAAGGTACTGTTGATGGCTTCAAGTGTTTAAGCTTGCTATAAATTCATTAATGAACACGTGTTGTTTAGTCGCTGAGTCGTGTCCCACTCTTTGTGACTCCATGGACTGTAGCCCACCAGGCTTCTCTGTCCATGGGATTTCCCAGGCAAGAATACGGGAGTGGGTTGCCATTTCCTTCTCCAAGGGATCCTCCCAACCCAGGGGTCAAACTTGAATCTCCTGCATTGCAAGTGGATTCTTTACCATTGACCCATCTGGGAAGCCCCAAAGAGCACATAGATAATCCATTTTTATTGTCCTGTGGAAGTCTCCAGTACTGTGGTTCTATCTGCTTCAGTAACTCAGAACTTTGACCTGAACATTTATTTGTAAAACTCTTGAACACTTTTGTCATGAGTACAAATAGAAGTAAAGTCCTTTCTCTGAGGCAGGTATCAGTGACCTCCTTTCACATTTATTCCTGAGTCCCCTAGATTATACTATTACTGGGGGCAGCATGACCACTGGCCCATTGGCTACTCTCCCAGATACTCCAGCTACTCAGGAACGGAGACTTTGTCTTATTCAGCAGCTGCTCTGCAGATGGACCAGACACTTGTAAATAAGACAGATACGGTCCATGCTCTCATGAAGCTCAGTCTAGTGGAGATGATGGGCATTGAGCAAATAATTACTATCGTGCTTAGGATGTTAAAGGAAAAGTATATAGCCCAGCTCTGAAGAACTGGCAGAGACTTCCCTGAGGATATGTCATAGAAACTGATCCCTAAAGGCTGTGTTGGACATGATGGGCAAAGAGAGGGGGTAATGCCTTTTTAGCAGAGAAGACAATGTTTTTTGAAGGCCCTGGTGGGGGAATGGACAAAGCAGAGGAGAGCAGCTTGTGATGAGACAGCAGAGAGCCAGTTCCTGCTGAGCCACAGGCCAGGTTGAGGGTTAAGAGCAGTGAGAAGGCATTAAGCTTTCCAGGTTTTGTTATTTTGTTTTTTAACTTTTTATTGTGGACAATATTAAATATATAAAACATTAGAGAAAATATGAACCTCAGCCCCCTTATACTTATTGCCCATCCAGCTTCAGTACTTTTTATTTTGCCCGTCTTGCTTCATCACCCCCTCCTGCTACACTGTTTGAAGGCAAGTCTAGACATCCTGTCATTCCGTCTATAAATACTTCAGTGGGTATCTAACCTTTGAAATAAAATAATGAAGCCACGTCACAACACGTCTGTGTTCAGCTTTCCTCAGGTGCCTCATTACACGTGTATGTTTGTAGTTGGTTCACATTAGAATCCCAGTAGGTCTGCACATTGCAATCAAATGACATGTGTCTCAGTTCTTTAAATCACAGCTATCTCCTCCTTCACTCTCCTTATTCTCCATGCATTTAGTTGTAGAAGAAACGGTGTTCTGTTTTGAAGATTTTCCACAGTTGAAAGTTTGCAGATTGTATTTTTCTGGTGGTGTAGACACATCCCTCTATCTTATCCCCTGTGTTTCCCATAATGTTGCAGTTAGATCTTGAGGGCGCGTAGAGTAAGGCCAGGATTTTAGCAGGGGCTTTGTACTTGTGTTGCATCCCTTGTGTGGGATCTGGATGTCTCACTGTGGATGATGATAACGTTTATCGGCGGGAGCTGCCCGTCATACAGCTCCGCAGCAGCAGCCCCCGAAGTGTCAGTGTCTGCTGAGCGTCACCGCTCAAACCATTCAGCAGCAGTTGTAGCAGGATGGCTGTCTAATTTTCTCATTCTTTGTGCATTTAAAGGCATTAGTTCTGTGAGGGATGATTTCCCTCTTATACCCTTTTGCTACCACCCTAACAAAAAATCTGTATAAGAAAAGGAAAATAAAAGTTGATACCTTTATTTACCAGTTTGCAGAATATTGAATGTGCCAAGCAACACCCAAAAGTGGTGATGAGGTTGCTTGTTTAGCATCATTTTGAATAAATTATTGGATCTTTGTATATTTAGTGTTTGATGCATTGCAGTCAATTTTTTAGTGACTCAAATTATTGGCTCAAATTATTCTGTCTTTGGTCATTGGGAGCCCTTCAAGCTGGCTTCTGTGTCTTTTGATTTTGTTTGATTTCTGTGTGAATGTGCTTTACTAAATACTTACCCAAATTTTTCATTACAACATTTTTAAACATTAAATATTGACAGAATAGTTCATGAGCATTCATGCCCTCCCTATAGCTTCAACAGTACTGAAAGTTTGCCTTTCTCTGTGTTTATAGACCCACCCTGTACATGTATTTTGCTGTACCATTTAAAGAGAAGTTGTAGAAATTGACACTTCATCCCTAACTAATAATATGTCTCCAAGAATGAGATTAACCACACTTATATTTTTTTACCTAACAACGTTATTGGTGATTCCATAAAGTCATCTAATGTCCAGGTCGTATTCAGGTTTCCCCAGTTGTTCATTGATGTCCATGGAGCTGCGTTTTCTCCTGGCCAGGATTCATCCAGTCATGTGTTGCAAGGAGTTGGGTCTCTTCAGTCTGAAGTAGCCTGCCTATATCATTCCCCCCTCCCACCCCATGACATTTACTTTTCTTAGTCTCTTTTTTTAAATACTGCCCCACATTCTGAATTTATGTTTTCTCTTTATATTGTTGAACTTATACTTTATTCCCTGAACTTCCATAAACTGGAAGTTAGGTCTAGAGGGATGTGATTAAGATACAGATTAAGTATTTTGAGCAGTTCTTTCTTAGATAATAGTGTCCAGAAATCTTTGAAAGTCTCTGTCATGGTGATAAGTCCCATCTTTGCTTTTCCTGCAAAGGCATTGGTCATGTTCCCCAAGGAGCCCTGGTTGCTTTTGATAGGA
This sequence comes from Bison bison bison, assembly GCF_000754665.1. NCBI lineage: Eukaryota > Metazoa > Chordata > Mammalia > Artiodactyla > Bovidae > Bison > Bison bison. Next base: position 11,131,092 of record NW_011495069.1, on the reverse strand, counting down.
AACGATAGAGTCTACAGTCTTGGTACTAAAGGTTTTTTAAACTTGAAGTGTACAGTTGACCCTTGGACAAGTGGGGTTTGGGGCACCAACCATTCATATACAGAGTTCCCACACCCATGGATTCAACCAGCTGCAGCTGTGTAGTATTGCAGGCCATACTTATTGAAGAAAACCCCATGTGTAAGGGGACCCAGTGCAGTTCAAACTCATGTTCTTCAAGAGTCAACTGTATTTAAAAACAACTCTCTGATCTCAGTGAATTGTATGACTAAGCGAAAGGCAGAGGTGTATTCAGGAAGGCCACTTAGGGGTCTTTGTGGTAGCAGGGAGAGTGGTGGTGGCTTGGGCAGGGCGGGGGGCGGCCGACGTAGTTAAGTGGAGAAGATAAAGAGGAGAGTCGCCAGTGCAGAAGAGAGTGAGGGAGGGAGGCAAGTCCAGGATGGCTGTGGTTTCTGGTGCCAGGAGCTGGTGAAGCACAGTGGCATCGGTGGGAACAAGGAAGAAACCCAGCAAAACAGCAGGTGCCGGGGAAACGGGCGGTGGGGATTGGAGGAGTGTTTGCAGGTGACTATCTCTGGGCCCAGTGCGTGGGAGAGAGTTCGCTTTCAGCTTGGTGTCTGGAAACTTCCAGGGTGGTGCATGTTTGGTGAAAAGATGTCTTAATTGACTATTCACTCAGTGTTTTGTCAGCAAGTATTAAAAGTACATATTTGTTCCCCTAGGTCTCGCTCTCGAAGCAGACATTCTCGTAAGAGCAGAAGCCGGAGCGGCAGCAGCAAAAGCAGTCATTCTAAGAGCAGATCCCGGTCCAGGTAGGCGTTCCTGGAATTCACACAGGGCCCACCTGCACCTGGTCCCGCTTCGATGGTCACTGTGTTCCCAGCCTTCCCTCACCCCAGTTTTCTCAGCTCTAGGACTGCAGTCGTGGGGGTTCGGAAGGCAGTCCTGGGCCAGAACGAGCCGGGCCTTCCCTTGTGGGGCAGAGCTCCACAGGTAGCTGTAGTCCATCTCCTCTGACGGGGCCTGAGGTTTGAAGTCCCACGCAGCGTCCCTGTCTCCCCAGGTCAGGCTCCCGTTCCCGGAGCAAGAGCCGCAGCCGCAGCCAGAGCCGTAGCCGCAGCAAGAAGGAAAAGAGCCGCAGCCCCAGCAAGGACAAGAGCCGCAGCCGCAGCCGCAGCGCCGACAAGCGCCGCAGCAAGAGCAAAGACCCGGCGGAGGAGAAGGTGCAGAACAGCGACCGCACCGGCAAGTCCAAGAGCCGCAGCCCCAGCCGGCACAAGAGCAAGAGCCGCAGCCGCAGTCAGGAGAGGGGCGCGGAGGAGGCGCGGGGCAGCGCCAGCAGGAGCCGAAGCAAGGAGAAGAGCCTGCGCAAGAGCCGCAGCCGCAGCCAAGGGGCAGCCGCAGCCGGAGCGCAGCAAAAGCAAGGACAAGAGGAAGGGGAGGAAGAGGAGCCGGGAGGAGAGCCGCAGCCGGAGCCGCAGCCGCAGCAAGAGCGAGAGGAGCCGGAAACGGGGCGGCAAGCGAGACAGCAAGTCGGGCAGCGGTGGCGGGAGCGGCAGCAGCAAGAAGAAGAAGAAGGACGACGCGGACCGCTCGCAGTCCCGGTCACGCTCGCGCTCGGGCTCCAAGGAGCGGGAGCGTGCCAAGTCCGAGTCCGGCCAGAGGGAAGGCCGAGGGGAGGGTGAGGATGCCGGCGCCAATCAGGAGACCCGGTCCAGGTCGAGGTCCAATTCCAAATCGAAACCAAACCTTCCGTCAGAATCACGCTCCAGATCAAAGTCCGCCTCAAAAACCCGGTCTCGGTCCAAGTCTCGGTCCAGGTCTGGGTCCAGATCGCCCTCCCGGTCTAGATCCAGGTCTCACTCGAGGTCCTAACTGGCCGCGGCCACAGCTGGAACTCCCCGAGACGTCTTTTTGTACATGTTTGGTAGCGTAGCACAAGTGATTGGAGTAGAACATACGTCACTACTGTACATTTTTAATTCCCCTAATGGTGTGTCTACAATTGTTAAATCTAAGTGCTTCCTCTCCATAAAGCCTCCTGGGGCCAGGCCTTCCTGCTCGACTGAAAACAATCTTCTCTTTGAAAACCCCTTTTACTCATGGCCCACGGTAGAATATCCAGAATGCCTTGGCGTTCAGGCCTGGCCTTTCCTACAGGGAGCTCAGAACCTGGATGGCTTTAAGGCTGGAATGATGTCATAGGTAGGTATGGTGAGTTCAACCATTTTGCCCTTGAATTGATGCCCTTTGATGTATGCCATTTAGTGAAAGTGCTAAGTCTTAAGTTTCCTACCACTTTGGTTTCATATTTTTGGACTTAACAAAGTTGTGAATAGCAAGCACAGTCAAGGAAAATTGATACCTGCAGTAACCCATAGGAAATAAACTGTAGAGTTCCATATTCTGGTATTGTGATTATATTGTTTTATATTAAAAAAAGAAAAGAAAAGAATTTTTTTTAATTTTATTTTTCCCCGTCTTGCAAAGTATAGTGACCCCTGTTTCCATTAAATTTGAATAAAGACTATTTTTGCTTGACAAAATTTCATGGTGCTTGAATTGAAGTTATGTTTTCTGATCTTTCTTGATATCTTTTTCTTAGCATAAAAAGTTCATGGTATTATCGCTGTTTTGTTCCTTGAGATCACCCACGGGTAGGAAGCCAGCTCTTTGCCTGAAGGATTTTTCTCACCCAACAGAATATGGTCACGTTTCCTGGAAATTTATAATTCCTTCCTCTCAAGACACTTAGAGCCAAGCTGATGAGAAAAGAATCAGTTTAGCAACTCAGCATCACTGGATGAGCTCCTGAACAGAGTTGTCTCTTCTGTGCTATTTGTTGAGGGTCTTGCCGTGATCTGTCTGAAGCGTGTAGTACATCGTCTTAGAATTGGGCTTAATCAGAACCGGAAGAAAAACCATTCAGGAACTTTGTCCCATTTGTCCTCTGTATCACTTGTCTGACCCGTCTCTAGAGGAGGTTCCAGAGATACAGTGCTTCTGGTCTGGCCTCCACCCTTGAGGGGCTGTAGAAAGGCATCCGTCAAAGCCGCAGGGAAGCTGGAGGGCCTGTGTGGCTCTGCAGCGAGCTTGGGAGGAGAGAGCGCCACTTTGCAGACTGCACGCACTGGGGGCTGTTCCTAGGCTTAAAATACCGTCCTGGGCCTGTTATAGACCACACCCCGTACGACTCACAGGGAAGACCCCGTCAGTGTTTCTTGCCCTCCTGGAGTTTGGTTGCAAGTGGTAAATCCCGCTAGGGTAAAGCGGGCACTCGGAGAAGGGAGTTGGAACTTCCCCTAGGTTCAGAGGCATCAAGGAGGAGACAGCACTTAGGCTGAACCTTTGGAGACGGTGGGTGGGATAGGAGGCCTTATTGAAGGAAATGGTTGTGAGCAAAGCCGGGGAGCTGGGAAAGCATGGGGAATAAGAGAAGGAGGTTTGTCAAAGTGGATCAGGTCAGAGGACTTGTAAATTTGTGGAGGAGGAATTCGGCCTTTGGGGAATGTAGAAGATACGTAAATAGAGAAGGCAGGTTGTAGAGCTGTGCTGCTGGAAGGTGGACCTGAGAGCTTTCCCTGCAATCCTGTGTCATCCTGACAACGTGACAACTCCGGCCAGTAGACCTCCCAGTGCCTCAGATTTCAGGTTGGTCTCCAGTTGTCGTTTAGTCACTAAGTCATGTCCAACTCTGTGTCTCCAGTTGATGACAAGGATTCAACATCCCTTAATTTTATCCCTGTAAGGCTGTGAACATCTGTTTGAGGGGTTTTTTCTTCCAAGTTTAAATTTTTTTAAGCCTAATTTTTAAAAATTCACTCCAATTTTACAGTCTCTAACACAACTTTCTTTTCCCAAATTATCATTGTTCATACTCACTTTTAAACAGTTATGTTGTGTTCATATAATTGAATGAACTTTGTCATGATGTCCACCTGCCCCCAACAACTGCTAGGTTAACATTGGTAGCTTCTGTGGACCAAGCTCTGTTTTTGCAACTGCTGTGATTAAATTTGAATTGCTCTGTCACTTCATCAAGACTCAAAGGCATGCCTGGGAGTGCCCATTTGGCCAAACCCGGTTGTCGTCACCCCAGATCCTAGATGCCAAAGAGCAGTAAAGAGGGTGGCTCATTTTAGCGTCTACGATGCAGAACGGTACATTCATCCCCACAAAAATGCATTCAGTAGGGAATTTCCCCAAAATTGGACCCCGCCAAAGAAATACAAATGCCCCTATAAGTCAACTTCAGGATGCTCAATATCCTGAAGTACCCTTCTTTTCATAGTTGATCTGCCTCTCCCCTGCCTCCTAAAAAGAGTGAAAGACAAAAATAGGAACAGAGTAGAAAACTAGCAAATGTGGTAGAAAACTATGTCAGTAACCACTTCAAATAATATTCTAAGTAACTGGGTTAAAAAAACAAGACCCAACTATATGTTGTCTTTATTATTTAAAACGGGTTTCCTGTAGACATAGTAGAAGTAAAGGTGTACAGGAAGATACCATAGTAACACTAATCAAAGGGTAACTATTTCAAACAAAGCAGACAAGAGCAAGGAAAATTATCAAGGACAAAGGCACTGCATAATGATAAAGAGGTCAGTTCTCCAAGAAGATAGGCCTAATGTGTATGCACCTAACAGCAAAGCATCAAATATATGAGGCAAAAACAACCATAAGGAGAAGGAGACAAATTACTATTCAGGTCAATAGACAGTTGAACAGTGCCATCAGTGACTGGATCTCGTTGACAGTTACACTTCCGCCTAACAGCAGCAAAATACACACATTCCTAAGGCTTACATGGAACATTCACCAAGATGGACTACATTCTGGGCCACTAAACATACCTTAAATTTAAAAGAATAGAAATCATCCTACGAATGCTCTCAGACTACCGTAGAATTAATCTAGAAAAGTCAACAGAAAGATAGCTGGAAAGTCCCAAAGTACTTGGAGATGAAACAACACACTGGTTTTTGGTTTTGGCCGTGCCGTGTGCTGTGGAGGATCTTGGTTGCCCGACCATGCCCCCTAATTTGGGAGCACAGAGTCTTAACCACTAGACCAACAGGGAAGTTCCAAGCGATACACTGCTAAATGACACGTAGATCAAAGGAGTCTCAAGAAAAATATTTTTGAGCTAAAGGAAAATATAACTTCAAAATTCGTGGGATGCAGCAAAAGCAGTCCTTAGAGGGACATTTATAGCATTAAATGCATCTATTTAAAAAGGAGCTGAAATCAGTAAGCCGCTTCAGGGAACTAGAAAAAGCAAATTAGGTCTAAAGGAAGCAGAAGGAAAGAAATATTCGAGCAGAAATCAATGAAATTAAAAGCAAGAAATCAACAAAAGAAAAACTGAGTCCTTGAGAAAATTGATAAAACTTCTAGGCTAACCCAGAAAAAAACAGAAAACATGATTACTAATATCAGAAACAGGAATTTAGATCAAGGTGGTAGAATAGGAGGACATTCTAAGGGCTCACCTCCCCCCATGAACACATCAAAACTCCACCTACATGTGAACAGTGCTCACAGAACCACTCACCAAAAACTAGCTGAAGAACTCCTGTACGGCCGAAGGTGCAAGAAAGATTTCCACGTAACCAAGTAGGACAGACAGAAGGCGGGTCGGGACCTCCAGCCTTGGGGAGGGTCTGAAAGGAAGAGAAGGTCTGCATGGGTGGACCCTCACCCTGGGGAGCAAGCAGGTCAAGTCACAGACTGGGTAGCCCAGTCTGGGGTCCTACACAGAGGAAACAAGCCCCTTTGGCTACTGGGAGAACTGCAGGCACTGAGGGCTGGAGAAGCCTAGACTACTCGTGAAGGGTGCGTGGCTGCTGGGTTGCCAACAATCAGAGCAGAGAGAGCTCTGCACTGGCAAGCTATCACCTTGCCACACTGCAAGCAGGGTGAACACCGCAGCCCCACCCACCCCACACCACAGCTTGGTGCGGGACCTGGGCCAGACAGGTCCTGGGAAAGACCCAGAGGTGGCTTGGGGGCCTGGGGTGTGGCAGAGGCTGCAGTCACCACTTAGTCCTGTGACAGTACCACAGGAGACAGCATGATACGTTCAGTCTCCCAGCCTAGAAAAA
>NW_011495069.1:11109382-11124786 GCF_000754665.1 Bison bison bison | reverse complement strand
AGCTGAGCATGCTAAGTCGCTTCAGTTGTGTCCGACTCTTTGAGACCCCATGACTGTACTCCGCCATCCTCCTCTGTCCACGGGATTCTCCAGGCAAGGATACTGGAGTGGGTTGCCATGCCCTCCTCCCAGGGATCTTCCCAACCCAGAGATCAAACTTGTATCTCTCAGGTCTCCTGCATTGGCAGGCAGGTTCTTTACCACCAGCACCACCTGGGAAACTCTGAGCTGACCCAGACACCTACAAAGGCAAGGCATTTGACCTCTGAGTGCATGGGCCTCACGTGCTTCAGCTCTCCCATCCTTTGGGGCAGGGCAGGCAGGCACTCAAGGAGAATGACCCTTAAGTCATTCTGACCTTTAAGATGACCCTTAAGGTTCCTAATCCAACAATGATGGAACAGACCCCACCCCTGACAGAGCAGCAACTGCCAAGGGAGCCGAGAGGAAGTCCCTCCTCATGCCCTGCACAGGCTTTAGAATCTCCAACACCAACCACACCCCCTACCAAAGTGACAGCAGCCGCAGACCCAGCGGAAAGGCATGCCTGGCCTCCTCATCAAAAGCAGCTCCTGTGGGCCAAAGACACTGGACGCGCACAGTCCACACAGGGACGTCCCCACATGAAAACACCCTTTCAAGACAATAGGTGACTGTTTCTCCTAAATTCATAGAGACAGAAAGTCAAGTAAAAGCAAAGAAAGGAGAGTTAGTCTCAATTTAAAGAGCAAGAGACGTCCCCTAAAGGACAAATAATGAGGCAGAGCTCACCAATCTACTAGATCCCAAGTTCAAAAAGGTGGTAATAAAAATGCTAACTGAATTAAGAAAGAATGTCAATATAAATGCAGAGCACTGTATCAGGGATCTAGAAACTGTAAAGATGAACCAATCAAAATAAATAATTCAATTTCCAAGATAAAAAGCAACCTAGAAGCAATGAACAGCAAACTAAATAAAAAGGATAAATAAGTGACCTGGAAGATAAAATAGAAATCGCCCAATCAGAACAGCAGACAGACGAATGGGAAAGAAAAAGCAACATACAAGATATATGGGATAATATAAAACATCTCAACCTATGCATAATAGGGGTTCTAGAAGAAGAGAGAAAGAAGGGGATCAAAAACAATATGAAGAAATTATGGCTGAAAACTTCCCAAACCTAAAGAAGGAAACGTAACCAGGTACAGAAGCAGAGAGAGTCCCAAAAGGATGAACACAAACAGATCCACACCAAGACACATAATTTAAACGACAAAAGTTAAAGAGAGATTTCTAAAGGCAGCAGGAGAAAAGGAGCTATTTACAAGGGAACCCTATAAGGCTATCATCTGATTTCTCTTCAGAAATTCTGAAGACAAGAAGGGAGTGACATGACATATTCAAAGTTCTAAAAGGGAAAAACCTGCAATCTGAGATATTCTACCCAGAAAGATTATCATTTAGAATAGAAGGAGAGAAAGAATCTCTTAGACAAGCAAAAGTAAAATAATTTAACAGTACTAAACCTATCTGAAAAGAAATTTGAAGGGTCTTTTCTAAATGAAAAAGAAGCAAGAATCTGTAGGAAAGAGAAAATCCCAATAGGAAAGGCAAATATACAGTAAAGACTGATGACCACTTAATAAGACAGTATTTAGATTAAAAAACAAAAAAATTATAAAATTGAATATAGCTTCAATAAAGAGTAAAAAGATAAGTATGAAGATGTAAAAACAGGACATCAAAACCACAAAATGTGGGATGGAATCTACATCTAAAAATATATATCTTTTAGAATACGTTTGAACTGGAATGACTATCAGTTGAAAGCAAGGAGACATAATTACAGGTTAACATACATGAACCCTGTGGTAATCACAAATCAAAAGCAAATAACAGATTCACAAAAACCAAAAAGAAAGGAACTCAAGCATACTACAAAAGAGAATCAATTCACAAAAGGAAAAACAAAAAGAAAAATGAACAAAGAAGAACTACAAAAACAACTGAAAAACAAGAAATAAAATGTCAATAACCACATACCTATAATAATTACTTTAAAGGCCAATGGACTGGGAATTACGGGATTAACAGACAGCTACACTACATAAAGTAGATAAACCACACAGTTACTATATAGCACAGGGAATTATATCCAATATCTTAAAATAACGTATTATGGAATATAATTTTTTAAATGAACCACTATGCTCTACACCTGAAACGAACACAATATTGTAAGTCAACTAGACTTCAGTTAAAAAAAAAGAGAAAGAAATGAAAGGTGCCATTGCCACTGATCCCATGGGCATTGAAAGGAAAATAAAGGAATATTATAAATGTCTCCACAAATTTGATAATATGCAAGAAGTGGAACAATTTCTTGAAAAACACAGTATACCGAAACTAACAGAAATAATCAAACATGCTTGTATCTATTAAAGAAATTGAAGCTGGGAATTTCCTGGCAGTACAGCAGTTAGGACTTGGCACTTTCAGAGCCAAGAGCCAGAGCCCAGGTCTCATCCCTGGTCATGAAGCTCAGATCCCACAAGTTGCTCGCTGCAGTCAAAAAAATTAAAACACTTGCTTTAAAAATAAAAAAAAGAAAATGTAGTGATAGGAAAAAAAAAAAAATAAGGAAATTGAGTCAATAATAACTTTTCAAAACAGAAAGTTCCAGGCCCAAGTGGCTTACTAGTGAATTCTACCAAACATTTAAGAAGAAATTATACCGATCCTCAAAAATAGAAGCCCAAGGAATACTTTCTAACTTGAGACCAGCACCAAAATCAGACAGACATTATAAGAAAGGAAAACTATAGACCAATATTCACGAACAGATATTAACATCCTCAACAAAATATTGGCAAATAGAATCCAATGATATAAAAAAAATTATACACCATGATCAGGTGAAATTTATTCCAGGTTATGCAAGACTATTTCAACATTCAAAAATCAATTAATGGAATTCATCACATGAACAAGAAAAGCGACATGGGCATATCAACAGTTGCAGAAAAAGCATTTAACAAAATCCAACACTTGATTAAAAAAAAAACGCTCAGCAAACTAGAAACAGAAAGGAACTTCTCAACTTGATAATGAAATCTACAAAAGGCCTACCACTAACATCGTACTGAGTGGTGAGAAACTAAATGCTTTCCCCTAAAACAGCAAAAAGACAAGGATGTCCCCCCTCAGCACTCCAATTCGACATCACTCTAAAGTCCCAGCAAATTCACTAAGACAAAGGGAATAGAAGGTACACAGGTAAGAGAGGAAAAAATTTTAAATGGTCTCCATTTAGAAATAGCATGATTAGTAGAGAATCTCAAGAATGACACCAAAACTCCTGAAACTAATAAGCGATTATAGCAAGTTTCCAGGATACAAAATTCACATACAAAAGTCAATTGCTTTCCTATGTACATCAATAAAAATTAGAATCTGAAATTAAAAACAATACCAATAACATTAGCACCCTGCAAAATTAAATACTTAGATATACATCTAACAAAATTTGTACCAAGATCTCTGGTGAAAGAAATCAGAGAACAAAAACCAATGGAGAGATATTCCGTGTTCATAGGTAGGAAGACTCACTGTTGTCAAAAACGTCTGTCCTTTCCAACTGGAGCCATAGATTCAGCGCAATCCCAGCAAGTTATTCTCGGGCTATTGTTACCAAAAAAGTTTCCCTTTGCTGGACACGCAAGCAAGCCAAAATGCTGACATGCCGAGTTTGCAGCAAGAGGCTTACCCACAGGGCAGCCAAGCAAGAAGATGGGAGGACAAATCTCATGTCCACCTCCCCAAAAGGCAAGGAGCTTAAAAAGAGGCAGGGTGGTCTGAGGCACCGGGGGCGTGGGGCAAGGTAATTGGGGAAAGCTGCAGTAACTCATTCTACGCAGGTGTAACTAGGTTACAGGCCTCAGTGAGTTCAGAGGGTGGCGTTTCTGGCCCTCTGATGGCAAAAAGGAGACACTCACACATGCCCTGGTGGAAGGGCCAGGGGTCCGAGCCAGTCTTAACCAACTAGAAGCAGCTGACTCCAAGTTCGTAGACAATAACTCAGGCAAATGTGTGATCATGTAGGCTGGTGCCACTTGGAGGTCATGCCAGTCTTAACCTCGATTAGCGAAGGCGGGTAAAATGGATTTAACCCACGGCTTCACTATCAACAAACTGATTTTCCAGTTTACACAGGCAAGCAGAAAACCCAGAGTATCCAGCACCAAACTGAAATTAAACAAAGTCAGGGGACGTATACGACCCACCTTCAGGACTTACCCTGGGCTTCAGTCATCAAGACAGGTTTGTACTGGCTAAAGACTAGACAAAATAGACCGATGGGACAGAATGAAGAGCCCAGAAATAGGCCCACTGGTCTTTGGCAAAGGAGCGAAGGCGATGGTGCAACACAGAAAGGAGTTTGTTCAAAAACAGGTGCGAGAAGGGACTTCCTGGGTGGTGCAGTGGTTAAGAATCCCCCTTGCCAACGCAGGGGACATGGGTTCCATCCCTGGTCCAGGGAGATTCCTCAAGCCCCAAGGCAGCTAGGCCTGTGCCCCCCAACTACTGAGCCCAAGCCCTAGAGCCAGGCTCCACAACAAGAGGAGCCCCCACAAAGAGAAGCCCCCACACCACAACGAAGAGTAGCCCCTGCTCACCGCAACTAGAGAAGGCCTGCACGCAGCAGTGAAGACCCAGCGCGGCCAAAAATAAATAAATGTTAAAACAGGTGCCGGAACAACAGGACCTCTACATGGAGAAAAACGATCCTAGATACAGCCCTTACAGTTCTCACAAAAATATGAACTCCAAATGGATTGTACACCAAAATGTAAGACGCAAAACTACTACAAGATAAGAGAGGAGAAAATCTAGGTGACTTTGGGGTTGGTATTGACTTTCCAGCATAAGACGCTGATACAACAATCCATGAAAGAAAAATCGATCTGCTGATCATTAAAAATATCTCTGTGAAGGGAACTGCTAAGGGAGCGAAAAGACAAGCGGCAGACTGAGATAAAATATTTGCAAAACACATATCTGACACAGGACTTGAATCCAAAATATATAAGGATTTTTTTTTAACTGAAGTATAGTTGATTTATGATGTGCCAATCTCCGTCAGTGTCGGCAAAGTGACTCAGTTATACACATATATGTTCTATTTTATATTCTTTTCCGTTATGACTTTTCACAAGATATTGAATTTAGTTTCCTGTGCTACACAGTAGGACCATGTTTATCCACTGCATACGTAAGAGTTTGCAACTACCAACCCCAAACTCCCAGTCCGCTTCTGCCCCTTTCCCGCCGCCTTGTCTGCAAATCTCTTCTCAATGTCTATTGGCCAGTTTCTATTTCCTAGATAAGCTCATTCGTGCCGTGTTTTAGATTCCACATACATGTGATTTCATATGGCATTTGCCTTTCTCTGTCTGAGTGACTTCTCTTAGTATGATAATCTCTGGTTGCATTCGTGTTGCTGCAAATGCCATTATTTTGCTCTTTTGGGGGGCTTTCCTGGTGGCTCAGATGGTAAAGAATCTGCCTGCAATGCAGGAGACCCAGGTTCGATCCCTGGGTTGGGAAGATCTCCTGGAGAAGGGAATGGCAACCCACTCCAGTATTCTTGCCCGGAGAATTCTACAGACAGAAGAGCCTGGCAAGACGCATGCAGTCCACGGGGTCACAAAGAGTCAGACGTGACTGAGTCACTAACACACACACACACATGGCTAAGTAATATTCCATTGTATATATGTACCACATCTTTATCCATTCATCTGTCAATGGACATTCAGGTTTCCATGTTTGGGGTATTGTGAACAGTGCTGCTATGAGCATAGGGGTACATATATCTTTTTGAATTCTAGTTTTGTACAGGTATATTCCCAGAAGTGGGATTGCTGGGTCATAGGCTTAAAACTCAACATTCAAAAAACTAAGATCATGGCATCTGGTCCCATCACTTCATGGCAAATAGATGGGGAAAAAATGGAAACAGTGACAGACTTTATTTCCTTTGACTCCAAAATCAGTGTGGACAGTGACTGCCGCCATGAAATTAAAAGACACTTGCTCCTTGGAAGAAAAGCTATGACAAACCTAGACAGCATATTAAATTGCAGAGACGTTACTTTGCCAACAAAGGTCTATCTAGTCAAACCTATGGTTTTTCCAGTAATCATGTAGGAATGTGAGAGCTGGACCATAAAGAGGGCTGAGCGCCAATGCTCTCACACTGAGGTGTTGGAGAAGACTCTCAGACTGTAAGGAGATCAAAGCCATCAATTCAAAAGGAAACCAACCCTGGATATTCATTGGAAGGACTGATGCTAAAGCCGAAGCTCTAATTCTTTGGCCACATGATGCAAAGAGTCAATTCATGGAAAAGACTCTGATGCTGGGAAAGACTGAGGGCAGGAGGAGAAAGGGGGCAACAGAGGATGCGTTGGTTGGATGGCATCACCAACTCAATGGACATGAGTCTGAGCAGGCTCCAGGAGATGGTGAAGGACAGGGAGACCTGGCGTGCTACAGTCCATGGGGTCGCAAAAAGTCAGAGATGACTGAGCAACTGAACACCAACAAATGGCGATTCCATTTTTCGTTTTCTGAGGAACTTCCGTGTTGTTTTCCACAGTGGCTGCACCGACTTACGTTCCCACCAACGTGTAGAAGGGTTCCTTTTTCTCCACACCCTCTCCAGCATTTATTGTCTGTAGACTTTTTAATGATAGCCATTCTGACCAGTGTGAAGGGATACCTCATTGTGGTTTTGATTCACATTTCGCTAATAATTAGTGATGTTGAATATCTTTTCATGTGCCTACTGGCAATCTAATGTCTTTTTTGGAGAAAAATCTATTAAGGTCTTCTGCCATTTTTTGATTGGGTTATTTATTTTTGTTGTTGAGTTGTAAAAGTTGTTTGTATACAAAATATACAAGAAGCTTTTCAATCTCAACAATAAAAAAAATAAGCCAATGTATTCATTTACTCTTTGGCCACACTGTGCAGCATTTGGGATCTTAATTCCCAAACCAAGGATAGAACCAGCACCCCCTGTATCAGAACTTACACCTGGACCACCAGGGAAGTCCCCATTTAAGCTGATTTTTTAAAGGAAGTTTCTGCAGGCCACCTGTTATGAAACTACAGAGCAATCATAATGTTCTTGGTGCATTAAGACTCCAGCAGAAACTGGGGGGACCCTACTGGATGACGGGTGAGCATCCAGGCAATTCAGGACGACCAGCAGCAAGTTCCAACTGGCTGGTAGAGGGGGATCTAGTTCCCGCAGATTTGGAGAGAGGGGTGTGGCACTGCCTCCCCAAGATGCTCTATAATGGGGATGGCTCCCCCAAAGTAGAAGTAGGAGGCTGGGGGGAGGGCAGTCAAACACCCACAAAGTTCTGCTACCTATTCTCAAAGTCTGGTGTCATGTCCTGAGGAGGATTCAAAGATGAAGCAGAGATGAACCAGGCACGGGACTTATCTTCAAGACGCTTCACAACCTAAGTGTCCGTTCACAGATGAGTGGATAAAGAAGAGGAATGGCATCCTGCAGTGAAATACTATTCAGCCTAAAAAAGAATGAATCTGCCATTTGCAGCAGCGTGGATGGACTTAGGGTCATGCCAAGTAATAAATCAGACAAGTGCTGTATGATATCACACATCAAATAGCGTATGATTCCACTCATACGTGTAATGCAAAACACACAACTAGTGAACACAGCAAAAAAGAAGCAGATTCCCAGATACAGAGAATAAACTAGTGGTTACCAGTGGGCACAGGGTGGGGAGGGGCAAAATGAGGTAGAAAATTCAGAGGTACAAACTTATGTATAAAATAAGCTACAGCCAACGTTTAATAATAATTATAAGTGAAGTATAACCTTTAAAAATTGTGAACCAAGCATTCCCTGGTGGTCCATGCTTAGGACTCCACCCTTTCACTGTCAAGGGTGTAGGTTCAATCCCTCTCCAGGGAACTAAGATCCCGCAAACTACAGCAGAGAGGCCAATAACATAAATAAATAATAAAACATTTTTAAATAAAATTGTGAATCACTATATTGTATACCTTTAACTTATATAATGTTATCAGATCAGTCGCTCAGTTATACATCAACTATAGTTCAGAACTTCCCAGGAGGTAAAGTGCTTAAGAGTCTGCTTGCTAATGCAAGGGACGCAGGTTTGATCCCTGGTTCTGGAAGATTCCACATGCCTTGGAGCAACTAAGCCCGTGTGCCAAACTACTGAGCCCATGAGCTTTAGAGCCTGTGAGCTGCAACAAGGAGCCCGCTCGCCGCAACCACTGAAGTCCACGCGCCCTAGAGCCCAGCACAGCCAAAACCACACGAATAATTTAAAATATTGTTCAACAAAAATTTCTTAAATGAGACTCAAGAGTTTCAGAAAGTCTCATTTTTAATGCTAAAAGCCGAATTTAAATTAATCCATGCTTGGTGCAGGAGTGCTAGCTGGATGAAGCAAAAAGGCCGGGACTTGAAATGTAGAATGTTTCGTTTCAGCTAATGTTTTGATTTACCCCTAGGTAAATCAAAGAAAAGCAGAGTCACACAAGAAAAAAAGAGAGAGAAGAAAAAACAAAAGCAAAGCCAGCACCGGCACGTTTGGTGTGGACCTGCCAGCAGAAGGCAGGTACGGGACTGTCCTCAGCAGCTTTAATTGTAAGGGCCGGAAACCAGAAACAGCCCCGAAGTCTTTTCAGCAGGAAAGTGGATAAGCCATGGTGTGTTTCTGTAACAGACGCCCTCGGGAATAAATACGAATAAACTACAAATAGAGAGGAATTTTACAAACTAGAAAAGCCAGACACACAGGTGAACATGACCTTAACCCCAGGTATATAATACTCTTGCCTGGAGAACCCCATGGACAGAGGAGCCTGGCGAGCTGTAGTCCATGGGGTCGCAAAGAGTCAGACACGACGGAAGTGACTAAGAACACACATACAAACTTCTTCAACAGCCCCAACTACACTGTAGCTGTTTAGAAAAAGAAAAGAAAACTAAACTGTAATATTAGAAGCCAGAACAGTGAGTACTTTGGGGCTGAGGGAAGAGAAGGTGGTTGGAAACAGCCTCCTGGGGTGTGCCTGGTGGGAGTTAGGTGGGAATTTGCTTCAGGAAAGTTTATGAACCCTCAGGTTTTATGTGCTGGTGTTTCTTAGAGAGTCTGTTAAGAACCTGAAGATAGCCCTAAGAAAAGCAAATTAGAACAACCATTGGTAGTGTGTTTGCCTGGTATCCATTATGAACCCGGGCTGTGATTCCAACTGGGCACTGGGAGGGAAGCAGGAGGGGCAATGCTGGGACCCCTGATCCCAGGCTTTCATCCTGAGGCGACAACTCAAAGAAAAGAACTCCAAGTATATACAAAGGTATATACTGATGCCATTTATAAGAAGAAGATGCGTGAGAACCATCCAAGTGGGACCACAAGGGACTCTCCACAACCTGTGTCCTAAGTCCCCTCCCAGGCCATTTCACAGCTCCCCACCCCAAATCACTGTGCAATTCCCTCCCTCAGTCCTGAGTTTATGTCTGTGAAAAATCTTACAAAGGCTTAAGAATCAAATATCATTCCGTGAATCACCTTTATTGGGAAGGCTTGAATTACTTGAAATGGACACTTCATGACCACACACATCCCTGGCTCTGATGTATGCTGTCTTTGTCATTTAGCCGCCATTCGTGTTGACTGTGGGGTCTTTCAATGACTTTTTAGCCATTTTAGGGTTTTCCCTCAAGCACCTCTTGGCAAGAAATCTGAGCAGTCTCTCGGAGCATCAGCAGTGGTTCTTCCAAACCAGAAACTTGTGCCAGAGCCAAAAGTGTCACAGACGAACGGCGAGTGCTCCAGACAGGGACATCTTAGCTTGATGGCCGGAGGCACCAGTGTGCCAGTGAAGAAGCTCTGCCGGGACTCGCGACTATCTGAGGACATCGTCTCCTCCTCCGCTTGGCAATCTCTTCTTACTGGAATATGATCTGGGACATAGGCTCCCAGGAAATAGCAGTAGGGGCCAAGTGAGTGATCTGATGCTACCTGTGTGCCAGGCACAGTGGGGGCGGGGGCAGGTTGGTTACCAGTCAAGTCACCAGCTCTGTAAGGTCCGCGTGCTGTCCAAATTCTACACATGAGGACATGAGCGATGCTAGGAAGGTGGGGATTCGCATTACTTGCTCTGTGACCCTGGACAAGCCCCTTAAACTCTCTGGGCCATAGTGCCCTCCTCTGGGAAACACAAATAATAATTCATATCCCCTATCTCCCAACTCAGTGTGGAAAAGACTCTGAAGTCAAACAGACTTGGCCCAGAGCTTTGATCCTGCTCCATATGCTGTGTGACATAAAGGATCGGAGGTCATTTCACCGTAGAACCTGGAAACCAGAAATAATCCAGTCCCTGCTACACTGCAGGAAATGAGGTCAGTGGTCTCCTGCAGGCCGGGTGTAGAGTGCTCAGTGAGTGAGGGGTTTCCTCCAGCCCCAGGCGCCTTTCCTGCACCTTGAGAGCTCGCCTCACATCAGCTCCTCCATGGGGGCTGCCTCCTCCGGTCCCCACCTCCCAGGTTGGAGCTTCGAGGTTGGGGGCAGGGAGTTGCGAGCATCGGGGAGGGCACTGCGGCCCCCCACGTCCGTCCCCTTCGAATCATCTGTAAAATGGGCAGCAAAGCTACACGGATGCGGGTGCCCCCGGGGGCGAGCTGTTTTCCGCACCTCCCGCATCGGAAGTGAAGGCTGGCGGGGCAGGGGGCCTCGGATGTCCCCTCTGCGATGGGAAAACAGTCACCATAACTGTCAGAGGACGTGCGGCCTGTCTGATTAAAAAAAAGCCAGGGTCTGCAGGCCGGAGCTGCGCGGCCGAGCCAGGGACACGGCCAGGGACGAGCGTGGAGGTGGGCAGGGGAGCAGGCGCGCCTGGGGCAAGTAACCCAGGGCTGGAGTCTGGGCTGAGAGCAGACAGTCCTGGGGGGCCCACCCAGCCCTGTCCATACCATTTCGTGTCTCCGAGCTGATCGCAGGGCTGGGCTGGGCCAGTGCTGCACTCCCTGGGGCGTTAGGACATCGCAGGGGCTCCACGCCAGGCGAGTCTGACTGCAGCCTCCATCCACCCCACGGCCACCCCTGGCTTTGTCCCCTGCGTCCCGGCCCCGTCTCCCCCGACGTCCCCGGGGGGCAACCCTTTCTGTCGCCTGCAACCTGCGGTTTGCAGCGAATTCATCCGTAAGAGCCCAAGGCCGGCGACCCCGGGTTCACAATGACTGCCAAAGACCAACACCTGCGCGCCCAGGATCACCGCGTGGGGAGTCGGTGGAGAGACGGATTGAGCCGCGGCTTTTCTATTCCGAGAGCCGGGGCTCGGCGACCCCTGGCGGGCCTCGGTGGACTGGGTGCAGTGCCAGGGACTGTCCGCCAGGTGGCGCCCGCACGGGCCCGCCGCGTCCAGGCTTCCCCGGGCAGCCGGTCCACAGGCTCCCTGGCTCCACGGCTGTGTCTGTGACGCGTTTCTCGCCCCCGCCCCTGCCTCTGGCCTGGGGACCAAACCTTCTGCATGGCCCGGAGGCAGAGGACTGCTGCCTGAAACTGGAGTCCTGCCTCACTGTGATGGGAGAGGGTGAATTGGGATGGCTTGACTCTTCATCTTTCAGTTTCCTATCTTTTTGCCTTTTCATACTGTTCATGGGGTTCTCAAGGCAAGAATACTGAAGTGGTTTGCCATTCCCTTCTCCAGGGGACCACATTTTGTCAGAACTCTCCACCATGACCCGTCCATCTTGAGTGGCCCTACACAGCATGGCTCATAGTTTCACTGAGCTAGACAAGGCTGTGGTCCATGTGATCCATTTGGTTAGTTTTCTGTGATTGTGGTTTCCATTCTGTCTGCCCTCTGATGGAGAAGGATAGAGGCTTGTGGAAGCTTCCTGATGGGAGAGACTGACTGAGGGGGAAACTGGGTCTTGTCCTGATGGGCGGGGCCATGCTCAATAAATCTTTAATCCAATTTTCTGCTGATGGGTGGAGCTGTGTTCCCTCCCTAGAAAACTAAGATTGTGGCATCTGGTCCCATCACTTCATGATAAATAGATGGGGAAACAGTGGCTGACTTTATTTTTTTTTGGGGGGGTGCCTCCAAAATCACTGCAGATGGTGACTGCAGCCATGAGATTAAAAGACACTTGCTCCTTGGAAGAAAAGTTATGACCAACTTAGGTAGCATAATAAAAAGCAGAGACATTACTTTGCTAACAAAGGTCTGTCTAGTCAAGGCTATGGTTTTTCCGGTAGTCATGTATGGACGTGAGAGTTGGACTATAAAGAAAATTGAGCACCAAAAAATTGATGCTTTTGAAGTGTGGTGTTGGAAAAGGCTCTTGATAGTCCCTTGGACTGCAAGGGGATCCAACCAGTCCATCCTAAAGGAAATCAGTCCTGAATATTCATTGGAAGGACTGATGCTGAAGCTGAAACTCCAGTACTTTGGCCACCTGATGTGAAGAACTGACTCATTGGAAAAGACTCTGATGCTGGGAAAGATTGAGGGCAGGAGGAGAAAGAGACGACAGAGGATGAGATGGTTGAATGGCATCACCAACTCGATGGACATGAGTTTGAGTAAACGCCGGGAGTTGGTGATGGATAGGGAAGCCTGGCATGCTGCAGTCCATGGGGTTTCAAAGAGTCAAACGCAATTGAATGACTGAACTGAACGACTCTTCACTGGGCTGTGTGACCTTGGACATGTCACTCACCCTCTCTTGGCCTGTTAGTTTATCTTCACAGTACACAAAGCAGTTCATTCAAGACCTTTGGGTTCTGGCACTTGACCCCAGGTTGTAGACAGAACTGGCACCAGTTCAGGGTTGCAGTGTGGGGTCGGAGAAACTGGACTGTATGATCTGAGAGCTTGGGAGCCACTCTCTGCGGGATCAGGGTGACTGATAGGTAGATGGATAGATAGAGCGTCCCCACTGGTCCCTGGCTTTTTTGGCACAAAGGATGGGAGGATGCCTGGCTGGGCATGCCGCCAACACCAGGGCTCCCCTGACCAAGGGGCCTTGCCCACAGGATTCTCACCTTGAGAATCCCAGACTCCAGAGGGGCCAGCCCTATCCCCATCACCAGTGCTGTGGCACTGCCTGGCTCATCTGCAGTGTGACTTGTCACCAAATGGAGGTGCCACACCCCTGGTGTTTTCTGTGGCAAGGACTCCTAGCCATCTCCCGGCATCCATTTCCCAGCCTCCCTTGGAGCTGAGTGTGGCCACACGCCCTAGTTCTGACCAGTGGGAAAGAAGCATTCCATTCTCCCTGGTTGGTCTGCAGACTCAGGGACAGGGAATACTGAGCATCTTCAACCATGAAGATAGGGAGGGTGCTGCACCCTAAGGATGACAGAGCAAAAAGATGGAAGGAGCCTGGGTCTCTAACTCTGCTGGTGGTGGGGGTCTCCTTATTGATGCTGCACAGCTAGTGCTCCAGCTATAAAGAGAAATACACGTTTAACTTGCTTAAAATCATTGTTCTTAACTTCTGCTCTAGCAACATCAGCAGTTTCCTTGTTCGGTCATTGAAATAAGACAATCATACGACTAGCTACTATTTAACAAGTGCTTACTGCACCAGGTGTATTAGTCAGCTTTCACTAGGTTATGCTGCGGTAACAAATTAGTCCAATCTCAGTGGTGTACAACAAACACAGGCTTCCTGATGGTGTTACATGTTGGCCCTGTGAGTTGTCTGCAGCCCTGCTCCACTCAAAGACATGCCTCCCTGAACAGTGATGCTGTTCCTAACTTCCAAGGGAGGAGGGAGAACACGTAGGTGTGATTTTCTTGGGTGAGGTTTCTTGCTCTGAGGTTCCTACTGTGACCTGTCTGCTGTGAGCCCTCCAGAGGGAACAAAGGGGGAAAAGATCTTTGCTGGGACCCTCCAGCTGGGACCCTCCTTTGCTGGGCACACGTCATGGCTGAGGGCATGGGTGCCAAATAGGTGCCCAAGGTCACATTTCTGGCCAGCAGGAAATCTTGCTAGGAGATCACTCAACTCCCAAGGTCCCATCTCTTTCCCCTAGCCCGGCAGTCAGGACCTAGCACCCTCCTCCAGGCTTCAGAGAGAATCTACATTTCTAGCCCCTACTCACTTGGACCTCCTGACCAGTTTCCCACTTCCAGTCCTTGGCTGATTGGACCAGGGAGAGACACCTGATCCAAGCTGAGCCAATCCAAATATTCAAGAAATTGAAAAAGGACACAGAAGATGAGACAGAATATTGTAACTAAGTTAATAGCAGTAGAAATAGTAACAGTGAAAATAACGGCAGCTAAGGTGTATCAGGCGCTTCTGGGTAGGATCTGTGAGCGCTTGACAAGTATGAAATCCTGGTAACTGGCGGTAGTCAGATGAAGTGATCTGAGTCTCAAAAAGGGGAAAGGACTGCCCTGAGGTTATCTGGGCATGCATACCTCTGTCTCTTCTGGGATTAACTTCTTGAACAGGGCATTCCAGGATCTTCAAAACCTGGTACCAGATCCCCTCCTACCCCATCCCTCACCCTTCCCCCAGCTTTCTCCAAATGACTCACAATTCCTTTCCTTCCCGCCTCCACACCTCTGCCCTTGCAGTGACTTCTGCCTGATCTCCAAGTCCCTGCTTAAACACCTCCTCTTCCAGAAAGCTTTCATCATCCCTCTCCTCCACTGCAGATGCCCTGGGCCCCCAGCGCTGGACACAACCCAGAGACCACAAGCGGTGCTCCCTTTGTGTGTCCACCTTCCCTGCAGATCGGCCTCCTTAAGGGCAGAGCCCGCTTCGGGTGGGCACCGGGTGCTGAGCCCTCTTGTGCCTGTTCCACTTCATTCTCTTGGAGTGGGGGATTATGTTTATATCACAACACCATTTTACAGAGAGTGAAAAGGAAGGCTCAGGAATACCGAGTGGCCTCCCCTGGGTCACACAGCCTGTTAAGTGGCTGAGCCACAGTTCCAACCTCAGTCTCAGATGCCTAGGTCTGGGCCCTGATCTAAATCACTTCCTTCTCTACCTTCCTTCACTCCTGTCTCTGAAAAAGGAGGCGGGGAGGGTCCCAGGGCAGGGGTGAAGCAAGGGAACTGGGAGGGGTCTGGGTGGGCGGAGGCCAAAGCAGCTGGCTTCAAAGACAGAACCATAGGGCCTGGGAGGTGGGGACTGCTGCTTCCAGACACTTTTCCCCATGGCTTTCTGGGGCTTCGTCTCCTTCTGCAGGTGGTAAGTTTCCCCGCCTGCTCCTGGGTCAGCCCCAGCTCCGTATCACGCAACTCCTCTCCTGTGTTCTCGGAGAAACAATTCAGGTTCCACACCGACAGTCTATAAAGTCCTTCCCCAG
>NW_011495069.1:11106696-11109282 GCF_000754665.1 Bison bison bison | reverse complement strand
TCTGTTTTCAGACCTCCAAGGGCTCACAGTGTCAGGGGGTTGAGCCCCAGATGTTGAGTCTCCTGTTTGAAGTGCTCTGTAATCTGGCCCTGACCCCCTTTCATGCCATCCTCTGCTCCCCTCTAGCACGTGACTCCCACCCATGCCTCCAGATTGCCTGCCTGCTCGCCTGGAATGTCTCCCCGCTCTGCAGCCGGAAAAATACTCTGACCCTGAAATCCACGGGGGGGACTCCTCCTCCATGAAGTCTTCCCTGCTGCCTACCCCAGACATGGGGTCAAGCTGCTGCTTCCTCAACTTTTGGTGGCTGGTCTTTTTACCACCCCCACACGAAGCATCTGGATGAGGCCCAGGGCTGATGCCTCTCTGGTCCCCAACAGCCAGCCCAGAGAAAGTGGCTAAGGAGACACAATCGCCAGCCTCAGCTTCACGTTTTATTGGTGTAAGAACCAGCTAAAGGCCAGAAAAACTCTAGCGTGGGGCTCCATCCTCATCGTAGCCCTTTGGGCTCGTTCCAGCCATTGTCCCCACTTTGCAGAGGAGGGAAGAGAGGCAGAAAGCAGGGGAGCTGATTGGGCCGCAGTCATGGGACTAGTGGCAAGCTGCGTAACATTGTGGTTAAATCCGGTCCCCAGCGGTGCCACCGACCGGCTGTGTGACCGCAGGCAAGCCTGGACCTCACTGTCCCTGTCTCTGTACGTGTGACAAGGGGTGACGACGATGCCTCACTCTCACAGCTGCCTGGCACACTTAGGGAGGTTAACAGGTATGAAGAGCCCGGCAGCAGGGAGCTCTGCGCAGTGGTGGTATTCCTGCTGTTGTCTCTCTGTCTAGGGGCTCAGGTAGGGGGCTGGCTTCATCCTGTCCCCCAAGGGCGGGGATTTCAGCTCCCTGCCCTTCCAGTGTCACATCGGCTCTTCTCTGGACTGCGGAGGGCAGCGGAGATGGGGAGCTGGTTCTGCCTGTGGCACCGAGACACCTGGTGAGAAGCCCAGCTTGCCAAGCTCAGAGCTTCCCTGGGTGGGAGGAGATGGCTTTGGGGTCCATATCCCAGAGCCGTCTAAGGCCTTGAGCCCCAGTGGGACCTGTGACTCTGGGGCTTGAAGCCCAGCTCGCTATTTACCAGCCGGGTCACCCTGGTCGAGGCCCAGCCCCTCTGGGGCTGTTGGTGTCCATCCCTGTAACAGGGGGCCTCGGGACTGGGCTTCTGGACTCTACTTACCCATCAGTTCTCTCTGAATGGGCACCCCAGCCCTTTCCTCCCTGGGAAGGTCACGTTACACAGGCAGGGGCTGTGACCTGGCTGAGGGCATCCAGCAAATGACTGAGCAGCATAATCACACCGGGGGCTCAGAGCCAGGCTTCCACTCTGAACCAGGGTTCTGGATTCTTAGTTGAGCCTGTGGTTCCGTTGCAGGTTGGGGGGAAGGGGAGCCCACTGGCACAGGGTTGTGAAGGTTTTAGAAACCTCTGGGGCTCAGGCAAGAAATCCAGGGCAGACTAGCCCCAGGCAGATGCACTGTTCTAAAAATGATGATGAGAGAAGATGGATTCCCAGGTCCTGCGGATGTGTGGCCCCAGGGTGGGGCTGGGACATGCAGGCGTCACTAGTCGCTTCCTCCCCATGGTGGCTTCTGGAAAGCACCTGGAGCCTCAGTTAGGCAGGGACCTCAGGGTCACCGTGTCTGTTTCTCTGCCTTCACAAAGAAGGCTCAGGGTAGCACGCTGACCACTGTGGTCCCTAGGGGACAGCTCACCCAGGCCCCTCCTGGTTCAGAAGTGGAGGGGTCCAGGTCATACAAGACCAAGGCACAATTTGAGATCAGTGTCCCAATATTGAGACACTGGCTGTCTACACACCTGCACACCCACAGGGCTAAACCATCAATGGACTTCCATCTGTGGAGGGTCGGGGGGCACCAGTCAGTCTGACTGCGTGTCTGTGGGCAGGTCTCTTTGCTCCTCTGAGCCTCATCTGTAAAGTGGGCATAATATTGACCTCCCTGAGCCCTCAAGAGAATTGAAAAGGGTTGTGTCCAAGAAGAGGGGCCCTTTTCTCCCCAACCACCCCAAATGACCAAAGAAAGTTTCTCTGACCCACAAACTCTGTCTTTGGGGTCTGAAGCCCACAGGCAAAGGGGGAGCGGCTGTTCAGTGGATGTCCGCTTTGTGCCAGGGGCTGAGCACGTGAACTCTAACCTTCGAAACACTGGGAGTATTACTCCCCGCTTTTTTGCAGATGGGGAAACAGAGAGTTTTGTTTCGTTTCGTTTTCTTACCTCCTGTTCCCTGAAATGGGCCCCAGGGGTAGAAATTAGGAGGGGGCCCAGTGGCGGGGGAGATGGGCCAGTTGAGGGCCAGTGGTGGGCAGGCACTGAGCTGGGCACAGGGGTGAGCAAGAAAAGCCGAGTCCTGCCCCTCAGAGCTCATGGCCACAGGGGACACAGACAGGACATAGACTCAGTTCCCTAACACTGATTCCAATTCATCTACGTGCAGTGCTGCTTCGGGGAGTCTTGTGCGTGTGTGGGTAGGTGGTGGGGGGGGCAGTGGTGGGGAGGAAGGTAACAGAAGGGTAGAGGACGG
>NW_011495069.1:11105731-11106466 GCF_000754665.1 Bison bison bison | reverse complement strand
TGAGTAGGAGGCACGGGGACAATCAGGGGCGCAGGAGCTCCCGACAGGGGGCAAGGCACGTGCCAGAACGCAGAGGATTTGGGGATAGAAACAAGCTCAGCTACCCAGGAGGCATGAGTGAGAGGGGCAGGGCTGGTTTGTGGAAGCAAGAGGGATCTAAACTCAACTCCAATACTCTTGCCCAGAAAATCCCATGGACAGAGGAGCCTGGAGGGCTACAGTCCATAGGATTGCAAAGAGTCGGACACGACCGAAGCGACTTAGCACACAGTACACAAACTACACTTGGGAAAAAACTGGGGAGCCCCCTGAGGGCTTGAAGCAGGGAGTGAGTGAGGAGTTCAGATTCACCCACCTCTGAGACCTGGGTTCATCTGATCGTGAGTAGAAAGATGCTTGGTGCCCACCTGGGGAAGAGCAAGGCCTGGCCTGCAGCAGGACAGGGGCACTGGGGCACTGATTCAAGATCCCTGGACCAGGGTCCACAGGGGCTTGATGGATTAGACAGAACCGGGAGAGGAAGGTGCCCAGATGACCCTGAAGTATCTGGCCTTAGGCTGGGTGATGGGTCCACTCACAAAGTGAGAAGAAGGGAAAGAGCAGGAACCGACTGCTCCCCGCTGTCCAGGCAGATGGCTGGCTGCTGGAAGCGGGGTTCCTCCTGGGGCCCAGAATAGAAGAAGCCCCAACACTGGGGAGGGCAGAGTCCTGAGGAGGGCAGAAGGCGGGAGGAAC
>NW_011495069.1:11105320-11105605 GCF_000754665.1 Bison bison bison | reverse complement strand
GGGAGGAACAGGTGGTAAACGGCGGAGCAGAGGGGGCAGCGGGACGAGGCCCGGGAGACCCCGGGTTGGCCTCTGGAGTTGGTGACCCAGTGAGCTGAGAGGGGCAACGGGGTCGGGTGGGGCTTGGGGAAACGCTGAGAGGGCGGATGTGGGGTCCGTGTGTGAGGAGCGCACCGAGGGCGAGACGAAAGGTTCTCCGGGGGAGCAAGAAGCGGGAGGAGGCAGGAAGGGGGCTGCGGCCCCTGCGGAGCGCCAGCCACGGCCCAGACGCGAGCTCGGGCCGCA
>NW_011495069.1:11103892-11104917 GCF_000754665.1 Bison bison bison | reverse complement strand
GGGCGCCGCGGATTTCCGAACCCGCCTCCTCATTTGAGACCAGCACCGCCCCCCCACTCCCGCTAGGCAGCATCTTCTTCGGGGAGGCTAGGGAGGCCGGCGACGCTCCATCCGATTCCCTCGGCTCTGAGAATCCGGTTCTTCTCTAATTACCTCCCCGCCAACGTGATTGGAGCAGGGCATGGCCACACACTCCAGTATTCCTGCCTAGAGAATCCCAAGGATAGAGGAGCCTGGCGGGCTACAGTCCATGGGGGTTCCAAAAGAGTCAGACACTACTTAGCAACTAAACGGCAAAGTGATTCCTCTCCCGAGCGCTCGGGGGCGTACCCCGGGCTGTGCCCCTCTAGTGTGCCCCGCCCTTAACGCCGAATTTTCACCCCTCGGCATCTTGTGAAGCAGAGACCATCACGCCCATTTTACAGGTGAAGACTGTGAGGTTCAGATTCAGGAAGGTTCAGATAGTAAGGTCGGGCGGAGCAGGAACTCTGGCCGCCTCCTCGGGAAGCTTCCCGGACGGCGCTTGGCACCTGTGGGCTCTCAGTTGCCCGAGGGTCCTCTCCGGGGCGCCTGGAAGGGATGGACTGTGCGAGGCGGGGGAGGACGTGCGGCTTGCCTTGGGTCTGCTCGCTCCGGTTGTGGGGCGAGGCAGGGGTCTCAGTCTTCCCACGTGGGGAGGGCACCCTCCCAGGCCTTCTGAAAGACGTCAGCCGGGGACTTGGGGCCCTCGGATCCTCCGAGTCACCGGGCGCGTACACAGCGCTTACCTTCGAGCCTCGGCCTGGAGACTCGCTGCCTCCTTCCAGCCGTGGGGCCGGGCCGGACACTGGCTGGACACCGGCCGAACTGGCCCCGGGGCTCCCGGTGGGCGGGGCGGGGGCGGGGCCGGACCGGGGCGGGACCGGGCCAGGGGGCGGGGCCGGGCGCCAAGAGTCCACGGAGACCGCTGCAGGGCTGGAGCCCAGGCGTGCGGACTCGGACCCGGACCCAATCCGGCGCTGAGCGCCAGGTAAGCGAAACTAGGG
>NW_011495069.1:11102440-11103792 GCF_000754665.1 Bison bison bison | reverse complement strand
GACCGGGAGCTGCGTTCCCTTTTTTCCCGCGGCAGGAGTGTGGACGCGCGTGGAGGCGGGACCCCGGAGTGTTAGGAATCCGGCCCTCGGCAACTTCCTGCGACCAGGGATCTTCGGACTGTGGCTCCAAGTTGCTGCCTCTCCCGGGGTCCCCAGCGTCGACTCACGCCCTCCAAAATCTCAGTGTCTCTGAGCTTGTCCCCATCCCTCTCTCTGCAGGCCTCCGTTTCCTTCCCTACCCGCCGGGACCCGAGGGTGGCTCGAGAGTTGGGACGGGGGCGCCAGCTCTGGGCTGGGGCTGGGGTGGTCATTTCTCCAGTTTGGGGCTGGGGAAAGAGCTCCATACTCAGAGACCAGGCGGGGAACCGGCCTCCCCTCCTCCCAGAACGCTCCCAGGGCTGTGCCGAGAAGTGCCCGGGGTTGGGTCCTGTGTGGACGCCCCCCCGTCCTGCGTGGCGTGCGCTGCGTGACCCCAGCAGACCCGTCCACTTCTCCGGGCCGCAGTTTCCCTCTGTGAACCCCAGGCCTTGGACGCGGAAGACGCCGGGCTCCATGCTAGGGCCTGGGCCTTCAGCGCTTCTGTCGGAGGCAGGGATGGGATGTCCTGCTTTGAGCTTTGGGGTGCGGATGGGGAGAGAGAAGGGTAACAAGGCCGCCTTGCTGGGGCCTCGGCTACGGGTTCCAGCGATGCAGCTGTTGGGAAACCAGACTGGGGCAGTCAAGACGCACTACTGGACAGCGAGGTCCCTACCCTCCTCTCCTGCGGGGCCCGGAGCTCCTGGGCCGGGGCACCGTTTCCTCCCACACCCTGTCTTTCGTGGGGGCTACATCACACGTATCCCGGCTACTCCCGCCCGGCCTGGATTCAGTCCCTCAGGCCGCAGGCCGGGTCGCACCAGCAGCTGGGAAGGGCTTACGCCTGGCGGCCCAGACCCTGGGGTGCAAGGGCGGTGCTGCTCTGGCTGGGACGCGGGCCACTAAGGCCTCGGGCTGAGGAGGCCGGAAAGGAGGCCAGGCGGCGGGAAAGGGGGATGATTCATCCGGAGGAGCCCAAATTGGAAACGCTGCAACCTGGGGGCCAGGAGAGGAGCTCACCGGCAAGGCCCGGAGCCTGGCACCCATGGCCCCCTGCCTCCTGCCCGGACCGTAGATGGGCGGCTGGAGGAGGGGAAGGGGGCTCTTCGCGGAGTTTCAAGAAATCCTGCGCAAAGTCTGCCGCTGGTTTTGGTCTGAGCGGTCTTCTCAGAGTCTAGCTCAAGTCTGTCTTGCTGCAGCTTCAGTGCTGACTGAGGAGGTCTGGAAGGAGGGGGCGGGCAGGAAGAGGCTGGAGTCCGTGACAACCCCCCCCCCCC
>NW_011495069.1:11101798-11102340 GCF_000754665.1 Bison bison bison | reverse complement strand
TCTCTCCTTTTGACTCTCCCTCCTTTACTATATGGTGCAGCCACGTGCGGGGGTGAGCTCGATCGCGGGCGGGACTTACCCTGCAGACGCCGCTGCCGGGGGCCCTACGCCTCCCTGAGCCAGGGACCTGCAAGCTGGCCAAGAGGGCGCCGGCGGCCGGAGCCCCGCAGCCGAGGATGCGCCAAGGAGCCAGCCCGCGCCCCCCTCCCTCGTCTCCGCCCGCGGGTCCGGCCAACTCCGGCTTCTGCCGCGCGTCCCTGGCTCGGAGCTCCGCTGCGGAAAACCCGAGCGGGGGCGGCTCCCCGCCTCGCAGCCCGGGAAAATCCGGGGGTGGCCGCCAGGGATCTCCAAGCGTCCTGGGCGAGGCGGCCCCATCTTCCCTCCCAGACTGGGGCCCCCGACCTGGCGCTCCGACCGTAGGCCCGTCGGTTCACTCCTTGCCTCCCCACTCCTCTCCGCAGAGCGCCCAGACGGCGGCGAGATGACGGCCGGGAGCCCTGGAGACTGCGGGGAGGTGCGGAGGAGCCCCGAGGGCCGCGTCT
>NW_011495069.1:11012366-11101427 GCF_000754665.1 Bison bison bison | reverse complement strand
CACGGCCCGCACGAGCGGCTGAGACTCCTTGGGCCGGTGGTCATGGGCGTCGGCCTATTCGTGTTCATCTGCGCCAACACGCTGCTCTACGAGAACCGCGACCTGGAGACGCGACGGCTTCGCCAGGGGGTGCTGCGGGCTCAGGCGCTGCGGCCCCCGGACGGCCCAGGGTGGGACTGCGCGCTCCTCCCCAGCCCCGGCCCCAGGACTCCCCGAGCCGTAGGCTGCGTGGAACCAGAAAGCTGGGACCTGTCCCCGCGTAGGGGTACCTCACCCGTCCCGTCAGTGCGGAGTCTGCGTTCAGAGCCAGCTAATCCTCGCTTGGGGTTACCTGCCCTGCTTAACAGCTACCCACTGAAGGGCTCAGGACTGCATCCACCCTGGGGTCCGCGGCCCCAGGCCGGCCATGTGATCATCACCGTGCAGCCCTCTGGCTCCTGCATCGAACATTCCAAGTCTTTGGATCTGGGCCTCGGAGAGCTCCTGCTGGGGGCCCCAGCGGCTAGGGACTGTGCTCACCGAAGCTGGCCACGGCTGGACCGCCTCAGTCTGGGGGGTTATGCCAAGTTGGGAGCAGGAGGGGACTTGGGGGCCCGGGTCTGAGGAGGAGGGGCACAGCCTGCTGTGAGGCTGCAGCGTGGACCGTGGTACAGCCCTAGGAGTCCTGATGTCTAGTAGAGGTTTCAGTCACATCCCAGCGGGGGAGGGGGATGGATGCTCCAGCCCCAACAGCTGCCAAGGCCTCCTGACTTGCATGTCGGCAAAGAAATGCCAACTGCACAAGGGTTCAAAAAGCTAGAGAGGTTGTGTTTTAATGTGGACTCTGGAGACCAGCAGGACTCAGCCTCAGGAATTCCTTCAGCCTCCAAAAGTGGCCTTAGCCCTGGACAGATATGAGGGGGCTGGAGGCCCAGGGGATACATCTGGTGGGTGTCTTGGCACACCCCAAGTGATGGGTGAGGGTCCTCAGACCTGGAAGGTAGGTTGTGGTGTTACAGGCTGGGACAGGCTCCCTCCAAGGTGGCACTGGTGCTGGGGTTTGGGCCTCTGGGAAGATGGGCAACGCCGTAGAGTTGAGACCTTCCACTGCCATCTGGGACTGAGCCTTTAACTCCCACCACCTAAACCTCTTTCGCCCTCAGCCATGCTGGGTACATCTGGTAAGGGCTATACTATTGCCAATGCCTCCGTACTAGGCTCTGGCCCTTCCCCAAACAGGCCTGAGAAGCCCCCTTCTCTCCTTTGTCGTGTGGCCCATGCTGTGAAATCTTTCTCCGGGTGGCAAAATGCATTTGCCAGTTCTCAGAAATCCTTTTATATGTTGAAGCACCCTTTTGGTCAGTGTGGATAGCCTTAGAAAATGGCTTGGATTTGTGTCTCCCTGACCCATGTTTTTCCTAAGTTGCCAGTAGGGGAAGAGAACTTTAAAAGTTGATCAATCTTCACAGAGTCAGGTTTTTTTTTTTTTTTTTTTGAGTTTATTGAAAAATGCAATACAAGAGGAAGCAAGACCAAACTAAACAGTAGTATCTAAACACTACCACCACTTCTCTTACTACAAAAGACCCAGATGGCAGACCTAAATATTGCCTATTTAATCTAAGGTTGTTGTCAATTTGATTCGACTGCCATAGTCTCCTATTTTGTTGAGAAATGAAAACAACTACTTGATATGATTCATAATTTTTTTTTTTTTTAATTTACAAAGCTCCTTCATTTTTGTCACCAAAATAAAACATTTGAGAGAGATTTGTAAAACCAGCCAGCCCAGGGACTGAGATACTGGGCAGGTATTTCCCATGAGCATTCCTTGGTGTTGGTCAGGCCGTAGCTCTGGCTCCATTTCCAAAGGTGGACTGTTGCCTCGCCACCCTTAGCTGCCCTGCAGAACACACGGCGGGGACTGGGGGCGGGCAAAGATTCCCTGACAGGTCCCTGCAGCCAGGCTCTGTGGGGCCTCAGCTGATAAATTCAGGTTCTGCTTTGTGGGTGGGTGGGTGACAGAGACCTCAAGTGGCTTGGAGGAAATCTTTATTTCTCAAGTGGAATAAAAATCAAATTGCAGCGAGAGTTGGTACTGTGGTGTGTCTGAGTCACTTTAGGAAAATGGCTGCTAAGTTGTTGACCCTGGAAATGAACTCTTCTCCCCTCTTCACCATTTCCACCTGGACAGTCTGTTTTTCTTCTCACGCACGCACGCACACAATTGCAAGAAGGAAAAAAAAAAATTCAAACAACCGCCAAACACCAAGTTCGGTAACCAGAGAGGGAGGAAGGTGAAAGAGGCTTGGGAGGATACCCCTCGCATTGGCTTGTCCATATCATGGCTTCACAGTGCGGCAGGGCATTGGAGATCTTCTGGTCCAGTTTATAGTCAGGGAAGCAAGGAGAAGTGAAGTGAGCTGGTAACAGACCGAGGGGAAGTTCAGGCCCCCGATGTGTGGTCCAGGGCTGTGAAAGCAGCCACTCTGAGCAGGTATCACGGGATACAGGGGCATCAGATTCCTGACGCACGTGCCCTGCCCTCTTCCTTTGCCCATCTCCATTCCACAGGTGTCAGCTCTGGGCTCCTGCAGGTCTTCCAAGCAGCAGAGCTGGCCACTGGCAAGCAAGCTCATCTGGCACATCTGCTTGATGTGAGCTGGATTCCCAAGGTCGCCACCACTCCGGGTCACAAAGCCCTTGGCTTGGGCACCGCCCAGAAAGCCCCGTCACTCCAGACCTACGCTCCCAGGATGTCAGTCTGTTCCTGAGACAGGGCGCTCTCCTTCCCCTACGGCCGGTGACACATCCTACCTGAGCTCCTCCCTGTCCCTGCCCAGAGATAGAGCTACCTGTGGGTTAGTGACAGTCTCAAGGAAGGACTCAGAGAAAAACGCACACACGTGAGATCAGTTCAAACCAATTGCATCTGTTGAGACAAAGTTCAGCCAGTGGACTCCAGGCATGTGCTGCTGGGTCCCACTGCGGGGAGCAGAGGCTTGTAGCCGCCTCTGCTCACCGCCCTGGAGCCCCCAGCAATGGCTGGGTGTGACCCACTGTCCACCTCAGGGAGCTGACCTTCTGTCCTAGACTTAGGATTCTAAGACCGTGTAGGCAGATCTGTCTACTGGAAGATTAGAGAAGGCCTACTGAATAAAAATGCCCCCCGCCCCCAAATCTTTACCAGGAATAGTGGGATTGGGGACATCAGTTCCTCATTTTCAAAAACAAACAAAAAGAAACCTTAAACCCACCACAAAAATCAAGCCACGAAACCGGACAGACCTCAGATGGCAAGTGGGGATGAGCGGAGCTGGTGTTTGTGCCCCTTTGTCAAGGGGGGTTTTGTGGGGAGGGAGGCCCGTGAAAGCCATCCCCCTGCTCCAGAAAGGATAATCTGCAAGCAGGTGCCGCTGGTGAGGAGTAAGGTCATGGACCACAGTCGCCTGCTGGGTTACACTCCCTGTCACCCGAGGATTAGAGAGAGAGGCCCAGGGGTGGTCTCCTGGAAATACATCCGAGCAGATCTGGCTGAGTGAGGCAAACCCCAGCACACCCTCGTGTCAAGTGCACATTCCCAGAACTAGAAACCTTAAAAAAAAAATCTCGTCAGCTTGCCTTGTCCACATCACCAGTAAAAATGTGCCATCAGTGCTTCTGGCCCAAAGTGCCTACTTCCCCATGAGTTTTGGTCTCCTGAGATGGGAGGTGGCGGGGGGAGCTCTTAGCTGAGCCACTGCTTCTGATGAGGTAAGAGGGGAGGGAGGGCAGGAAGGTGAAGGCCACGGATACAGTCAAACATTCACAGTATCAGATATGTCTGAAGCAACGTCTTATGTCTTTGATCTAAAGAGGCTCCAAAGAGAAAGAGTTGGGGGAGAGGAAGGGAAACAGCGCTGCATTCTGAGCAGAGTCTCCACCTCCGCAAAGGGATGGGGGGCACTTGCCTAGGGCCTGCGCCTTAGGGCAGCTGCCCTGCCTGACATTCTGGTAAAGGGACATCATTGGCTCTGAGGAAGGGCTGGTTTATGAAGTTTCTGCAGTCGCCTACAGAGTATAGACTAGGGGAGGATCGGGGAGGCCCCGTTAAGCTGGCTTTGTCCCCCCAGCACAGCTGACAGTGTCATTGGAGGATTTCCAGGATGCTATGGACCCTGTCAGTGTAAGTGGGGAGGGGCTGGTCTGAAGGGGTTCCAAACCACCCCATTTAAAAAAAAAAAAAAGAAAAAAGCTCTTTAAAAACAGTCCATAGAGTGAAAAGTTGCACAATTTCTGGTATCACAATATAGAAAAAGGTATTCAAAAGGATCAGTGATGTCTAGAAGACTTTCTTGGTATAAACTCCAAATAGAAAAAGAAATTGATTTTCTGGTGGTTTAGAATCAATCATCTTAAAAGTCTGAAGTCTAACTATTGCTGGTTAGCTTCTTTATCATTCCGCTGGTTTTTCTCTGGGATGGCAGACGGGCAGGGGGCCAGGGGTTGGGGGGAGAGGGTGGGAGAGTTCCTAGAGGGAAGAAAGAAGCAAAGTTTTAAAATCTTGCAAAGGAGACCTCCCTGTCCCCCTGCCAAGTTCTTGAGGCCACAGGTGACAATCAGGGCCTGAGTGGGTTTTACAGGGCCGCGTCCTACCTGGTGACTGATGGCTTCTTCAAATTATTTGTAAACTACTTTTAGGCATGGATTTATCTGGAACCCTGGCTCCCCAAAAGTCAGCTACCCTGCTTCCAACTCTCTAGTCTGGCCCCAGGGCTTCAGCCATCTCTCTCCTACCCTCCCAAAAGCCTCATTTCTGGACAAGTAGTCCTGGTTTTCTTGGTTTTGTTCTCTTCCTCTGACCTCCCAGGTCTCGACTCAGAGAGCCCTGTGACAGCAGAGAACACAGCAGCAGGGAGAAAGGGAGGTGGGAAAGCAAGAGGGTGAGGGATGATTCAAGAGGTGGGTGGGGTTTACATCCACGTGTGGGGAATCTCTTCCAACCCATCACTGACGGGACTGCTGGGGCAGGAGGAGGACATCTGGCTGCTTTAGTTGGGCGCCAGGGACTTAACAACCACCCACACCCTCCTCCTCAGCCTTCCTCCGCCTTCAGTTGATCAAGTGCTGATGTGGACCCCTCTGGAGGGATAGGTCTGCCCCCCAAGAACAGCCCCTACCTGAGCTCACTCCTCAGAGATTTCGGTTTCCTGGTGGACGACCACCTTGGTCACTGACATGTCTGGGTGCTGCTCCTTGGCCTCCTTGATGGCCTGCACCAGGACCTGAGGAAGACAGAAACGACGCCCATCAGACAGAAGGCAGGCTGGCTAGTGAAGAAGGAAAGGGTCACGGGACACCACTTCTCTGGCAAGTTCAACCTTGCTGTCTGTAGCAGCAGGGCCGAGGGCGGGCTGAGCCACACTGATGACCGCTGAACCCATCCTGGGCTGCTTAGGGAGGGCTGGACACAGGGAAAGCTAAGAGCTGTCTTCAGGAAGTCAGGGGGACTTCAGAGGCGACAGGCTGGGTGGCTCTGGGAGGATTCACTCAAGACAGGGCGTCTAAAGAACAAAGCAAAATCTGTGCTCAGTGCAGGGTAACCGGGAGGCTCAGGACAGGAGAAGAAGATAATAAAGCATGCTACAAGAAGGAAGAGATGTCTTTGGCTGAAGTAGAGAAAAGAAAGGAAGGGAGAGTGGGAGGGTGTGTGATATGCCATTACTTATTATTATTTCTTGATCTTCACAACTCAATGAATCAAGGTAGTATCCTTAATTCCATTTTATAGAACCAAGGTTCAATGGTTAAAATGCTTAATGTTTCAGAGCTAGTAAGTAATACAAAGGGGATTTTCACTTACATCCATCAGACTTTCCCCTTTACCAGACTGGTTTTCAGTTTCAGCAGGAGGTGGAAGGGCATGATGACCCTGTTTTAGCATCTGGAGGAGTTTTGATCATTTTAGGAAAGCAAAAAGGAGCAGATGAAAAGTTAAAGAAGAGTAATGACACCACTGGGCTTCCCTGGAGGCTCAGCGGTAAAGAATCCGCCTGTGATGCAGAAGACACAAGAGACCAGGTTCAGTCCCTAAGTCAGGAAGATCACCTGGAGGAGGCCATGGCAACCCACTCCAGTATTCTTGCCTGGAGAATCCCATGAACAGAGGAGCCTGGGCTACAGTCCACAGGGTCGCAGAGTCAGACCCGACAGAAGTGACTGAGCACGCATGCACGCACAATGACATCGCTACTCCCCTCGGGCTGCAAGTCTCGGAGCCTCAAGCTCAGAGCACCCCAAGGTGGAAGAGCCCAATACAGCCTTTGGGGGATGGCCGCATGGGATTCTCAGAGACAGCCTGTGCCCCACCCCACTCCTCCATCAGAAAGGGCTTGAGCTAGATTTGACTGGCTGATTGTTGAATCTGGCTCTTAAGACTACCCCTAGGAGGGATGGGAAGAAGGGAAATCCCTCTTTTGGTCTCCTGACTCCATGAAAGCCATTCCTGGAACTGCTACCCCTACAGAGCCCTGCTCATCCCCCCTCATCCTGTTTGCTTAACCAAGGCCCCGCCCAAGCCCTCTCTCTGGTTCCTCTGGTCTACACCTGCTCTCTCTGACAGCCTGCATCTTCTTCAAGAGCCCCCTCCCCATCCAGAGCCCACCATGTCTTGTTCCCTCCACGTGTCCCCATGTCTCAGGGACTGGAGGACAATCAAGCACCACTCTGAGCTATCAAGATGTGCATGTCCCTTTGTCACAATAACCTGAAAGAAACCTATGATTATTTTTGTTTTACAGATGGCAAAACTACAGAAGAGAAGTCAAATAACTCACTCAAGGACATATAACCAGTAAGTTACAGAGTCAGGATTCAAGCCGGGTCTGTCTCACAGCAAAGCCAAAGCTCCTTCCCAGGCCGTCTAGCACACTAAGCACGTGGCAGGGGCTCAGAACACATCAGGCCGCGTGGGTGGATGCAGGCTGGTAACGCTGCACGATCCCCTCAGCTGGGGCAAACAGGCTGCCAGGGCTCACACCTGGGCTTCTGCAGCCTCGCTGCTGGGACCCTCAGTCCAGTGTTTTTAGCTGTAAGTCTCAACCCTGCTACCAAGGGAATGGTCAGCACTGTAGCTCAGTTTTGTGTTTGTTTTTTTTTAAGGCACTCAGCATATCAGCATAAAGGCCACAGAACTATGGCTCCGCGCTCCTGTCAATGATTCCAGAAGCATTTGCATGCAGTCTCTTCCACCCCCTCTTCTCTGCAGCTTTACTGTTCTAACTTCAGCTCCCAAAGAATTGGGAACATTAATCCTGACCTTATTATTTGCTAATTGCTTCAAGCACACAATTAGCACCTAATTAACATAAAAGCATAGAATTTTAGCACTCACAAGGGCCCAGAAATGATCTAGATCAACCTACTCTCTTTTAGGAGACGAAACAACAACAACAAAAAATCAGAGGTAAAGTGATTTGCCCAAGGTCACACAGCAAGTTCGTGACAGGTCTGGGAAGAAAGCAGGTTCCAAGTCTCCTGAGTTCCCATCCTCTCACACGCTGTCCCCGCTGGCTGGCCCCTCCCAGTGCAGAGATCACAGGCTGGTCTGATCGCCTCTACTGCCTCCAGCACAGGTTACAGGATCCCCCCCCGAACAGCGGCAGTTTTTCCATTAGCTTGGAGTCCACCGCGTGCCACACGATGTACATCTGTATCTCACTTGATTCTCACAACATCCTTGAAGGAAGATCTAGCTTATACATGAGGAAACAGAGGCTTGAGGGAGTTAGAGCTAAAATCTGGTAAGAACTAGGATCCGAGCTCAAGTCTTTTTGAGTCTACAGCCCATGTTCCTTTTATTCCACTTCGCTGCTTCCTCAATCTGCGGTGCCCCCCTACCCCCACAGGTCTCGTGGTCTGATTCCCTTTGTCCTCCTTAACTGAGGACTGGAGAAGCTGGGGGGCTATTTGGAGTTAAAGCTGTTGTCTTGTGCAAGCCAACTCTGGTATCCATCGGTCAACCCACTGGGAAACCTTCCCACATTCAGAATCTCCTTGGCATCCCTACCTGATCGTGGTCAATATCTGCATCTCCTGTGATCACAATTCTCTTTTCAATCCGAGTCTCTGAAATCCCACCTTTTACAGTCTGCAACCAAAGAGAAAAGTTATCATGTAAGAAAGAAATAAAGAAAGGAAGGGAGGAAGGAAGGAAGGGAGGAAGGAAGGAAGAAAAGAAAAACCCAAATAGCAAAACAAATAACATCAAGCAATCAGTCTGAAAACTATACTCCAAATTTTAATCTGCTATGGGGTACTGCATAGATAGCCTTCTCACACACTTATTCACAATTTGGACTGGATCTGCTAAAATGAGCACACCTCTGTTCCTCTGTATTGCTAAAAATTCTTAATAAGCTAAACATAATTCTTTGAGTAAATAAAACAGGTGTTTCTTTTTGCTCTTTTCCTGTATATTTTGATTATTTTCAAGAGGAAAAAACTCAGAAGACTATAAACAAAAATGTCATGCAGCTTGAAACTAAGCTCTTTGTTTTAAAACAGTTTCCTATGACTAATGTCAAAAGATCCTCAAATAATGCCCCTACTTGACATATGAGGAAATCAAGGTCCAGATACACGAAGTAACTGGCTTCCAGTCATCTGTGTGTTGATGAAGGAGTTTGGTCAGGAATCTAGATTTCTTACTTACAAGAAAATGCTTTTTCCTCTAGTGCCACTGCAAACATGGATTCTCTATAATTTTCTGGGAGTAGTTCCAATTTTAGATACTTTGTCCCTCTTGCCCCCATAAACAATAGTCTAATGATTCCAATATTTCAGCATCTGAACTAGTTCCCATGGCCTGGATCCTCGATGTGGCATAAAAATTCTTTGTGAGACCTTCTTTGTGAGACCCCCAAGTTCTGATTTTTGGCTTAGAAAATACGGTTGCTTAATAATCCCAACAAAACTTGCCTTTAAACTGACCTCCCCAGCCAGACAGAGGAAGCACTGACCAGGGAGACAGAGGAATGTGTAAAGAGAAAAACATGTGACTCTATGAGACCACTAAGGAGGTAGGGATGCTCAGGGTCTCCCTGGGTTTATTACTGGGGAAAGCACCAGGGCCTTTCCACCTGAACATGGGGAATAACTTGCCTCAGTAAGGATAAAGCTGAAAATCCTTGTTTATGGACTGGGGTTCTTGCAGAGAGGCAGCAAGCCTGGCATGCCACTTGATTTCATAAGGAATTTCTAGCTGTCTGTTACCTTGGTAATTTGAGTTGTGGTGGTGCTGCTGGTGGTCTCGGATGTGATGGTCTGAGCTGTCAGCAAAACTCCTGGGTCCAAGTCACCGTTGCTGTCATCCGTCTGCAGAAGGAGACACAACACATCAGCATGCCTCTCAGGAAGCCTTGGGGGCAGATGCTGGAGATGCAGCTTTGCTCTGCAGTTGTGCATCCTAAAGCAAACCCCCAATTCCCTTCCAGTGATCTCTTACTTAATAAATAAAAAAAAATCTCCTGGGAACAAAGCTCCTTCCAAAAAAGCTGGACGAGTCCAGTTTCCTCAGCATTGGGTCAGGGATAGGAGTGGATCAGAGACCGGAGGAGGCTGATTCAAAACCAGTGACAGTAACTATGCATAAGTATACAGCATGTGACAGCTCACAAATGACTTTCAAAACTTCAGCTTTTTTTGATGCTTACATGAGTCCTATCAATATGAGTAGAAAAGGCAGAAACTTAATAGCACTCCCAGGTAAGGTGTGTGTGTGTGCGTGCTTCAGTTGTGTCCAACTCTTTGCAACCCTATGGACTGTAGCCCGCCAGGCTCCTCTGTCCCTGGGATTCTCTAGGCAAGATTTGAAGTGGGTTGCCATGCCCTCCTCTAGGGGATCTTCCCAGCCCAGGGACCTAACCCACATCTCTTATATCTCCTGCACTGGCAGGTGGGTTGTTTTTTTTTTTTTACCACTAGAGGTAAGACTCAGGCTCAGAGAAAGTGAACGGTTTGCCCAAGGACTCAAAACCAATCCTCTCTACAAATCTAGAGCTATTTACACACCACCCAAGGCAAGAAGGAAAGGTATAAACTCTTGGTTGCTAAAGCAAGGCTAGATTCTGAGTCATATGCCAGAACTTTCCAGAAAGAACCAGGAAAGGTCCCTGATGGGGTATAAGGAATCTCGGGCTATCTTCTTTGAAGATCAATATGAAAGACTGGAGCACGTGAGGTATGTTCTTTCAAGGCTAAGTAGGGGGAAATACATAGAATATCTCAATGACACTTACTGAGACCAAAACTATCATTGAAATGGGTCCTCCTCATTACAGGAGGAGTTTAAAACTATTTAAAACGCTGGGCTACACAACTAGTCTACATAGAGAACAAGGGCTGGGGCTACTTCTTGTTTCTCTGGAGCTCACTCTACTAGGACCAAGATAAATATATTATGATCAGGCTGAGAAACGACATTAGCAAAAAAGGAAAAGAAATGTTTGGCAGGAGCCAGACTCCGCCTGATGAACAGTTATCAGCAACCATTTGGGCCAGTAGCAGACTCAGAGCTGCTGACAATCCCTGACCAAGATGAAAAGAAACGAGGGGAGGAGGATGGAGGCTACCTACAGCTACACGCTTTTCAGACAGGCGAGGCAGGAACTGCCTGACACTGGCATCAAACACTGACTCAGCGGGGGATTTAGAGAACTGCAATTGTTTTCATAAAGTATCCTGCAGCAAGCAATGTGTTGGTTACTCTCTTTCTCTGCCTCTTTACAGAAGTCATTTATATTATAAGTAGAGGCCTCCAACCCTTTTGAGTAAGGACCACATTTCATTGAGCCAAAAATTTGAGGCACTGAGGGGAGGGCAGGAGGAGAGGAAGAGCATTAGGGAAGAGTCCCTGGCTGGGCTCCCTTCCAAGTAGTGAAGTGAAGTTGCTCAGTCGGGTCCGAATCTTTGCAACCCCGTGGACTGTAGCCCACCAGGCTCCTCCGTCCATGGAATTCTCCAGGCAAGAATACTGGAGTGGGTTGCCATGTCCTTCTCCAGGGGATCTTCCCGACCCAGGGATCAAACCCGGGTCTCCTGCATTGCAGGCAGACACTTTAACCTCTGAGCCACGGTGGCTCAGATAGGTAGGAATCTGGATAAAACAGAGGGAACTTGATGGTGTCATCTAAGTCTTTCACTCATGCCAGCCACCTCTTACCATATTATTGACTAGTTCACTAACACCTTCTTCAGCCCAGACCCACTGATCTACCTTAGATTCAGACTCAACTAATATTTATTGCACTCATGCTATATGCCAAGCATATAATGCAACTGTTACCTCAATCACACCTATCGATATCTGAAGTAGGTTCTATTATTACACTATATAGAAAGTTAACTTTCTATAACTTAACTGTATAGAAAGTTAAGAAAACTGAGGTCCAGAGAAGTTAAATAAACTGTCAAGGTTCTACACTAGTAAGTGTTTGAACTAGGACTGAGGGCAAAGACATCTTGTCTAAAGACTGGGGTTCGGGTCCCAGCTCAGACAGTGGATGGCTATGGGATCTTGGCAAGTCATTCTGACTTTTCTGAGTTTTACTTTTTCTCACTTTTACAACAGGAAGTCTTGTGCTCTGCTTCTACTGTAGCTGTGAAGATCAAAAGAGATTTGAAAAATAAAAGTATGTTGTAAGTTGTTAAGAATTTGTGTCCCAATATATACACAATGGATATTACTCAACCATAAAAAAGAATGAAATAATTTTGCCATTTGCAGCAACATGGATGAACCTAGAGATTATCATACTAAGTGAAGTCAGAAGAAGACAAATATTATATGATATCGCTTATATTATGTGGAATCTTAAAAAAATGATACAAATGAACTTATTTGTATAACAGAAAAAAATAATAGACACAGCAAAAGCAAGCTTATGATTACCAAAGAGGAAAGGGTGTGTAGCAGGGAGGGATACGTTAGGAGTCTGGGATTAAAATACAAACTATTATATATAGAATAGATAACCAACAAGGACTTACTGTTGGTTATCTATAACCAACAGGGAACTATATTCAATATTTTATAATAACCAATAATGGAAAAGAATCTAAAGAATGTATGTGTGTGTGTGTATATATATACACACACACACACACACATACACACACACACACATATATATATATAACTGAATCACTTTGCTGTATACCTGAAACACAACACTGTAAATCAAGTATATTTCAATATTTTTTATTTTAAATTTATTTATATTTCAATTAATTTATTTTTTAATTGAAGGTTACTTGCTTTACAGAATTGTGTTGGTTTCTGCCAAACATCAACATGAATCAGCCAAAGGTGAATAACATTTTTAATTAAAAAAAAAAAAGAATTTGTGTGCCAGGAGGTCTAAATCTTCTTGAAGAGCTCCTCCTCTGCTAAACCTGAGAATCTATTACCTCCACCCACCCCCTTATTCCTCCTTTTCTGTCTTGAGAAGGTAGAAGAGGGAGGAGACACTGTTAAGATTTCTGA
This sequence comes from Bison bison bison, assembly GCF_000754665.1. Classification (NCBI taxonomy): domain Eukaryota; kingdom Metazoa; phylum Chordata; class Mammalia; order Artiodactyla; family Bovidae; genus Bison; species Bison bison. Next base: position 11,088,925 of record NW_011495069.1, on the reverse strand, counting down.
CTTATGCTCTTCCCACATGGGGCCTCTTTTCTTGCCGGTGTTTCCAAAAAGGGTTCTGTGGCTCTCACAGTTGCTTATAAAGTTAACCATTCCCTCATCCTATGACACAGCAGTTCCCCTCTTAGGTGTTTACCCAAGACAAGTGAGAACATGTGTCCACACAAAGACTTGCACGTGAATGTTTAAAGCAGCTTTATTTATATTTCCCCCAAACTGGAATCAACTCAACTGTCCACCAAGAAATGAGAGGATAAACAAAGTGTGGTATATTTGTACAGCGGAATACTACTCAACGATACAAAACAGTGGACTATGGATTCATATAACGTGCGTGACTCTGAAAAAGCATCTGTAGGCAGAAAAGGGTATGACTGTATACTTCCATTTATATGAAGTTCAAGAACAGGCAAAGACTGGAAAAGGCTATGAAGAAGTTTTCAGGGGTCATGGAAATGTTCTGTGTCCCCAAAATGTCTTGGTTACACACATAGACACATTTATCAAAACCGATCAAACCGAACTCTTATCACTGTGCATATCGCTGTATGTAAATATTACCTCAAGTACACATACATACGTATACATGAAAAAAGTAAAAAACCCTATTCTGGCTCCCCACCTCCTCTCACCATATCCCAAAGTGTAGGAATTATGGACCAATTGAAATAAGGTTCCCAGGTTTACTTGTCTGGCCAGATAATAAAAACAGGAGCAGAAATGATTATAGTAAATAGTAACAATAGCAAATAATTATCTGGTGCTTATCATGTGCCAGTCACTTTTTTCTACATATTACTTATACCATCCTGCACTGTGCTTTTTCATTTACCAATTTATCATGTAGATATTCCCATTAGAAGCTTAAAAAAAAACTGTAAAGAATTACCATAACTGGATGTACTATATATAATTTATGTAACCCGTTCCCTATTGAGGGGCACTTGGGTGGTTTCTATGGTAGTGACAACTTAATCTGAAATGCACATTTTATGTACATTAACTTATTCATTCCTTGCAACAACCCTATGAGGTAGAACTATTATTAGCCCCATTTTACAAATGAGGAAACTGAGGCACAAAGTGATTTAGTAACTTGACTGGATACTAGTAAGTGATGAACAGGTTCAAATTCAGTAAATCCAATTTCAAAGTCAACACTTCCCCACCATACTTCACTGTCTAGTCAGTAAGAAGCAAGACAAACTATAAATTTGTCTTAAGCCTGGTTAAAGTGAAATGAAGGTAGATGTATGCAAGTGAAATTCACTCAGTTGCATCCAACTCTTTGCCACCCTGTGAACTAAAGCCTGCCAGGTTCCTCTGGTGATGGAATTTTCCAGGCAAGAATACTGGAGTGGGTAGCCTATCACTCCTCCAGGGGATCTTCCCAACCCACGAATCAAACCAGGGTCTCCTACACTGCAGGCAGAGTCTTTACCAGCTGAGCTATTAGGTAGCTGGTAGCTGGTTAAAGTGTCTTAAGCCTGGTTAAAGTGACATAAAGGAAGACACATAACAATATAATAATAGCTACCATTCTGGAATAGCCACTATGCACCAGGAAAATATTATCTTTATCTCAATAACCTTATAAAGGTATTTCTCAGAAGAGAAAGCTAAGGCTTGGAGATTGACTTGCTAAAGGTCACAAAGCTAGCAGGTGTTGGAATTAAGATCCAGGTTTCTTGAGGACTTCCCTGGTGGTCCAGTGGCTAAGACTCTGTACTCCCAGCACAGGGAGCCTGGGTTCCATCCCTGGTCAGGAAACTAGATCCCACAGGCCACAACTAAAAGTTTGCATGCCACAGCTAAAGATCTCACATGCCACAATGAAGACCAGCGCAGCTAAACAAATAAATGACTATATATATATTTTTTTTTTTTTTTTTAAGAAGATCCAAGTTTCTCTAACTCCAGGGCCCACAGGCTTTATCTTGTACATCATGGGGCCTCTGTATTTCTCTTACATGCTAGCATATTTTAAAATGAATTTTTGTATGGGATACACTCAAACCATACATGGGCTTCTGTGGGCAGAATGGCACTAACAGTTTTTTAAGTAATTTATTTTGAACCATTAAAATTTTTTTTGATATGCACATTACAAAATTTAAAATATTCAAAATGGAGATGAAATGTCAGTGTCCCTCCCACTCCTGACCACAGACTGAAGTCCCAGGCCTCTTCATCCCAGGCCATCCAGTGGTGGGTTTTTGTGTTTTTGAGCACCCACTCAAGAGACAGTATATTCACATATAAGCCTTTGTATCCATACCTATACATACAACCCTTTTCCCTCACATAAACAGCATATTATTTATACCATATTGTACTGCATTTTCTTCATTTACCAATTTATCACATAGATTATTCCCATCAGAAGCTTTTTTTAATGGTTGCACATAATTACCTTAATTGGACGTACTATAAATTGCAAACCTGCTCTCTATTGACAGACAGCTGTTTCCATGGTTTCCATGGTAGTGACGGCTTAGAGAGTTCCCTCCCATATGCAAGTGCTTCTTTCAAAACGCTCCTGGCTCACTGTGCTCAATCTTAAAGGGACGTCCTCTGCCTTCCTCTGCAGTCCCCGCCACTGCCAAGTCCTGTTCATCCGTCTCTGTCTCTCCTGACATAGCTCTTTCTTCTCGTTTCCTCAGGCTACACTTCAGTTCTTCATAAGCATCCCCCTAAACCTGCCAGAAGCCGTATCCCTGTCTCCAGGCAGCCCCTCCTTTAATAGATTCAGCACACAGCTTTAGGAACCATCTTCCAAAACCACTGCCTAAATGAGGCTACTTTATCACCACTGCCAGAAAACCTGAAGCCATGGAGCAAGTCATTATTTACCAAACTCAAATTCCACAGCTGAGACCACAAGAGGGAGAAGCCGGAAGCACACCACGTTAACTGAATGTCTATGAACACACCAAGCGCTGTCCAGACGCCACTTCACTTCATCCTTCTCCAAAACCTGCAGTGGTAGGTAGGACTATCCCCATTTTACAGGCAGGAAACAGAGGCTTAGAGATTAGTGATTTGTTTAAAGTTATCCAGCTAGTACATGGTTGAGCTGGGATATAAATTCCACTTGTCTAATTGCAAAGAATGTGCTTTTAATTGGCAAGTGACACTGCTGCCCAAAGGTGGATGTCATCACCCAGCTTATGGTGATGTGAGGATTAACCGAAAGGATTTGTGTGAAACCAGCCAGCCAGAGCTCCACGCGGCCGCCTCCTTCCCATCATGCAGGCTTCAGCTAAAATGTCACCTTTTCAGAGAGGATTTCCTTGACTATTCCAGGCCCAGAATAGCAACTCTTCATGTTATCGCATATTGTCTGACTCTTGATCCTATTTTAGTTCCTTTAAAGCACTTATCACTGTCTGAAATGTATACATCTGGGTTTTATTGCCTGTCTCTCCAGACTGGAACGTCAGTTCCAGAGAGAAGGGCCTGTGTCCACCCTGTACATTGCTTTGGCCTAATACATAAATGCTCAAATACTTGCTGCAGTAATGAATAAACAGTTCAGTTTATAGATGGAGAAGTTTTTTGTACTTTTGGTTTCTGTGAATGAAAAAGGAAATGACTCAACCTAAGCAAGACGAGTTCATTCAAATTATCAACAAGGAAGGAGAAATTTTACTAAAAGTAGGAAGTAAACAAAATTTTAAGCACTAAATTCTTATATGATTTTAAATTTAATTGTAATAAATTGATTATAAATATTTTAGCTCTTACTTCCTTACTTAGACTTCCCTGGTGGCTCAGACGGTACAGCGTCTGCCTACAATGTGGGAGACCCAGGTTCAGCCCCTGGGTCAGGAAAATCTCCTGGAGAAGGAAATGGCACCCCACTCCAGTATTCTTGCCTGGAAAATCCCATGGTTGGAGGAGCCTGGTCCTCCGTGGGGTCCATAGGGTCACAAAGAGTCGGACACGACTGAGCGACTTCACTTTCTTTCTCTTACTTACATTTCAGGTGTGGTGTTCAAGTACCATCTTACACAAGTTTCACAACAGAATCATGAGGTAGATACTAACACGGTGCAGGCGGGTATGGGGGGTGGAGCGGGGGCATCAGGGATCCCAGATGCTCAACCGCTTGTTTAAGTTAATATATGGAGAAGCTGGGACCTGAGCTCAGGTTTGTTTGACCCAAAGCCCATGTTCTCAACCATCACACTGGATTGTCTTCCCTAACTGAACTCGGTGGATATAAGCCATCAGATCCAAGATAATTTTGCTTTTAATAAAGTATCTGGGGACATCTTGAGATGAGTGATCTCTTCTGAAAAGGACTGCCCCAGAAAAGCCTAGTATTATTTGCAGCAAGTGATGAGAAACCCTGTGTAGAGAGGTGATTTATCATGTTTACTGGATAGTCTCTGGTTCTGAAACATTGAACCGTGTCCCACCTGGGCAGCCTCGTACGTGATGGTCTTGGTCTCCGTGTGGACGATAGGGACGTCTTTGGTTGGAATTTCACTTTTCACAGCATTGGCAGTGTCTGAGATCGTGACGGTCTGAGTCTTCACCAGGGGAGGCTGTGAGGCAGTAAAGAAAGAGAGTTACCGGAGTCCTCTGGAAGCTGTGGCTACCTAATCTTCTGACATTGATCTGATCAAAGTGATTGCTCTGATCAAGCAAAGGGCTAGCTCAACCTCTGCCCAAGCCTTGGACACTATTCCAGTGTAGCCCTGACAAGGTGTCGAATCACCAAGGACATTAAAGAACAGCACTACTGTTCACTTTCGCAGGCTTAATGGAAAGCAATGGTATCAGACAGTTACGAGTGGTGAAACAGAACACTTCAGATGGACCTTCAGAATTTGAATATAAAACTATTTGCCAAAGAGCAATCACTTCTGTTTGTCCTTGTGACTGTACCATTAAAATTAAGGAAATCAGCCACATTCCTCCCCTTAGTACAAATGGTACATGACATAGCACTGGCATTGGAACACATTACCCTGCAATTCATTAACTTCTTTCAAATCAATGTCAGACATTCACTTTGGAGTTATTGAAAAGAAAACAATATTGGAAAAAGTGGAGAGAAGATAATCAGTTTTACCACCACCTGGTGATTAATCTCAGAATTTCCAGAGAATGAACTTAAGCGAAATATCAAAGGTTTCCTGTCCATCAGCTCACCTTCCCCAAGACTATAAATCACCCTGAAACTAGCATATGATTGTGGTAAAGTTAAGTGGCCATCCACCTTAGCATAGGAGATTAGTGCCTATGATCATGGAAGCTCCCGTGAGTGCGGTCAGTGGGAGTGGTGGGCTGCACTATTTGGTGCAATACATAAGCCATTATTTGGGGCCTGACTCCTCATTTAAAAAGTCAGTTACCCCTTTTAATTGATTAAGAGTATTTGAGTTTTGGGGGCAGGGTCTCAGAACACTGAAGGCCCCTCATCACAGAAGTCTCAGAAATTCGCCTCTTTACGAAGCCCGTTCTCAATCGAGGAAAAGAGTTTTGGGGGTAGTATTAATGACTCTGAATACATTTACTTGTAGTAATCAAGAACTGCAATTTTACTCTGTGATTTTTGAAAAGAGCCAAGAGGCAACTATCCTCACCACTGCCACCACCACCTCCCCCGCAGAATAGATTCTGGCCCTCTCCCAAAGTGAGTCGTTAGATCTGCATCACTGAATCAGTTACTACCTGGAAACTTCGAATGAGGGTGGGGAATTGGTTACCCACACGAGAGTCAAGAAATGATCCGTTTTGCTTTCCAAGTGGCTTTCCTGGTGCAACACGTTGCTCACTACTCTCTGCCTTTTTCTCACCAAGTTGCAGCTGGGAGGAAGCTGGTGATACTGAGGCCCGTAAGGCACTGGCCTGTTCCTCCACTCCTACACACTCCCCACTGGGACCTCTCAGCTCTTCCTTAATATCAAGAGAGCCAGCTGCCCCCAGCTCCTTCTCTTCTGTCTCCTTGCTGCTTACAGGGAGGGAGCCAAAGTCAAAGATTTTTGGAGACTCCGGTGAAGCGGTCATTTGGCTCTTACTAGGAATTACTGAACGCTTGGGGCCCTCCCATTCAGAGTCAGGGTTGGTAGATGGCCCCGTGGTCACGGCAGCCACCTCCTCGGTGCGAATGCCATTTATATTCTACAAATGAATGAACACACACAAGAGTGAGAAGATTAGGAGTAGGTGGGGAACACAGTGAACTCTGAGAATCAACAATGATTTCTAGGAGGCCTCGAAAATATTAATACTAATATAAACCAGGAATCTAAGCTCCTGAAGGTGGTCAAAAGGAAGAATTACTTGCTGTTCACTAAACATGTCAGCAGCTTAAACAATTCCAACACCATTTTAGTCATAGTTCTACAGCATGGTTAATCTGAGAAATGATTCTGATGTGCCTCACAGAGGAACAGTTTGTGTTAACTATGGACTTCTCTGTAAAACATACTCTTCATACTCAGAGGGGAAACTATTCCTAAATACCTAACTCATTACTATGCACAGGACACAGGGCAATTTATGAGTCGATAAAACATAGCTGGATGAGTCTGCTCAGATTGAAAAATGTTCCATACATCTCCAAGCCATATGTATCATCATGCTGGCCCATGATGGAGAAGCTGAAATCTAGACTTTGGTTGGCGGAGATATGGAAGGTGAGTACATCCAGCACAGACAATCCAATCATGGTCAAAGAATTAACTATAATATCAGAAATAGTGAGACAATGCTTTTAAACAGAATAAACATGATTTATCAGCAGTTGAGAAGTATTTCTCCATGGATGAATGACAATGTCTCCAACTCCTGAGAGAAATAAATCCTGGAAACACAGAGTTCCCTCTTGGGCTACATGTCTCACATCAAAGGATAAACAGATCTAAAATAAGAACTTTGAAGAGAACGTGGAAGAGAAGGTAACATCACAGTGTGTGGACCTATTCCTAATGCTTAAAGAAAAGTGCTGTGGTTGGAAGAAGAGTAGGAACTCACATAGCAGGAAAAGAACACGAAGCATGTGAGAAACGAACAATCTAACAGAAGCCAAATGTTAGGAAAACTGGCATGCGCTCACCAGAGAGCTATAAATAAGCCATGTAGGCCTGAAATTTTGGTAAAATCAGTTTACCATATTACATGCCATATAGGAAATTAACAGAAAAGCACTCTTTTAAAAAGGTGTTCCTGGAATAGACAACTTATGCTTGGACCAGCCTACACGTTTTAGTGCTGCAATCACACTATGTGTATTATATTAAAAAAAAAAAAATCGTTGCTGCTCCTTAAGTTGTAAACCAGTCTACACTGTGATGAATATAAACCAGCGGTCTAGTAAGAGAAGAAAAGATGCACTGCACTTCAGAACTCCAGGCCAACTGTACCTCTAAGAACAGTCTAACTTAAGAGCATTTCAAAGTGGTACAAGTTGAACTCACAGTAGGTAGGTCTTTCATTGACTGATCATGAATATTACGTAGGACATGAAAAACGGGATTGAAAGATGACAAGAGAAACTGTCTTTGTCTGAAGGTATATCAGAGATATATAAACTATTCATGCTAAGCATATATGAATTTCCTCATATTTAAAGTGAGAATAATACTTGGTTTGACTCACAGGGTTCTGAAAGATCAAATACAATAGTATATGAAAGCACTCTGTAAATTCTCAATTACCATGTAGATTCACTTAATTCAATCAACATTATCTGAGCACCAATAATAGGCTAGGGCCTGGGGGACACCAGAATGAGTTTGTTGTTACGTTACTAACACTCTGTACTACTTTCTAAGGCACTTATCTCACCATTTCTTTCGAGTCAGACAAGCTGTTATGGAGCTGCCCAAAATAGATTCACTGGTAATAAACAGATAGGCTTTCTCAAATTGCTGTATGCTAGCTCTAATGCTGTGAACAGCATATCCAAACCCAGTCACATGGAGAGGCTTCTCCAGATAATTTTGTCACAACTGAGAAGGTTGATTAATAACCAGGAAAATGCCTAAGATAATCAAGGAAGAGCCAATTTTATACCAGTCTGACCAACTGATAATCAAACATTGCTGAGGCCAGCACCACCTGGCCCAAAGTTGCCTACTGCTGAGTAAAATTAGATAGATTGATCATTTTTTTTCCAAAGCAGGAATTGAGGAGACCAAGGGTAAAAGCTGTGGCCACAGTAATATCAATTCAACAAATATTTACTGATCACCAAATACGTATTAGTCATTGGAAATAAAGGAAAACTGATAACAGTTGGGTTGGATTACTACTTAGAGCACTCTCACATATGGTCGAATCAGCCGCTCCAGTTGGCTCCGCTGTCGAGATCTCTGGGACAACACAGCCAACTACTTACTGGACACTCTCCCAGGCATATGGGATACAATATGCCCCAAACTAAACTCATCCAGTCCACTTTAGTGTGTCCCTTATCTGCTCTTTTCTATTCCCACACTTAACGTCTCCATTCAGGCTCTTATAATGCCTCACCCAACTTACTGCTAATGCCCTAAACAAATTTTCTTTTCCTTCTTCCTTTCTCATCTCAATCCTTTCCTGAACACATCCTTTATTCTGCTGTGAAAGTGTTTATTTCTAAAAATGAAACACTGAAAATTCCATTTTTCAGCTTAAAGTCCTTCAGTGACTCTTCACCGACTTTTGGTTAACGTTCAGGTCCTTTTCTAACACACAGAAAATACTTTAAAATATGACTCTCCTCTCTCTCTCCAGCTTCACTCTGCTACACCTCCACACACACCCTTCTCTCTACTAACTCAAGACAATTTGCAATTCTTAGAACAGAGCATGCTTTCTTTTGCCCCGTGCCTTTGTCAATATTGTATTGTTCCTTCTGCCTGCAAGTCCTTACTCAGCTCATGTTAGTTCTTCTGGAAGTTTTCTCCTGGATGCCTTAAGTATGTTTAGATACCGCGACTTTCATTCCCACTGTACCCTGCCATCATTGGTTTAGTCATCTGTCTTTTCCATCAGACTGAGCTCCTTGGGGGATAAGGACTTCTGTAGTTCTTAGCTCTATATCTCTCTTGCACAGTTTTTGGCACATATAGATGTTCAGTAAAAACTTGCTGAAATTATACTAGATAAATTCAGGAGCCCTGAGAACTGTTTTGCCTCAAGCTATTCAAAAACTGAAAAGGCTCGTTTAGAAAGAACATAAAAAGTGGCCCCCTTGACCAGACCAGCATTCAGTGTTCTACATCAGAGGAAAACTAACATTATGGCATGTTCACCATGTGACAGGTACTCTAGCAAGTTTTCTCTTTTCATTTTTCACAACCTCATTACGAGGTAGTCACTATTTCTATTTTATAGATGAAAAAATGGAGAGGGTAAGCAGGCGAGAGCTGGGAACTAATGGAACTAGAGTTTAACCTAACCCTAAGGTCAGTGTCTGATTCCAAAGGCCATTTCTACCCATGGCAACAGAAAGTATTTCTAGTAGGCCCAAAGGACACATCCTATTACATTCAAAAGAATATACAATAACCCTGACTTTTCTTTTGGGAAGTACAAAAATTGCCCAAAGTCCTCTCAGTGGAGTCTGATCTTAGTGGCTGACACCATACTTTGAAACATAAGCAGATGGCTGGAAAGCCAGAAGAAGTGATTAGGGCAAAAAGAAGATATAAAATCCTTATGACATAAGACACACACAATCTGGTATCTAACATGAGTAAAGAATTTTAACTGACAGTGCTGTGCCTTTGGCTATGACCATCAGCATGGACCATTGGATTATATAAGATTCTGCACAGCCCCATATACCAAACTGGCCTGGAAACTTTAAACAGATCTTCTGAAGGATATGTCACAAGGTTGTCTAGTTGGTTTCAAGAATATGAGAAGGAAAAATGTTAGACCAGTATTTAAGTGAGCAGGAACATTGTTTGACTGAAAACTCTGTTTTACTTAAGAAGTCAGTAGTTCCTGCTAAGTATGATAAACCAGTATTTTCTTTGGGGGAGAAAAAACTCTTGATTTTTTTTTTTTTGGAATTTTTTTTTTCCTCCTAAAGGCTTTCTCTTGACAATGACTTACTCAAACAGATTATGTCACAGGATCATCAAGCCCTGAGCATGTATGTGCTTTTATGAGTTATAAATAACCTCTCTCTTGACTCAGGGATTACAGATATTATTAAAAGTGGGATATGGGTGTTTTATATGTATTTCGCTGTTATTTCATTAAATGCAAACCAGTGTCTTCCTTTTTAGGTTATTTTTGAAGGAAGGGATTTATCTATTTTATTGAAATAAGTACAGTTATGCTGACAAGACTCTCTTATCCTATAAGCATCACAGTGAAGATAAATCCTGAAATCTTTCTAAAATTTTGCTGCATAAGCAAGAGCCATATACTGTTTTTTTGTTTTTTTTTTTCTGGAGGGTCTATGTAGTAATTCTCTCCATTTTGTCACTTGTTCCTTGCCTAGTAAAGTCCAATTTTACCTTTAGTTGGCAATGGGAAAATAGTTCCTTTCTCTGTTAAAAAAAAAAAAAAAGAACCTGCTATTGTCTCACTTTATCTTCGTATATATTAAAACCCTGGGTAGGCAGTTGAGGACCAAGTGAAGAACAGCTTTTTCACTGTCAACCTTGTCACATGATTCCAGGGATACATTTTGATTTCAGGACCATGATTAGATTGTTGGAATGAGGGAAGAAGGCAAAAATGCTAACTTCAAAGACTAAATCTTCCTCTTGATAATATACTATGTTTTATTTCTTATCCATTTAAGAATTATACTTTCTAATATGTGTAATTATACACATGAAAAAGACCTCAAGGTATACTAAAATATCAATAGAGGTAGGACTGCAAGTAATTTAATTTCTTTCTTTGTGTTTTTCTGTATTTCACAACCTTTTAAAAATGAATATGCATTACCTCTATAATAAAAATGCTATTAAATGATTTTTCTTATGCAAGCTTTTACACTGGTTTCATAATGAAATGATCTGTAAAACCTGAGGAGTCTGGTAAAAAATCTATGAAGGAAGTGCTAATAAATCCTTAATATCCTCCAAGCCTTTGAAAACAGTTAAAAATAAACCTTAATGGTTTCCTAAATGAAGAAGTAGTTAATGGAAAGAATAATAAGAAATGTCAGCAACTGGTAATGGTATACAAATTCTTTTATATGGAGAATATAATATAAAACACTAGTAATTTAGTGTTTTGAGTGGGTTTTGAAAGTCAAAGTCAATGGTGATGGACTTAATCTATTTGAGTGGAAAAAATAGCTCAAATTTAAAGTGTAGCTTAATTACATTTTGTTTAATGTTTTCTGATTTAGAGATGGCAGTGATATTCTCAGGCATATGAATAAAAATATGGCTGTATCTGTGAGTTGTCACAGGTTTTCTGAGAATGTCTTATTAGACATCTGAAGACACATGGAAAATGATCATTCACTTGCCAAAGTCACAAAAGCACTGGGAATATAAAATATTAAAGTATCCCAAGACCTGATCTGAACATTAGCTCTAGATTAGTGATACTGACTATGGATAAACACATACTTCACATCAGAATGCTTTATATTTCTTTTGTGTGTGTGGGTTTTATTTGTTTTGGCTGAGTGCTCTATACCTCAGGTTGAAATCTTCTCTTACTAAAATTAAGTACAAGACATCAGAATGAACTGGCCAAATTCAGTAAATAGCTGTTTAATTGTCACCTCAGAAGAGAATCCTCTTTTAGGAGATTTTGAGATAAATAAAAGAAGGAAGTCATCCAATTTCCAGGGTACTTAGATTTAGCTGAATGAAGATATTAACAATGATATATACAAACAGCAGTTAAGTATGTCTGCATAATAAACTCGGAGCTATGTGGTGGTTGGGGCAATGATGAAAGCTTGGGGAGAAGGCAAACTTTAACAGAGCTGGTGAGTAAGCTTAATTACGGTGTCGTGTGTGTGTGTGCGTGCATTTTCAGGTATTATAACATGACATAAACACTGAAATAAGCCAGTCAACAATGTTATTGAGTCCACCATTAGCAGAATTAGACAGCTAACAGAACAATGTTAAAAGAAGGAAGAAAATAGAGTCACATCAGCTACAAAGCTAACTTCTAAAGAGAGCCTTGGAATCAAGGTATGCTTACGTTTTCAGAAAAATGCTTCTCCTTCATATTCTACTCAGTGGTTTCCAGGATCTATTTTTAGAATACCAATGAAAATTGTATCATCAAATATACACATGCATGTGCAGTCATTATAGACAAATTAATAAATATTGCACTTGCTGAAATCATACAGGACAAATTTTAAGAGAAGGGCAATTAGCAGGATAAGGTGACATTTTGTTTTATCAAATTGATTAAATTGAGAAGCAGGAAACATAAATGATGACTGTGAAATAATTTTCTTAGTCTGGCCAGACCAAAATACAAATTCTGTCACTAAATGCATAACTATCCTGTCTTAATCCACTTTACCAGTGCCATCTTAAAGAGTCTCTAACGCTCGCTTCCAAATCAGCAAGAGTTTCACTTTTACATAAATATACTTAGAGGCTTAAGCACAAAAAAACAGAAATACTCTTTGATGAAGAACAAATAATTATTACAGTTATAAAATGTCTTTTGGTTTGATGACATCGTGTTTCTAGTTTGTTTGCATTTGGACCCAAATCTGATTTGCCTCAGAACTGGTACTTGAAGTCTGATTTAATTACTGGGAATCTGAACTATTAATCTATCTGTTAATAATATTTCCAATAAATGTGTAAATGAAACAACTATTTTCTTCCAAACAAACTATTTTCTTCTGAATGATTTTAAAGCCAAGAACCAGATTACCCCCAAGGCCAAAAAAAGCTGTGAGACTCTCTGTCTCAACAGTAGGCAAGGCTTCTTTTCTTTTTTTCTTCTGTATTTTGGCTGCACCATGGCATGCATGATCTTAATTCCCCAACCAGGGATCAAACCCACGCCCTCTGCAATGGAAGTGCAACATCTTAACTGCTGGACCACCAGGGAAGTCCCAAGGCCTCATTTCTCATGCCCATCTGCTGGTTCCTACTGACTGAAAGATCCTATTTCAGGTTCTAAGACTTTCTGTGAAATAACCTGAGGGATTTAAGGCAAGTTAAGGGCAGTCCAGGGTTAATAAATCAACTCATTAGTGGTTGGGGATCTTAAAGCACCATTTTTAATATGTAGTTTTATAAGTCACTAGAGTCTCACAAATTCCAGCCTTCTTAATTTACTTTCTGTAACTTTCATCACATTTTTACCTGGGGACTAAGTGACTTAGGGTATAGCTGTGGCATAACAGAATACCATTGAACTGAAACATCAAAGACCTGCGTTGCAGCTCTAGTTTTCTCACTTAAAAACTGCCTGTTCTTGAGCAGTCCTTGAACTGCTCTGAGACTCAGTTTTATCATAGAAAGCCAGAACACCACTATATACCTGATATGGGTATTGTGAGGGTTAACTGTGTACTGTGTTCAAAATGAAGTGCTAAGCAAATACTAGATATTATTTGTCGTTGTATTTCTCAAAATATGCCTTTTTGCAAAGAAACACAACCCAGAACTAGTCCCTATATGAGTGTTTCTTAAGTATCCAAATTAGCCAACCCTATGGATTTAACTAATCGTAAAGGAAAGCAACCCTGAATATTCACTGGAAGGACTGATGCTGAAGCTGAAGCTCTAATACTTTGGCCACCTGATGCAAAGAGCCAACTCATTGGAAAAGACCATCATGCTGGGAAAGACTGAAGGCAGGAGAAGAGGGCGACAGAGGATGAGATGGTTAGATAGCATTACTGACTCAACGGACATGAATTTGAGAAAACTCCAGGAGATAGTGAAGGACAGGGAAGCCTGGGGTGCTGCAGTCCACGGGGTCACAAAGAGTCGGACACTACTTAGTGACCGAATAACGACACCATGGGTTTAACTGAGGCCGGTCTTCCTTGCAGCTTAGCACGGTCTGAGTCAGGTTCTCATTATATTTTAGAGGATATCACCAGGTAGAACTTAGAAGAAAGAAACTGTGACAGAAGATAATAACTAAAACTGATACACTCTGAAGATATTTAAGTATTCCTGAGCCAAGATTCTCATGAAGAACACTGGATAGGCTGTTTTTAATAGTTTTAAGAATATTTCTGATCAGTTACAAAAAGTACTATTTTAAAGCTTCATAGATTTATTGCTGTTTCTAAGCCTAAAGTATATCTTTTTGTGTTACTACCCAGATTCTGTTTCCAGAAATTACTGAATTTTCTGTAAAAAGAGGCTCAGAGTCAGCATACTGTCTCTATAATCATTTCACCCAAAGGAACCCTAAATCTCCTACATCTATTAAACTATCATTGGGTTTCCCATTTTCTTCCTTCTATTCTGCCGTTCAATCAAGTAAACCGAGAGTCAGAACTGACCTTGGAAATCATGCTTACTGATATGATCAAATCTGTAATGTCACCATCATCTTTGCAATGACTGTGTGGCCTGGTGAAATGCAAATGTCTCAGGGAAAGTTAATACATTAAACGTTTATCAGTTTTTCTGTATGTCAGAAAAAAAGGGGCTTGGGGGACTCGTTAGACTTACTTATACAATTTTAAAAAACAGGTTTTGATAAGGCAAAGGGAATGAGCAGAAGGTGGCAGTGGGATTGAGGGGGAGGGGTGTGCACAGACACACATACGCCCACAGAGCACATTACCCTTGCTTTGCAAACCCAGTAAGAAACGCTTTGCACTGCAAATGACCACAGAACCAGCAGGAATCGAGGTTATCTTGCTAAAGCACAGAAGGAAGATACCCAGCAGAAGAGTCCAGCTCCTGGTTCTGAACTAAAGTAAACAATAAATATTACAGTCACTTAAATGATCAAAATGTATTTAAATAACACCCCCAAAAGGTCTACAACATGCAAACTAAAAAATGTAGACTCCAATCCTGATAAAATCAGTTAATTGCGAGTGCTTTCTTTCCACATACTTCTCTCTAACAAAATATGGCAAGTTTATGTCTTAGCAAAGAATGGCTTTAAATGCCTTGGGAAAAAGCTCTAAAAAACAGAACATATGTCTTTATACATTTACTATATTATTAATAGTTATAATCTTATCCCTATTTTGAAAAATTAATAATATCAGTATTTCCCTTGGTTGTATGACAATGCTAACTTGGTGATTTTTTTTTTAAATTTGTTAAGTTAAAACAAATGCTTTTAAAGGGGCACTTGCAATAAGAGATAAATCAGATGTGGTAATGGCTTCTTTTGTAAAAGCCATGTGTAAACAGCACATAAAGATGACAGGTCAAGCAGCAGTAGCCCATTCTTCAGCCAAAAAAGGAAACAAATGAAGAAAGGAGAACAGAAATCACCCAAAATAAAAACGCCCCCTGGCCCCTCCACTCCCAAAAGCTTCATAAATAATAGGTTTGATACACTTTTGGTGGAAAACTCAGACCAACTGGCAGTTTAGAAAAGGATATTAGAATCACAAACACTCAAGATGGGGATAAACTAACAACAGAGTGACCAAGCAGCTAGCAAAAGATGATTCTAAAATTCCATCTTTCCTCTCTAGCGTGTTGTTTTTTTTTTGGCCACACCACACAGAGAACAGGGATGGAACCCGGACCCCTGACAGTGAAGCGCAGGGTCGTAACCACTGGATTGTCAGGGATTTCCCCTCTATGGTGTCATTCCTAGTCATACAATATGTTTATCTTCATCCTACATTTTCTTTCTTGTCTATATCCTCTCCTACTCTTTTTTTTTTTTTTTTAAATAAAGCTAGTGTGCTACTGGTGGTCCTTGGCTAGAAATACATCCTTGGGGTGCTCGCTAGCTTCTCCACAAAATTTGAGTCATTTTCATGGTCCACTACTATTCTGTCATATAAAAACTACATCTGGATAAAGGAGCTTATTAGGAAGACACTGGCCTTTATTAAATTACAGTTGGTAGAACTGCCTATTGCAGGCAAATCACTCGAATGCAGCCTTTCATGAATGCCAGCAAACGGAATTTGCCAATGACAATTACCCTTCAAAAACAGTTTTTATCATTTCCTAAATAGAGCTGTTATTAGATTATCCCCAGAATAGGTGAATGCAAAAGCAAATTGCTGTAAAATATCAGTGCCTGATGCAAAATTTTAACTATTACATAATAGAAAATTTTGCCTTAACACTGCACTCACCAGCAAGGACTCCACAGATCAAATGAGGGCTCTCAAACCTGAATAGAGCTACAGAAATCAAAGTGATTGAGCATACATTAAAGGTTATACTACACACGTCTAGGAGACCAGAAGCCTTTGGTCAGCCAATTTTATTTCATTATACTAAGAAGGGTTGAGTTGAAGAGATGGAAAGCAAGAAGCTATAATCAGCATAAAAACTCTGATCACTTAGTATGGAACACAAACATATTTGGCAGGATTTCTCAGAAGTCCCAATTCCAAAAATGATTAAAGCCAATAATAAGCACTTAAGAAAAACATGATACCCCGATCTGATATCTAGAAAACAGCATCTTGGTTCCACAGAACTACATACAACAGAAAACAAGGATCAGATATTAATTAGCTGTGTCTTCTTTTCCTGAAAAATCCTATAACAATGAAAATGGCTTTCCATGTTAACACTTTCAATCAATTCCCAAGAGGAATGTAGAGAAACACTACAAAATTGTATATTACTCAGACATGGCCACAAGGTACATGCTTTGTGCTAGTAAACAGACCACTTCAAAGTGTGTAATGTTGGTTTTAAGTAACCACCTGCGTAATACAATAGACCCTAGGACTGTGAGAATAGATAAGAGGTAAGGTTTGCCCATGGTTAAATAAGAGATTGAGCAGTGAGCCTTCTGTTAATTATAAAAGCAAGCTCTCTTCACACCCATATGTCCATACCTGTCCATCTGCTGCAGTAAAAAGAGAGAAAAGGAAAAAAATCTCTTTTTCCTGCAACATATCTTCGTTTCTCAATATGATCAGAGAGGTATTAATAACTACTAATTTGTAGAGTGCTTCTTAAAAAAAGACAAATTCAGCATATTAAAAATGCTTCTAACAGATGTGATAATTACATGTGTTGTAGTGACTGATTATGTGGGTTAGAAAAAAGTTATTTTTAAAACTTGGTATAAATAAGTCAAATCGTTCCAAAGCAGATTTAAAACATTAATATTCTCAGAACTGAATGCATGTCAATAAATTATCTCTGTTTTAGGACTGAGCGTAAGACAATTACTGGGCCACAGAAAAGAGTGAAAATATGGGGAAAACAAGAGAATTGTTCTACAAAGACTGGCTGACAGTATCTCTTGCTGATCTGCTGAAGCAGAGGTTCCTCCTCACCCCGCTTTTGGGTAGTGGGTCTATATATGTGCAGTATCGCTGACTCCTGTTTCTTTAATGATTAGTATCAACCAGAATCAGACTTGCAATAAGATTTATTCATGATCAATTTACATAATAACAGAGCAAATAACGTGAAAAAACATCAAAGAAAATATCCCCCAAAGAGAAGTATATCTTGCTCAACTGCTAATGGATAAACAATTTATTCCACTGAGCGTCGTAGCTGAAGGATCCTGGACCAGGGGACTCAAAGGAACATAGTTTTAGGAATGTATTACAGAGCACCTCCCAAAGCTAGTCACAGATATGAAGAAATCCTTTAGAAAACAACCATGTTGACTAGGGCACAAAGATGCCTCCAAAAGGATATAACTTCCTTTTAACTTATTGATAAATACTGCCCAAGTAGGCCCTGAATTAAGGAATTCCTCTCAGAGAAATTTCTTTCTTTTGAAAGGGGAACCTTTCAAATACCTCCTTTAGTCACCCAACCTTAAATTTATACACTTTTGGTGTACCAAAAGTTCAGAGTGAAAATCATGTCATCTTCTTACCATGTTCACTAGATATCTTTAAAACCTGGCTAAAGAGAAGGTGAATTTGGGAACCTTAAAAATCCAACAGAACAGAGGGGTTAACTGAATCTGTCACTGAATATGTTAAGAGCACAGTTAATAGAGAACAGTCTAGAAACTGCCAGAGGCAGGGGTGCTGCGGGAGTGATGATATTTTAGCTTTTAGTTCACGTGTATCCTGGCTGCCAGATAAATAGGAATGAGTGCCTCGTCTTTTGTTTTCCATTTTCAATCATAAACAAGACCAAAAATACTTCAACACTGAATGAAGATGCTAAGGTAGTGACTACAGCTCTTTGAAACAATACAAAGGAATAAAGTCTAACTAATCAGTTTTGTTTCTCTAGACCTATGTTGGGGGGTCAGCAGACTACAGCTCGCAGCCAAAGCCAGCCCTCTCCTTGCTTCTGTACAGCTGTGAGCCAAGAATGGTTTTACGTTTTTAAGTGGCTAGGAAAAACAGAAAAAATATTTAGTGACACGAATGATAAGAAATTCAGATTTCAGTGTCCACAAGTAAAGTTTGATGGGAACACATTCATGTTTCTTGGTTTATTCTTGTCAATGCTGTTTTTACTCTACAACGGCAACGTTGAGCAGTTTTGACAGAGATGCTATGGCCTGCAAAGCCTAAAATGTCATCTGGTCCTTTACAGAAAAAGTTTGTGATCCCCTGGCCTATCTGATACACAAAAACTCTTGACAGCTCAACAGTTTGATACATTTGGTGTTTTTATAGCATGTAAAACACAAGACAAATGTACCAAACTGCTCTTGGAAATGTATTTTAGATAAACAAAATGTCAAATAACAGGTACTCTTAACGACATCACACCCCAGGATGAATTTACACACATAAACAAGTACCCTGGTCTCGATAATATTAACATTCTGTAATGAAAATAGTTGATTATTACCGTGATAAATGGACAAGAGCTTTTAACTGCATCAAATTATAAGATATTAACAAGAGAGATTGACAACATCATAGAAGTATATGTAGATTCTGTGAATAAACCAAGGACTGTGCTACAGGATTAACAGGAGGGAGAGAGGCTTCTGGGCTGAAGAGGGATTGTTTGGGCTACCTGCATGTACTGACTGCTCGTGTGGGTATCACTTGGTACAAATTTGTGCCCCAGTACAAGAGATTCTAAGTGAAAAGTTAGACTTTATCCATTACTGTAGAACTATTTAATTCAATTTAACAAATATTAATTATTTGTTATGTATCTGAGATACAGAGGTATCTTTGGCAAAGAGATGAAACAAGGTTTCATACCTCTGAGAACCTCATGGCTTTGAGGAGACAGGCAAAACTAAAAGAGAGAGATTAACATTTCAAAATTTTAGTATCACTTTCTCCGGTGGGGCTCTACATCATCATCAGAATGTTATAAGTTTCCGTAACTGTATCATATCAAAGTGGAATACATCAAAGCACGTGGGGGTATTACAGGATGCAAACCAGAGAAGGCAAGCCCCAACTCCTTCATCTAACAGACAAACACCCCCGTGTGCCTTGTGATCTATGGTGAGGCTGAGATCTCCAGGAACTTCACAATGTTCTTTTAGAGAGGGAGAGTCGATGGGAAGGGACATAAAACTGAAAAAACCACTGGGAATTAACCAAAGGATAATGGAGCCAGAAGGAAAAAGAGCTGATAAAACAAGAAAAGCTAGAGGAAGAAAGCAGAAGGATAATCTGCTAGGGGGAAAACTGGGACAGACCTGGATATCAGATGGCAAGTTATCTGAGGGCAAGAACAGTGACTCGTTCCAGCACGACTTACTTTTAACTCTGTGAAGAGCTTATAACGTGGGAGATGGAAAATTCTTCAGAATGCCTCCATTTAGGACCCAGACTTTTGAAAGCTACAGGGAAACAGACTTTGACTGAATACATCAGTGATTAATACCCAAAGATCTAGGATGTCCAAAGACACAATGTGTTATATCCTGGGAAATAATTCATCACAGGCTAATCTAAATGATACAGCACAGAAGAATCAAGCACTGGAAGGGAGAGGAGTTGGACTGGGGACCTATCCAATCCTAAATTTCTGATAATGCTGCTTCTTTGCTTCCCATCCCTGCAACACATTGCCTAGAGGGCAGTGATTGAAGAATGGATATCAGTAAACAGTGGTTTGCCTTTAATTCTAATCCCCTGTGTTGCATTGAGACGGATTCTGTACATATGGAAACTCTTCTTTAAAGAGACAGTAGAGGAGAAGGCAATGGCACCCCACTCCAGTACTCTTGCCTGGAAAATCCCATAGATGGAGGAGCCTGGTAGGCTGCAGTCAACGGGGTCGTGAAGAGTCGGACACGACTGAGTGACTTCACTTTCACTTTTCACTTTCCTGCATTGGAGAAGGAAATGGCAACCCACTCCAGTGTTCTTGCCTGGAGAATCCCAGAGACGGGGGAGCCTGGTGGGCTGCCGTCTCTGGGGTCACACAGAGTCGGACACGACTGAAGTGCCTTGCAGCAGCAGCAGCAGAGGTGAAAATGAGAGATTTAACTGCATCCTTTATTGATTTGGGGGACCTGAAAAGAGAGTTGGGACTCTATGCCTCTCCACCTCCTTTAATCTTTAAGAGTAGATTTAATCCTGTTATTTACCCCAAATGGGATTCTGACTATGATAAACTGGAGGGCTCCCTTCTAGGATATCAATCACAAAAGATTAGAAAAGCATTCTCAATGCAGATGTTTCCCTGGCAATTTGTCATCTGTATGTTTGGTTAGACTATTATTAAAGTTATTTAGCTTTCCACCTTTATTTCTGATCTGTGGGAGTAATAAACCACTCTACTTTCTCTTCTTTTTATCTTTCAAGTTCTAGTATGGCAGGAATTTCATTTACATAATGAAATACTCCATGAATCATAGCTACCCCCACTTCCTCTTCCAACCTAACTTTCTATGGCTTCCTCACTTAAACAACTTCTTAACTGTTTCAGGCATCCAATCCTAAGGTCCACACCAACCTGTTTCTTTCTGCACTGTTCTTTGTTCTGACACAGTAAAAAGAAGATCCCAAGGCATGAGGGGTAAAAGCAGCAGAAATGAACCAGACTTATGGCTACTCTTCCCTACAGTGTAGCGGAGGCAGATTGAGTCATCCCACAGGTAAAGAGTTGTCTCTGCTCCTACTACCAAAACTACTACAAACAACAGGGCTCATTTGAGTACAGTGGGAAAAGGCAGAATTTCTATATGTAATAGAATCAACATAACAATAATCTCTCTCAGTATGACAGAGAATGCTGCAAAGAACTTTGGGACTTTAAAATTTCTATGAAGAAGAACAAAAGTGAAGAAAACTTGGTAGAAAAGTTCTATATAGCTTTACTCTGCTCAATACTCTAGGCAAGAAAAAAGCAACTTCCTAGTGTTTCATACTATTTTTGAATTTTCTGTCTTCCTTTCATAATTACATGGTCACTGGTAAAGGCTAAATATAAATTTTGACTGGTTATGCCTTCAAAAAATAAGCAAACCTCTGATGCAAAAAATGTCTTATATTCTCTTCTGTAGGAAATATTACAATAGTGACTTAGGAATGTAGGAAAAGGTGAATTGTCTTACATCCACAGGAATTTTAGTATTTAATAGGAAGAAATGTACTAGGATCTAAGATGACAACAAAATCTAGTCCACAGATAATCCCTAGTCTCATGTTACTCAACAGAGTTGGTATCTTCTCCCTTCAAAACTTTTGCTAAAGATACAAAGAAGTAATAGAACTGACCCATGAAAACTGAAGCTCCTTCATAATCCACATGTCTAATAATCCATATGTCTAGCATAAGAAGATGGCTAAAAGACAGGTCCAAAATATAGATGCGGGATTTATTTTCAAGAATGGTCCACTCGAAGTATACCACAGAGGTAAGATGAATTGCTTAAGAGTAAGAGGAATTCTTAACTTTAGTTGTTTTAAGTGTTTGCTCAAATGTCAATAAGGAGTAGATGGAAATAAATACAGCTATCTAATTGCTTACTTTTATTTTAAAAAAATCCAGGAAGCAAACGTGTCTTTGCTTTTTTAAAAATTTCTAGTCCCTAAAAGGCCAAGCATTCCATGCCCACCAGAGCTCCTGGTTCCTGGAACATTCTCAAGAGGTAGGTTTGTCTCTACGTTATTAGGTGGAACTCTGGGCACCAAGGAGTTAAGTCAGCTTCTCAGAGTCACCCTAGGAATAAACTACTAGCAAAACCAAGGAAAAAACCCAAGACTTTTTACTTAGTCCCAATTGTTTTTCACTCATCAACCTGTTGTTAAGAAGGCTGAAGAAAAAAAAAAGAAGATTGAATCAAGCTAAAACCAACACACAGTTCTTTGGATCTGTCTCTGGTATCAAGAATGAAATGAGATGTGAGAGGAAAACCAAGACTATTTACAGCTTTATGTTATACATATGGACAGCAGTGTAAACTATTTTCCCTAAGATAACTGTGACAGGCATATCTTTTGAGACTGCACCAGCCAGCTTATTAGTCAAAGGACTGGCCCTTCTCTTCTCAACCATTCTTACTCTATTAACAGAAGAAAAGGCCTCTCCTTTGACCATCTGAGAACTCCTGCTGCACTTCAGAAAACCGAAAAGTATTGCTGGCTTACACTAGAATTTTAATGGACTTGAAATCAACTCCAATACAAAGGGAAACACAACTCAAGGTGATGCTTACAATAATGAGTAAAAAGCTATGTACAAGGATGAAAACTGGAAATATAATCTGAAACAGTTATAAAAGCATCAATAAAATCCTAAGGTTATTTCCTTGTTTCTTGAAAAAAATTTAAAAGAATCTAACCGATAACTATAGTTTTGTTATTTCATAAGGAAAGTTCCCATGTCTATTTCAGATAAAGAGTATTATTACGATCACTTTCTGTCTTACAGAACAGCTCTGCAATATCTCAGGTTGATTCGAGGTCTCTCTCTCCTTATTATGAGTATAAACAAATATGCTTAATTACAAAATATTTCTTATAAACAGACGTAGCCTGTGACATGAAAGATATACACTTATACCAGATTTTAAATTTTAACTTGCTTCTCACTTCTTTCCCATCTTTTTGGAGAGCCTATAATAACCTAGTCACAGTTTTCAGGAAATGCCATAGTATTATTTCTACATGTCTCCAGAAAAAAGAGAGTAGCAGTGGTGGGTACTGAAGAACTAAAGAGTCTTGGCTCTACCGTTCTCTCTCTCTTTTTTTTTTTTTAACTCTAAGAAGCTACCACCTTAAACAGTCTTGTTTAGAAGTTTCATCAGCTGGAAAGTGTTGAGAAGTAAAGTGCAATAATCTCAGTTTGACAACTCTATGAACTCAGATTTCAAAACAATATTTGAGACATTAACCAAATCATCCACATTGGTACATTCAAGTGCCATAAAAAACAGGCTACATGCAAGATTTCATTAATACTGAGGGGAGAAAAACAGGTTAGGCATCTGAGTAGGGTTGTGAAGAGACAGCACACGCATATTTACTTCAGGGAAGCCTTAAAAATCAACATGCAAACAGAAGACACGTACTTGTCACAACAGAGCCTTAGCTCACAAGACCATGGATTAAAGACAATTAATTTCAACACACATGTAAGAATAAACAAGTCTGAAGTCTATCAGAAAAACAAAATATATCAATATATACTTTAACCTTATCATAATGGCTAAATATTGCTTTTAGCAATATAATTACTTAATTCAATAAAGAAGTAACACAGTATTCTAATTCAGAGAAGGGTATGCATATGTCCAGATCTTCAAGAAATTTGTTATTCCAGGACTTTTGAAGATGGCAGAGTAGTCTGGAAAATTCAGCCCTGGCTGGAGGTTAAAGAGCACCAGCACCATTTTCCTTATACCATCAACATTACATTTGTGGAAAATGCGTTTAACTTTTGCAGACCTCTTCTGTACATTGGGCAGGATAAAAGTTGTTTGTCCCTGTACACCTCAGAAACATACATAAGAAGGCCACGGAAGTCAAAAGCCCTTTTCAGAAAAAGGCTTTTGTATGTACTGACTTGATATCTCAAGAAAAGGAGTGGTTATGGATTCATAGATTAAAATGTACCATTTTAAGGCTTTGGAAAGTTTAGCAAGTTGAATTTTTTCTTAAACTACAAAGCCCATGCCACACAAGTAACTATCAAGGATTGGGAAGACATTCCATCAAATGTGTCTACAGGATACCCTGCTTTGTGAGAAGCACTGGAGAGGAGTACTGAGCAACAGTAAACAGTAAGAACATGCAGGATAAGAGAATTAAAGCTTCTGGGCAAAGTACCAACCTGCTGCATGCTTAAATCCAATTTGCCTAAACTTGTTAAACTTCAGTGAGGAAAACTGGCTTTGGCAATCCATGGCTACTCCTTTGTACCCCATGATATATCATCTATAAAGAGTAACATTGTATTGACAGGACATGATCACAAGCGCTCCCCTGGGACAGGAACTATCAAGATCAGAGGGTAACACACAGGAGGTAACACAGTAGAAGCGAACGACAAAGTTCAATGGTTTTAGTCTTGACATTTCAGACGAGCCCCCTGTTTTCCGATCACAGAAAGACCAACCACCAGACAGCCAATGCAAGAACCAGGAGAAAAGACATCACGAAAGGAACACGAGGAGATGAAAAAGTACTAGAGTAGAGGTGGCACTTTTTGAGAAACTTGTGATCCTCAGGGATTGGAATAGAAACCTTGGGAAGAGTTTCTTCATTTTCTTGCTGGGGCAAGGCTCTTTCAGTAGATCTCTCTTGCCTTTTAACTTTCTCTTCGTCCTGCACTAACAGAGCACGTTCCTGTGTCTGCTTTCACGGTAGAAGATCAAGAAAGACAGAGAAAGATGAACAAAATGACAGATGGAAAATGCTCAAAAATGATACTTGGGGATGTGCAAAGGATTTGGGAAGATCTTTTGGACACTGTATTTTACTTTGCTTTGGCAATTATCCTAGCAAAGTTTCTAGAACACAGTAGGGTACTCAATAGGTAATTTTCTGAGTGAATGAATGAAGATCAGAAATCCTCAAAGTTCAAGGAATCACTGGACTTCATTAGTTACAGTATTTATTCCTCTTTTAAGGATATTCACACCAATTTTCAGTCATTTTTCATTGCTTTGGTGCTGCCAATTTTTCTTAGATCAACTGGGCAAAGCCAATAATCAAGCATTCTTCTTGCCATCAAAAAAGTTACTTTTATTACAAATAGAATGGCAGAATATAAAATGTTATCCTCATATCTCTTCATATAGGCTTAAAAAAACTGCAATAGTTCATTCAGTATGGCAATTAGCTTTTGCTCAAGGGAATAAAAATCTTAATCCTATACATTTCAAAGATTGCAAAAGAAAAACAAAAGTATAAAAGTTTATATGAGCCTCCAAGATCTACCAGAAAAAAAACCCTAACCCAAACCCTCACAAATCTCAATAGTTACAAACTCCCTCCCCACCCACTCAGAATCATGATTTAAAATAATAATAAGGACCATCACAAAGGTTTATACATCATATTAAGCAAATGTTTTTGATACTTTTACGGAAAATTATCTTTTCCCAATTGAGAAATTTTTCTCCCCCAGCAATTCCTGTACTCTGCCATCCAGTCAAGACAGATGTTTGCTACGAAAGGAAAAACTTGGCTCTAAGTTCTCTCAGTTGAGCCAGCCTTCTCTGATCTGTTGGGAAGTTCGACACTGGTTCTTTGCACACCCCTAAGTGATATGTATCAGGGAGAAAGTAGCTGGGGGACTGGTCAGCAAAACAAGGAAGAAAAGGAAAATAAAGGATGCAAAATTATAATGATTTTTAAAAGAACATAAGAGGGAGAAGAAAGACAACATAAAAAGAACAGGGTACAATTAAATTCGTTTTTCTCTCTGAATACATATTTACATCTTCATGCAGCTTTTCAACCAGCCATGCGCCGAAATAAGCAAATTGAAAGCTGCAAAATGCAGCAGTGAAAATGCTACATGTGTTAGGTCCAAAGGCGGTGGATATGAATTTACTAGTATTGCCAAAAGAAAAAAATCACTGAGCAGCTGCTGTTCAGTTTGGGGGGATTATCTGCTTAGTGCCATGACAAGAGCCAATTCTGATTGAGAAGCACAAGTCATAACGGCAGCTTTACCTCTGGCCCACCAACCTTTCTTTCCGAGGGAAGGACAGAGGTTTTCTTCACCTGGTCACACACAAATTATATAAAATTCAGTTGCCTTGCAATGCAACAACAATGCTGTCAAAGGTGGAAGAGGTATCCCCAGAGAACAGAAATACTGCCCTAATTATCAAAGAAAAAGTAAGATATGCCAGAAAGTGGGATTAACCTATATAAAAGGTTATCACAGTATAGTCCTTATGTATTACATTATTCATTCAGAGGGGTAACACCATAACCCTAGAGCTAAAGTACTCCATATTGATCTAATTTAATTTGTAAAAGTCATTTCTTCAAAATCCACAGAATGAAACAGATATTCCCTAAACCAGCCCTGAGATGGTTTCTGAAGGGTTTCTATTAAGACACAAGATTATTTTCTGGAAATGGAGACTGGTTTGAATTTACCAAACTTCATCCAAGAGAGTACTAAGTTACTTTTTCAAAGTATTTGAGCATCTTTTATTACCTGCAACGAGTCAAAAAGAAAACATATTTAGAAAATATGCAGTTATAGGTTGCAGGGTTAGCCAGGTGAGGTAGCAACAAGTGCTTTCTCATGAGGTCATGGGCTTATAGAAGGTAGTCACTGTCTCATGCCCCAGATTTGGGATACGGAACTAAGGACCAGGGAGTGGAGGCTGAGAGGACAGAGAATAGGAAAAATTGCATCCTATCATCCCCGGTAACATTTTCACTGCCCATCATTCAGGAATTCTCCACCCTTCTTGGTGAAGTGGGTTCAACTCTCTTTGGACAGCTGTTAGCCAGTTTTAATCACATTTTGAAAAATATAAAATGTATCCTTTGTGAACAAACTTTTACTATCTTCTCCAGTTCCAGAAACTAAACAGTAAGTTGGAATAGTTTACTATGAACTCTGAATATAAAAACTAAATTTTGAAAAATTATTAAGATATCACTTTACCTTTCTTAAATAGAACTGCTATTGTTTTTAGGGAAAATAAACATATAATTTTAAAATCATTACACTGTGACTATGACTATATATATACATACACACACATACATACTTAACCTGTACAGGGTAAAGATTAAGTAAAGGATTTTTGAATACATGCTCAAAGTAACTTTCAATATGTTCTCATTACACAGATTCATTTATTCAGGTGTAGGATTTCTAAAATAGGGAATGACAACAATAATAGAGAAAGGACAGCCTCTAAAAGTTATCACCACCTCTAACTGTGACTATCTTAAAAAAAATAGTATTATTAAATTTGACGTTACTCATAAAATAAATCATCAATAGTTCTTCTAAAACTGAAATACAATCATTAAGACTTGGTATTCTCCATTTTCTGGCTTAGAGGCCGCCTCAGTTTATTATATAATTGTGGTCAACCATTCCAGACATTTCTAAGTTGTGCAAGTGTTCAAACAGAGTTTTTAAAAAATGCTTATCCCTTTCCAATTTTGATCTTACTAAATTTAGTAAACTCTCTGGCCCTTGAAGGCACAGTTTGGACATAAAGTTCTACTGGCTTATGGTCAATTTGTAAACATACACTAGCCAGAAGCATGCAGCTGCAGAGACAGATCTCAGGGCCTAATCATCAACTGGTCGCTCTAAATGGCTCCCATAACTGGACTGGGTGGTCCACGTGACTTAAAAAGTTAAGTGTCTGATCACGAATGTTATAAAGCTGGAATGAACTGATGAGACACCAAAGCTAAATTTCAGCTCTAAACTTTCAGGTACAGATTATCAATATACAAAAGCATTTATTTCACTCATTCTCACAGTTCATCACACAAAGTACTCACTCCTTCTCCTGTAGGGATCTGCCCATTGATGTTAAGTGTTCGAAAGGGAGAGTGAGTGGATAAGCGTTTATCCCATTCACTAGGCCGTGGTTCTGGTACGGATTCCATGAAGTTCTTTTTCAGCTCACTGATGCTGGCATGATGTTTTTTGATCTCTTCTTGACTTTTGTCTAAATCCTACAGTTGAAAGGACAAAGATGCAAAACAATGAATACTCAGGGAAAAGACCACACCAATGGAAGCCCACAGAATACTATGGGCACTGGTAGAAAATAACTCCACATCCAGGATAGATGTTATTAATCCATAAATTACATTCAAATTGTAAATATACAATATGGTATATTTTCTTGGTTTTTTTTTTTTTTTTTAACATGGTGCTTTTCTTGGAAGCAGTAAAGCATCATCACTCTATAGCTCTTAGCAGTTATAGAACCTATAAAGAGCTCACTCCTTAATGTTACAACTCTTTTTCCCATCATGTCACAGCACTGAATCTCCAACTCCTCATCCCAAACAGGTAATCCTACAGCCCAATTAGCCTCAGCTTGATAGGAACTGATTAAGGCTCAGCTCAGGCAGGATGGAGATAGCAATAGATAAGGAGAAACTGTTAAAGGAAGGACATGGTGAAAGATTTGACTCCCACTACTGGCTGCCTTGCCTTAATGAACTGTTACTGCACAGTATCCCTCTATCTCTATCTGGAGAGAGTTTTGCTTTCTTAATACCTGGTGGCTGTTGCTGGGTTTCGGTAAACAGGAATAACCCCTTCTTGATACAAAAATGTATTGTTGAAATTCCTGGCTCAAGCCTCCAGAGCAGATTGTTACTATCTCTGAGTAATTACTCAGGATATACAGTATAATGGAATTTTTTTCTTTGTCAATAGTATCCACACACACTAAAAGCCTTATGTTTTCTACCTTCTGACAGCTTTACTTCATCCCTTAGTACCATTCAAAATAAGAACTGTCTTCTAGTAACTGTCAATGGATAGGGAGCAATTTAATAAGAACTTGTCAAATACCTTATTATATCTCACTGACAACTTAAAATAACTATTCGAGCAGATGTGACTACCGGACAACTAGGGGAAAACTCTCATGGGGGATATTCCAAGGAGAAATGATCAAAACTGGACAAATAAAGCTAGAAATGATATAATAAATAACATTCAAGTTTATGTAACAGGAGGCAGTAACCAACTTTCAAAAGACAGACTAGGCCAGAGATAATCTGGGAAATACAATGTGAAGACAAAACCTCAAATGTTCTTTGTCCAACATATTTCTTCAAAAAAACTCAAAAGATCTGTGCTTGAAATCAAAACATGTGGGAGCCTGTCACTTGATGACTGCTAAAAATTCTGTGTTTATTATATATCAAGGCAGTTCTGTATCCAAGAAAAGCACAATACTAAATATATCTCTTAATACGCTCTGTGAATTTTGAGGATTAGTCTTTTTTTTTTTTTGGCTCCATGGGAAACAGCCTCATTTAGGGGGTGGGGTGGGGAAGGAACTTGTTTAAACAAAAAGTTGCTTAAAAAGTTTCTCCTGGGGCAATAGAGGCTTCAATTAAGTAAATTTTCTTCAAAAGCAATGTCAAAGAGAATACAGTAGAAGAAAAAGAATCAGTGAAGCATATGACACAATTTTGATTCAGGAGATATTCATTCAGAAAATTCATTTAGTAGTCTATTCTTTTTATTTTTGCAAAACTGAAAGAGGCTTACGGGATCTGAGATCCAAGAGAAAACTAACCCCAAAAGGGCAATCCTGTAGCTCCCCCATTGCCTGCTGGGGTGACATGTGAGTATAGCTCATGAAAATGGGCATCACCATGGGGAAACCACAGTTTGCACTTTTGTTCTAGCTGAAAGCAAGAAAGTCATGATTACTAGCTAAAGAAAAGCAGAAACAAGCTCTGTCAACGACTCCGAAGTTGGCTGAACAACTGAGACCCACCAGACATGTCCGGCTCTTGACCTAGCTTCTGAGAAAAATCAAATCTGCTCGGGCCAAGAACAACTAAACAGATTTGGGAGGGTTAAAGGTGGGAATGGAGCAAAACAAAAATGATCAAGAGATGCTATGATAAAACCATAACTCTCTGGGTTATTAGCCTCTTACTTATGAGAGGCTGGTGATTTGTTACTTGGCCTGCTTAGCTTTTGTTTGGCTTGGCATCTAAGAAAATAAATGTTTCAATAAAATCAGTAGCTTCTGAGGGAGCTTTCTCCAACCTTTTTAGCTGGCTCTGTTGGAAACCTGTGGGGGCACGGAGGAAAATTAAGATTTCAAAGGGACCTGTTCCAAATAGAAATTGTCATAGACACTTGCTACAGGTTCTCTTTGGGAGATGGAGGAGGCGGCGGCAGATCTAAAAATGAACTCGACCTTATTTGTGCCAGAACAAAGCATTAGTGGGGGTGGGGTAGGAGTAGGGGGAGGAGAGAATACTTTTAAAAATCTGCTAGTATGACAGATAACTTGAGAGAACTTCCTTAAGTGGCGGGGGTGGGGGGGAGCGGTGTAGGGGGGAACTTTTACAATATAGAGAATGATGGTTAGCCAAACTGTTTTGGCTGTTTTCAGGTGAGACACTTTTTGATGCCTATCATCCTACAACTTGAGCAGCAATCAAACCAAACACGTCATTAAATAGAAAATATTCTGAAAAGGTAGTTAGTAGCTTTAATTTTCACACACACACTTGTTTAGAAATCCCCTCTCATGGCTGTCAATGAAATGCTGGGAAAAACACATCACACACAGGGACTTTGTGAGTCTCAGAAGCCATAACACACCTCACGGAACAAAGGACAAATATATGATTGGTACTGCAGGTTCCAGTTAAGAGGAGGGATCAAAGACGGGCAAGCCAAGAAACAGGCATGTTTGGAATTGGGAGACGTTACACTGCTTGATAATAAGGAGATCAACTGACATCTGTTATTCTTCCTAATCTCAGAAGTGGAACCATTCAGATCTAGTTTCAGTTACACGCTAAAGCAAAGAGATCTAGCTACCAAGTTTAAAATGTCTTAGGATCCAGCCTAAGAAACTCCATGTTACATGAGGTAAATATACATAAAGTACTTGGTATTGTGCCCACCATGCAGTACACGGTTAATGAAAACTGGCCATAGTTTATTTTTATCAAAGTATATTATATTATACCTAGCAGGCACTCAAAATATATGTATTGATAAAGAATAAGATGAGATTAATTAATTCCTGGAGGCTAAGTTCTATCTAAAAAAATTTCTTCAAACTTCCACTTTAATAATACTTTCTGTTACATATGTTCATCTTTCAGGTCTCAGCGAAGTGTTACCTCATCAGAGACAACTTCCCTGTCCACCTTATTTGGAGCAGATCCTTTTTATTAGCATGGCATACTATTTTCTTCATAGCTTTTATAATAACTACAATCATTTTATCAGTTTATTTATTCACTGTTTCTCTCTTCCACTTGTGCCTACACTGTATGCTTCCTGAAGGCAAGAGCCATTTATCATCTTCCTGCTGCTGCTAAGTCGCTTCAGTCATGTCCGACTCTGTGTGACCCCATGGACTGCAGCCTACCAGGCTCCTCCATCCATGGGAGTCTCCAGGCAAGAGTACTGGAGCAGGGTGCCATTATCATCTTCCTACACAGTTATATTTCCTTTGTATTTGAGTTAAATCCATGATGTCAGAATTTATATTTGTTTCTTGTGGTTCTTGAGTGGAGTCATAATTAGGTCATTAGAGAAGAGTTTCTGATGTGTAAACATGATCTGTTTTTTCACAGAATGACTCCAATTTCCTTCATTTTTCCTCATAGAGTTCCTCCAATCTTCTAGTTAGTTTTATATTTCCTTATCCAGTGTGGAGTCTGAAACTAGATAAAGTATACTAATATAAGTTTGGTGAAAATCTGATCAATATTGAATATAATGACCTTACAATTCCTATAGCAGATAGTATGTTGCTATTTCTGAATGGGAGAAAAGTGTAGTTTAATAATTATATGGATCCCAACACAAATCCGAGCTTTACCAATTTACTAGTCTATAATAACCACAAAGAAATTACTTAATTTCTCTAAACCTCAATTTTCTCTTTAAAATAAAAATTCCATACCCATAGACTTGTTTTGGGCTTCCCTTGTGGCTCAACTGGTAAAGAATCCGCCTGCAATGCAGGAGACCTGGGTTCGATCCCTGGGTTGGGAAGATGCCCTGGAGAAGGGAAAGGCTATCCACTCCAATATTCTGGCCTAGAGAATTCCATGGACTATACAGTCCATAGGGTTGCAAAGAGTTGGACACAACTGAGCGACTTCCACTTTCAGACTTGTTTTATAATTAAACTATCTTATATCATACGAACTACTCATTAAATGCCAGCCTCCCTTCTTTCCTTCCTGTATTTTACTTTTTTTTCCCTGACTACTCTTTTGTCATTTTCACACGTCCATTTTGAATTGTGATCATACTTTTCCACACTCTCTAGGTTCAGAAGATTAAAAAACCATACAAATTTGATGCTTGAGACATATAGGAATTTATACTCTTGCACAAGTCAAGAAACTTTTAAACAGTGATACAGTTCTTTCTAAAAGTGGGTAAAACAATGGAACCATGGGATGCAGAGAGGTAGTCCCAATCATATATTTTGGATAAGTATGAGAAATGGAAACTAAAGATTCACAAGTAGAGATGGTTGCATATCTTCATGTTTACCAACATGCAAAAGCATCTTAAACCTAAAGTTCTCTCATGCAATGGCATGCAAAACCAAACGCAGCACAGAAAGAAGAAAGGGGATCAGCGAAGAATGCAGGTTACAGGCAACCAACTGAAATAAGCTTCAAGTTCATACAAACCTCCAACATTAAATTGCTATGTCTGATATAAATGTTTTCACCATCTAGTCTCTCTCTCTTTTTCTGTGAAAATGAAAGAGGGAAAAACAGAAAAGCATAAAAAATTAAAATGTTGTTCTTGCGGGAAAAAACTGCAAATTGGCAAACCAAAAAAATATTTAAAATTAAATGTCCACAGCGAAGCATATGCCAACATGAAATGGTCACAGAACCTCAAGGACACACAGAGGACACAATTACCAGCAGAAAATGGATGGCCTTGTTCATGAATGATGGGAGAATGCGATGATGATATTTAAACAGACAGTGCTCCTGGCTTCATTGGCTTCTTACATAACAAGCTGTTTTATGTTGCTTTTTGAAGCTAAGCTGTTTGAGGGTTATCTTAAAACGCATGACTTTAAGAAGTCTTGAATCTCTGTGTTCCATGGAGTAGGCAAATGCTTTAAAATATTATTTAGCTTTTTGACATTATTTCGTATTTAGTAATACTGCAGGACATACATCTCTAATGCCTTCCATAAGAAAGATCTAAGGACATTTTATACAGAGTCAGTCAATATTCTATTCAGTAAAAACATTCATCCCACTCCCTAGCTAAGAAGAGTGAGACACAGAACAGCCAAACCCATAATTATTAGCAATACTGGGAGTTGCTGCTATGATGGTTTCCATAATGCTGTTGTTTAGTTGCTAAGTCGTGTCTGACTCTTTATGATCCCATAGACAGAAGCACGCCAGGCTTCCCCGTCCTTCACGGATCCCCAGAGTTTACTCAAACTCAAGTCCATCGAGCATAAATACTGAATGCATACTGTTGATTCCAAGCATATGGTGCCACTGTGAAATATTTCTTATATAGTTTAAAGGATAGATTTGGCCTTCACTTATTTCATTGTATTTAAGAAGGTGTTTTCATACTGAAACAGTTTATTTTAATGACATTTTTCAATATACAGTACAGGATTATAATTTCTTTAGTATACATATGTGTGTATATATATACTTTTGTGTGTATATATGTGTGTGTGTGTGTGTATACATCTGCTACTTGAAAGTACTCCTAGCTTAAGAGAAATCAATGAAAAGAATGGATCACTGTCTTTTTAATGCAATATGAAAGTCAGCAGGGGTGATGGTAATATGATTTTGTGAAAGTGAAAAATGGCTAACCTTCCTCATTCTTATCAGATCTTCAGGTTTCTCTGCAAGCTTCTGTTTTGCCATTATTAAAAAAAAAGAAAGAAAAATGATAAAGTATTGTCTCATTGAAGTTTGTTTGAACCTTCATTTTATATATATATATATAATTTTTTTTTTTTTTAAGGAGCAGGGAAGACGGGAGAAGAAAAAACTGGGGAGGGAGGGAAAAAGGAACAAGCGGCCCGCTGGCACAAACCTGCGTTTGGTCACCGTTTGGGGTGGGTACTGTGACCTCGATGTGGGTTTTTTCCACCTACATTTAAGAAATAAAGTGGTAAAAACATTTCAGGTTAGTAGGTTTCTATGAATGGCAATATTTCCAAAACAGCCACATCTTTAGGTGGTTATGAAATAAACTGATATGATGCAATTGTACAGGGGGTGTTACAGGGAAGGCCGCTGTTCTCAATAACAATCTGTCAGTTCACCATCACATTCTCAAGGCTGAAGAGGTAATATGGACAGCCAAAGGATAAAAAAAAAAAAAAAAAAATTAAGGTAATTATTCTATTGATGAAGAAAACATGTTTCTACTTGTTTCTTAAAAAGTATTTACTAAAAACAATAATTTAGGCTTTAAAAAGTCATGTTTTCCTTTTTAAAAAATGATGTAGAAGTATTTTAAATGACAGTTAAAAACAAATTTACAAATGAAGATACTCATGTGTGACATATATGACAGAAACAAAAACAAAGTCTTTACACTTAAAGGACACATAAAATAAATCACATATGACACCAAACAGGTAAATACAAAAAAATTCTGTTAGTTGATCAATCTACTTAAGAAAGCAGTTTAACCCTTGAGTTTATTAGGCAACAACATATCACAATAAACTCAATGCAAATGTTACTGATGCATGCAGTTACTTCCAAGGCTGATTTATAAATAAGCACACACAGGGCTCAGCTGCAACATTCAACACACTGTACTCCCCTCTCCAGGGAGTGGGAGCCCATGTGTTCGGTGGGTGTGAAAGATTCATCCTGAGTAGTAGGAAGATAGTAACTAAGGCCTCCTGCTTAGCTTTGAAATACCTTTAGTAGCAGTCATTGTATATGCCCCAAGTGGAGTAAGCATAAATTTAAAAAACAAGACTGTTAAGAGAAAGCATAATAGTAAGCAATGCCTAAAGCACTGGATATATCAAAATGAGAAAAATGTTTTTATTAAGGGTCAAATCAATCACTCTCTATCTTTACATTCTTCACAGAACTTCATTAATTTGTGATTTTGACATATTCTTTGTTTTTGGCTTCCAAGCGGCTTGCTGGATCCTAGTTCCCCAAACAGGGATGGAAACCTGGGTCCTCAGCAGTGAAAGCGCAGTCTTAACCGCTGGACTGTCAGGGAATTTCCTTGACATCTTCTTCTTGATCACATTTGGCAGCCTTACCTCAGAATATTATGTCATTGTGCTGTTTTCTCTGGGACTGAATATAAGGAACATAAGATGACAACGAATTTTGTGACGCTGTCAAATCATAAGCACATCTGGCTACAGCCCTTTTAACTGTGGGGGTAAGTAACAACTTGGGTTACTTCTGCTCTGAATCCCACCTGCTTTGTGGCTGTTCACAAGTTATTTCACCTTTCTGAGTTTCAAGTTTTTTATTGATAGAATGGAGACAATATCTCCATAGAGTTGTGAATGCTTAGCAAATGTAAGTTTTGAATTATTTGGTAAAGCTTAAATTACTTGTTTAAATGAATAATGACTTCTTGCTTTGGGTCCTTAGCAATCTAACAGCAAGAAGTTGAGAGCCTCTACAGTTTAAGAATGGAGACCAAGTAGTTCTGCATATGCTCCTATAGAGAATATTAACTGAGATAAATATGCACACGAAGAAAGGTACTGTCTCCACACCTGCAAAATAGGTCTTGTCAAATGACTCAAGATGCCAAAAAGCTCTCTCTATCTGGCACCAAATTAGTGTTAGGTAATAAGATTTCCACAATTACAGGGCTACTTTATTACTACTGCTGCTTTATATAGTAAATACAGCTTCAGGCAAATGTCATAATTAGTTTCTAACTGCTACAAATAAAATTAACTCAAGTCACTGTTAGCTCTGTCACTAGTAGTAGAAGGTTATCAGAAGTGGCTTTCAGTCTGATCTCAATACAAGTATCTGAAAATGTATTTATATAGAATTAACCAGCAAGAAGGCCCCCTACTGGCACCTAAATGGTGAGCATATAACAGGAAGTGATCTCTCCACTCTGCTGAGGTCCCAAGAGCAAAGGGAGGGAACCTATTCATGAAGATACTTTTGTCTGCCAGATAGGTGAAAGAACAAGGAAGTTAGCACAAAGCCAAAGGAATCTTAGCCACCAGAAAGATTCCCTTGCCACTTCTGGTAATTCAACATTTTCAGTTAGCAATATAAATGAAAAGATAGTCAAAGTGCCAGGTGAGCTACCCTAACATTAAAAACTGAAGTAGTCTAGCATCAAAAAGGCACGGTTGATACTGAACCTTGTGGCCAATGTCAAGCACATTTGGCTAGATACAAAAATGCAAACACTTACCCTTCATTCAATCTCCCCCTACCTCTGGACTCGAGTTGGTCTCAAAGGACAGTGAGAACTATGTCACACTGAATACTTTTTTAATACAATCAAAACACAGCCAGACTGGCCACGCTTTATAGATGAACTAGATATTGAACTGGCTCCAAAAGAACAGAATTAATCAATCTATCTGCCAAGGTGAGAGCACTTACTAAGGTCTTACACAGTTTTACATTTCTTAACAGACATATAAAAATGTAGCTTTTCTTATAAAGATTGTTTCTATTAATTTCTGTTGTCAACAGTGAGACTTGTATTTACTTTAATAAATCTGAACTGACACGTCAACTCCATAGCTGCTTAAATGCATTTTTAAAAGCTCATCAACATATAAAAGATTAGTTCAGGTACAGTTACTCCTGGGAAATCTACTAATGAAACTTGAGATTTTTCAACAAAGGTCAGTGACTGTGGTACAATCAACTCAGAACTATAAACAATTCAGTAGCATAACTTTCCTTACAGAATGGATCTTCTTTTTATAAAGTTACTTAAGATTTGAACAACCACATATATGTGCTTCATATAGTATCTGGATATTCTTCGGGCACGTTACATATATATCCATTTTAGGAGATCAAATTATATTTTAATCATACTAGCTGAGCTTACTCTTAGAAAGGAATGTGGAGATTCCTTCTGGATGAGTAAAAATTATTTTTAAAAGCAGATGATCACAGTGCTGGTGACTTTTACAGACTCAGTTTTTAAAATTTAAGTTGGGTAAAGCTGTGTGTCACCTGAAAACATCTGGGAGAGCTTACAGTCTTCATGACATAATTCTTTGAAAATATTTTACAGGTTTACAGGGAGTTACCTTGTTTCAGAAAGAGTAAGGAAGAAATAACTTCGTTAGGATTTAACAAAAACCAGTGCTTTGAGAACCCTCCTGCTCAAGGAGTCAACACCTCTGAACCAAAAGTGAGTGAGCTGGACCTCTGGGCTTATGACATACCTTCCATGCTTCCGAGGGCTCTGGCTCAGCATCCTCAGGCGGTGCCTCTTCCTGTTTCACTTCAACCTGCACTGTTTCCTTCTGCGCTTTCTTGACAGGCGCTCCTGGGACACCGCCTTCTGCGGCTGGGCTCGGAGCAATGGCTGGTGCAGAGGTGGGCCGAGGACTTCGGTCTGCTGGCTCAACGGCCGCTGCTGCATGAAAGAGACAAAAGTGACAGAGAAGTGAAGGCGAGAGTCACTGTACCACCTTCACAGCCACCAGGTGAAAGAACTGTGGCTTCAGGACACATATGAGTGTTACCGTGTCCAGTGGTTAACACACAGAAGGTAAAAAATGAATTATCAGTGTTCTGGCAGGAGACCAACGGCTATAATGGACAAAAAAGTTAGAAGAACCCTGACAGAAAAGCTAAAAAACTCCTGATGATGATCATATTCTATAAAGGGTGGGATGGGAGGCAGGACGGGGGTGAATGTGGACAACAAAATATTAAAAAAAAAAAATGAAAAGCTCATTTTATTAAAAAGTTGGCAACATTGTTTAACCTTGTAATCTATTAGCTTTAAGAACTTGTTAGGTAGTCTATGAAGGAGAAAAAGGGTTAATTAAGTCTGATTTCTTCCAAGAAGACTTTTTGAAATAAAGATGCATTTATTAATAGGTGATTTCAGTAACCTAAAAATATATTCTAGAAAAGAGGATTAAGTCTGATTTTTCTGTTAAGCCTCCTTGGAATGATTACAAAATAACTTGGGATAAAGGAATCTTCTTATAAGACATGCACACTTTTTGATGGTTATTTAAGAGCAAATCTTTGACCCAGACACTTTCCTTTTTAACTTTTTCATTAAAAAGTAAAATTCAATCCATTCAGCTAGTTTATGCCTTTCGGCTGGGGCATTTAATCCATTTGTAGAATACTCTCTGACATAAATTGAAGCAAGATATTTTTTGATCCACTTCCTAGAATAATGAAAATAAAAACAAAAATAAACCAAGGGAACCTAATTAAACTTAAAGCTTCTGTGCAGCAAAGAAAACTATAAACAAAACGAAAAGACAATCCACAGAATGGGAGAGAATATTTGCAAACAAAGTGACCAACAAGGGATTAATTTCCAAAATACACAAACAGCTTATGTAGCTCGATATCAAAAAAACAAACAACCTAATAAAAAAATGAGTGGAAGATCTAAATAGGCATTTCTCCAAAGAAGACATGCAGATGACCAAGAGGCCCATGAAAAGATGCTCAACATCACTAATTATTAGAGAAATGCAAATCAAAACTACAATGAGGTATCACATCAGTCAGAACAGCCATCATCAAAAAAGTCTACAAACAATAAATGCTACAGAGAGTGTGGAGAAAGGGAACCCTTCTACACTGCTGGTGGGAATGTAAATTGGTACAGCCACTATGGAGAACAGTATGCATGTCCCTTAAAACACTAAAAACGGAGCTATCATATGATCCAGCCATTCCACTCCTGGCCATATATCTGGAGAAAATCATAATTCAAAAAGTTACATGCACCCTAATACTCATTGCCCCATTAGTTACAACAGCCAGGGCATGGAAGCAACCTAAATGTCCATCGACGGATGAATGAATAAATAAAGAAGCTGTGGTATGTATATACAATGGAATATTACTCATCCATAGAAAAGAACAAGAAAATGCCACTTGCAAGGACACAGATGGACCTAGAGATTGTCATACTGTGTGATTAAGTCAGACAGAAAAGACAAATATCATATGTTACCACTCATATGCGGAATATTAAAAAAAACAGTGTTATTGGGTTGGCCAAAAAGTTTGTTGAGGTTTTTCCTCAACACATGAAAAGATGCTTTTTGGCCAATCCAATACAAATGAGCTTATTTACAAAACAGAAATAGACTGACAGATGTAGAAAACAAACTTACGGCTACCAAAGGGGAAAGGGGTGGAGAGGAATACATTGGGAGATTGGGACTGACATATACATACTACTGCTATAAAATAGATAACTAATAAGAACCTACTGTATAGCACAGGGAATTCTACTCAGTAAGCTGTGATGACCTATTGGGAAAGCAATCTAAAGAGAATGGAGATACATATATATTATATATATATCAGGTGCATATATGCACCTAAGTCACTGTGCTGTCCATCAGAAACTAACACATTGTAAACCAACTACACTCCAATAAAAATTAATTTAAAAATAAAATAAATTCAAAACCTTTGGTCTTTACTCCTTAAAATAATCAAAACAACACTTTGAGTTCTACCCTACTCTCTTCCAGAGTCTTATCAATCTGCATCATCACTCCCATTCTCTAATATATTCAGAGCAGCAGTTCTCAACCAGGGGTGATTTTGCCCCCCACTCCATGAACATTTGGCAATATCTGGAGACATTTTTGGTTGTCACAACTGAGGAGAGACGTAGGAAGGGGTACTGGCTCTAGTGTGTACAGAATAAGCTTGCTGGTTCAGTTCAGTTCAGTTCAGTCGCTTAGTCGTGTCTGATTCTGCGACCCCATGAACTGCAGCACGCCAGGCCTCCCTGTCCATCACCAACTCCCAGAGTTTATCCAAACTCACGTCCATTGAGTCGGTGATGCCATCTAACCATCTCATCCTCTGTTGTCTCCTTTTCCTCCTGCCTTCAATCTTTCCCAACATTAGGGTCTTTTCAAATGAGTCAGCTCTTCACATCAGGTGGCCAAAATACTGGGACTTCAGCTTCAGCATCAGTCTTCCAAAGAACACTCAGGACTGATTTCCCTTAGGATGGACTGGTTGGATCTCTTTGCAGTAAAAGGGACTCTAAAGAGTCTTCTCCAACACCACAGTTCAAAAGGATCAATTCTTCTGTGCTCAGCTTTCTTTAGTCCAACTGTCACATCCATACATGACTACCGAAAAACCATAGCCTTGACTAGACGGACCTTTGTTGACAAAGTAATGTCTCTGCTTTTTAATACGCTGTCTAGACTGGTCATAACTTTCCTTCCAAGGAGTAAGCGTCTTTTAATTTCATGGCTGCAATCACCATCTGCAGTGATTTTGGAGCCCAGAAAAATAAAGTCAGACGCTGGTTCCACTCTTTCCGCATCTATTTCGCATGAAGTGATGGGACCAGATGCCATGATCTATGTTTTCTGAATGTTGAGCTTTAAGCCAACTTTTTCATTCTACTCTTTCACTTTGATCAAGAGGCTTTTTATTTCCTCTTCACTTTCTGCCATAAGGGTGGTGTCATCTGCATATCTGAGGTTATTGATATTTTTCCCAGCAATCTTGATTCCAGCTTGTGCTTCAACCAGCCCAGCGTTTCTCATGATGTACTCTGCATAGAAGTTAAATAAGCAGGGTGACAGTATACAGCCTTGACGTACTCCTTTTCCTATCTGGAACCAGTCTCTTGTTCCATGTCGAGTTCTAACTGTTGCTTCCTGACCTGCATATAGGTTTCTCAAGAGGCAGGTCAGGTGGTCTGGTATTCCCATCTCTTTCAGAATTTTCCACAGTTTATTGTGATCCACACAGTCAAAGGCTTTGGCAATAAAGCAGAAAGAGATGTTTTTCTGGAACTCTCTTGCTTTTTCGATGATCCAGTGGACGTTGGCAATTTGATCTCTGGTTCCGTTGCCTTGTCTAAAACCAGCTTGGACATCTGGAAGTTCACGGTTCATGTATTGCTGAAGCCTGGCTTGGAGAATTTTGAGCATTACTTTACCAGCATGTGAGATGAGTGCAATTGTGCGGTAGTTTGAGGATTCTATGGCATTGCCTTTCTTTGGGATTGGAATGAAAACTGACCTTTTCCAGTCCTGTGGCCACTGCTGAGTTTTCCAAATTTGCTGGCATATTGAGTGCAGCACTTTCACAGCATCATCTTTCAGGATTTGAAATAGCTCAACTGGAATTCCATCACCTCCACTAGCTTTGTTCATAGTGATGCTTCCTAAGGCCCACTTGACTTTGCATTCCAGGATGTCTGGTTCTTGGTGAGTGATCACACCATCGTGATTATCTGGGTCGTGAAGATCTTTTTTTGTGTGTGTGTGAAGATTTTTTTTGTATAGTTTTCCTGTGTATTCTTGCCACCTCTTCTTAATATCTTCTGCTTCTGTTAGGTCCATACCAATTCTGTCCTTTATCGAGCCCATCTTTGCATGAAATGTTCCCTTGGTATCTCTAATTTTCTTGAAGAGAGCTCTAGTCTTTCCTATTTATTGTTTTCCTCTATTTCTTTGCACTGATCACTAGGTTAATTAACCCTAATTTAGGGCAAAGACTATATATAGATTGCTTTAGAGGGAATATACAATATATGCTTATGACAAAAGCTTGATCTCACAGAGTTAAGAGCTGTTTTGGTTTGGATTACTGGGCATCTAAGTTTCACATCACTCACTTTAAAACAATCACTCATACTCTTTTTATGATTTTTATCTTCATTCTTTCAGGAACTAAAAGAGGACATCCATATACTTTGTAGTAAGAGCTCGCTGGCAATGTTTAGAAATGCAGTGTGTTTCCATATGATTTAATAGTTCTGATCATCAACCGTCATGTGCTGAGACTTTAAAATCTTAATTAAATTACATAGAAATCTGTATAATTTTTTATTACACACTTTCCAGCATTCTTAAATTAAGTATACTGAATTTAACTTTTCCTAATAAATTTAGACTCATAAGCAATAAAAATTAGGTAAAATAAAAGGAATTCCATGAATCAGGACAGATTAAAAAATTGAGATTCACAAGTATGTCATATATACAACACCAAAGAAGAAATGCTTGATGTACTGTAATGAGCTCTAGAGAAAGAAATCACTCCTCAGGGCATACACAGGAAAAAAACAACAGAAACCCAAGGATCTAATTTATCTTTCAGTAGAAACTCTGTAGCCTCTTGCAAGTCCCTGCTCCTCATGGGTGCTCTAAGCCCGTCAACGCAAGAATGGCAGATGGCAGACCAAATCTAACAACACAGGGGAATGTGACAAAATATTTTGCTCACAGTTGTGTTAAAGTATCATTATACATGTGTATTCACACCTCCTCTCAAAGAATTAATTCGACTCTGTCTGGCATCAGAGAAGCACAGCCCATTCTTTCACCATGTGTTATTTTGCCACTTGCATTTGGTTTTAATCCAACACTAATATTGCAGAGCCAAATGATTTAAGTTTTCAGTATTCCTAGCCCTGGCAATCTGTGCTATATGTGGAAAAGTAGGTATAAGTGTGGTAACTGGCAGTTAGAAACAGAGGCAGAAAGTTGCAACATTTGCAAAATATGGAAGATATTAACTCTATGGGAAGTTCAGCTCAGCTGCTCAGTCGTGTCCGACTCTGTGACCCCATGGACGGCAGCACACCAGGCTTCCCTGTCCATCACCAACTTCCGGAGCTTGTTCAAACTCATGTCTATTGAGTCAGTGATGCCATCCAACCATCTCATCCTCTGTCCTCCTCTTCTCCTCCCACCTTCAATCTTTCTCAGCATCAGCATCTTTTCCAATGAGTCAGTTCTTTGCATCAGGTGGCCAAAGTATTGGAGTTTCAGTCATTTCAATGAATATTCAGGACTGATTTCCTTTAGGATGGGCTGGTTGGATCTCCTTGCAGTCCAAGGGACTCTCAAGAGTCTTCTCCAACATCACAGTTCAAAAGCATCAATTCTTTAGTGCTTAGCTTTCTTTATGGTCCAACTCTCACATACATACAAGACTACTGGAAAAACCATAGCTTTGACTAGACGGACCTTTGTTGGCAAAGTAATGTCTCTGCTTTTTAATATGCTATCTACATTGGTCATAACTTTTTGTCCAGGGAGCAAGCATCTTTTAACTTCATGGCTGCAGTCACCAGCTGCAGTGATTTTGGAGCCCAAGAAAATAAAGTCTCTCACTGTTTCCATTGTTTCCCCATCTGTTTCCCCAACTCTATGGGAAAGTTGGATATAAAAATACATTACAAATCCTAAATATTAGTAACTTTAAAGTCATACCTAGATCTTTGTCTTTTTTTCTTACAGGTTAATATTATCCCAAAAGTATGTTGAGCAAAAACTTAACTATGTACACACTGATATGCAATTCAAGCATAAAATATCACCTAGGACCTCTGGAGAGAAGCAAATTCCTTTTCTCCATAAAAAGTTATAAAAAGTATGGATCACAACAGAGAATCATGGTAGTGACTGTGGTTCTTGTCTTTTTATCTTTTTATTTTTCTTGTATTTTTAAGCAACTTGATATATGTCACATACTATAAAATTCACCCATTTAAACTGTATAATTCAATGCTTTTTCATATATTCAGTGTTAGAGGTAGTGATTACTTTTTAAGATATTCTGGATTTTCAGTTTTATGAGTTCATTTGTTAGCTATTAAAAGATTTTGGTGCATATATAGAGAACACTTAACTCTAAAAATTTGAATTATTTCCCATTTCTGAAGGTCTAGACAAAGAAGAGTCCTGGTTGTGATCAGTTTGTGGGCCCATTAACTCCAGTATTATATTGCTCTTATCTGACAACAATAGAATCAAATTATTTATTAGAGCAGTGATGAGTAAAACTCAAAGCGATCATATTGAGTAAAAGGACTCTTAAATTCTAGTTCTAGCTCTGTTCCTAGCACAATTTCTGCTAGGATGGCATAGGTACAATGGGTATGCAATGGGTCAGTGGTTCCATTATCAGAGGAGCATGATTCATCTTTGGATCTTGAAGAAACGAACAAAAAAACCCAGCTGATGCTCATCTCCACCACAGACAGATGTGGTATCTAAGAGTGAAGCTTGGGCATTTGTTTTGTTTTAAAGCTCCAAAGATGACATGGACATATTCCCCCAGCAAGAATCACTGCAACCAACTACTCACAGGACGGATACGGCTTGGCGTGTGAACCTGGGAAGTTATATGACTGTTTTGTGCCCCAGTTTCCTCAATCATAAAACAAGAATTCCTAAACGCTTTTTGTCCACTAGATTGTTGGCACTAATAAGAATATATAGAAATGATTTGAAAATCAAAAAAATGCAACAAAAATATAAGCTGAAAAATCCTTGTCATCATTATTAAGCATATTCTTGTGACCTCCTAGTCTATCATATAAATTGGGATCTGAATCAGTTTTAGTTCTTTAGCTGGTGAAGCAGATGCTCTGAGCACCAGATACAACAAAAGAGAAAGGGAGTGTTCATTAAAATG
The DNA here is from genome assembly GCF_000754665.1 of Bison bison bison. NCBI lineage: Eukaryota > Metazoa > Chordata > Mammalia > Artiodactyla > Bovidae > Bison > Bison bison. The sequence continues at coordinate 11,044,161 of NW_011495069.1, read as the reverse complement.
AGGTCTCTTATAAGTAATACTTACTAAGTTTCCCTAATACACCATCTTGAGCTTAGAGGGTTATATTAATGAAAAAAAAGGGAGGCCTAAGAGGGGAAAGTTTCTCTGTTAAGAAGAATGGAAAAGGATCCGGGCAAAGGAGGAAAAATAGTTTTTATAGACACGTTTTCAAATTCTTATACTGAGCAGACAGTACGCAGAGAAACAGAAGATGTTTGAAAACAGAACTACAAAAAAGTCCTACTCAGTTTATATGCAATTTAGATGTTTAAAAGATAATATATAAAAAACATTTAGAACAGTACCTAGAGCATGCTAAGTGCTCAATGAACTGCCTAATGAACTCTTTTATCCTTCCTCTTCCACAGAAAAGAAGTTATCCTGGTGAAGGATAAAAAACATGGCACTGGCAGAACAGTTTTAGATATTCTTAACTCTGTCACTGACTATGTGACATTGGGCAAGTCACTTAAATTCTAAGGTTTAGAATTTAATAATGATGAAATAATAAACATCAATGGATATTCTTTTAAGAAATTAGAAAAAGGACAGTTCAAAAAAGTAAAAAGAAAATAATAAAAATACTAGCTGGCAAAAATTAAATTAAAAATATATTACAGGAAGAAAACAAAACCCAAAACTGGTTCTTTGGAAAGATTAATAAAATGAACATATCAGTTGCAAGCTTGTTAAAAAAAAAAATAGGGATAGGTGTATAATACCAATATGAGGAACACAGAAGGGGACACTGCTGTAGATCTTACAAATATTAAAAAGATACAACTTTACTGCAATAAACTTGAAAATTTAGATGGATTGGGCATTTCCTAGAAAAAGCACAATTACCAAAACTGAAACAAGAACTAGAACATCTTAATAGTCCTTTCTAATAAAGACATTGAATCTGGAAGCAAAGAACCCTGCCACAAAGGGATCTTTAGAACCAGCTGGCTAGAATTTATAGGTGAATTCTTCCCAAACATTAAGGAAGAAATAATACCAATCTTACCCAAACTCTTCCAGAGAGCAGAAAGAGGGAATACTTCTCAATTTACTTTGAGGCCTGCATAAACTTGATACTAAAACCTGACAACATTTACAAGAAAGGAAAATTACAGGCCTATCTCTCATGAATATCATTGCAGAAAGCTTTAAATGACATAAGAAGAATATATTATGATCAAATTGAGTTTACTTCAAGAATGCCAAGAAGGCTTAACAATGGAAAGGCAATCAGTTTAAGCCATCATGTAACATAAAGAAGGAGAAAAATCCTACTACTATATGAACTAATGAAGTGAAAAGCATTTGATAAAAATCACCATTCATTCATGGTAAAAACTCTCAGAAGTTTCCTTCTCTGATAAGAGGTAGCTATGTAAAACCCAGAGCAAACATCACACTTAATGATGAAATACTGATGCTTTCTCCCTGAGATTGAGAGTAAGACAAGAGTATATAAAGAATACCCACAAATTAATAAGACAGGCAGCCCAATAAAAATATGAGCAAAAGATTTGAACAGGCACTTCAGAAATAATGATATGCAAGTAGCTATAAATTATGAAAAGGTACTTAAGTTCATTAGTCATTAGGATATGACTGAAAACTTTTTTATGGTCAAAAAAGTTCATTCAGGTTTTTCTATAATATCTTACAGATTTCCCCCCTAAGAACACAGTGTATAACTTAATAAGAACTGGCCAATATTAGTCAATAGACAGAGACATCAAGGTTTTTTAAAATCTTGAACTATGAGGTTTCTACAGCCAGAAAAAGAGAAATAGTCAACATATGATTTCTATAAGTAATAGAAGAGTATTTCTAAGTAAAACTTTCTAAATTGGTCAAAGTACCAAAGCTCAATAACCCTTGAACTGTTGATTATTTTGCTATTAGAAAAGATACATCAGGCATAATATCTATATAACAAGGAAATTTCATTAAGTGGAAAATGCCATGGAATATGGTATTGGATAGACATGGGTTTTTGTTTAAGCTATCTGTGAGATCTTGAATAAGCTGCTTAAAATTTCCAATTACAGTTTTCTCACTAAAAAATGGGGATAAAATAATGGGAATGATAGCTCTCCAAAACTAAACTGGAGGTAGGGTGATTTATTGGACAAGAAGGCAATGCCTGATGCCGTTATAAGAATATGGCAGGATTTCCCTTGTTAAGGGAAAAATCTGGTTGAGAATCCAATCGCCAATGCAGGGGACATGGGTTTGATCCCTGGTCCAGAAAGATTCCACATGCCACGGGGCAACTAACCGTGGGCCACAATTACCAGGCCCGCATGCTACAACTACTGAAGCCTTTGAAACTAGAGCCTGTGCTCAGCAACGAGAGAAGCTACTGCCCTGAAAAGGCCGTGCACGGCAATGAAGAGTAACCCCTACTCACCACAACCAGAGAAAGCCCACGCAGAGCCACGAAGACCAAGTGCAACCAAAAATTAAATAAATTCTTATTTTTAAATAAGAATATGGCAGACATGAGGACTGAGTCTTCATACCTTAGACTTAACTTGTCCAACTCTGCTCCTCTCTCAGACTTTCGCACTGTACTAAATGATCAAGCCTAGGAAAAACCTTGATTTTCTTTTCCTTACCATCTCCAACACTTAATTTACCAGTAATCCTGTCAGACCTGGCTTCTGAATTATATCCCTGATCAGTTCGCACTATCTTTAATGCCAATATTCAAGTCCTAGCTGCTGCCATCTCTCATGCAAATCCAGCAACAGACTTCACCATTATTCTGCTTTTCTACCCCTGGAGTGGAGTAGATCTTTGCACTAGCCACATGTGTCTATTTATATTTAGTTAAAAATGAGTTTCTCAGTTTCATAGCCACATTTCAGGTTCATAATGGCCACAGGTGGCTACTGGCTATCAAACTAGACATCACAAAATAGAAGAAAGTTCTATGGGACGGCACTGATCTAGACACCTGCCAAGCTCACTCCTACCTCCAGGGCTTCATACTCACTGCTCTCTCTTCAGGAATGTTCTTCCCCCAGATTTATTTATTTAACCTCATAATTCAGGTTTCAGTTCAGATGAGGCTCCTCAGAGAAACCTTCTGAATTCAGATTGGACCACTCAGTCTGACTTATTAGAAAAGACCCTGAAGCTGGGAAAGATAGAGGGCAGGAGGAAAAGGGGACGACAGAGGATGAGATGGTTGGATGGCATCACCAACTCGATGGACATGAGTTTTAAGCAAATTCTGGGAGATGGTGAAGGTCAGGGAAGCCTGGCATGCTGCAGTCCACGGGGTCACAAAGAGTTGGACACAACTGAGCGACTGAACAACACTTCAGCCTGAAGCAGCTTCTCAACTGCCCCATCCCCAGACACTGTCCCTCCCATCACTCTGGCTGTTTTCTTTACAGCGCTCACCACTATCTGAACGTGTTTTATTCTGCTTCTGTTTCTACCCATAAACATAAGCCCCATGAGAACAGGGCCACGTTTGCATGTTCACACCTATATCCCCAGTAACTAGAATAATACCTGACACACAGAAATGTACAACAAATTGCTGAACAAATAAATGAGTTAAGTATCCAACAACCAACATGTACTCCAATCCACTTACCTGCTATCATATCTTGAGAAAAATTATTTAATCTCTGAGCTTAATTTCTGTGTGTGTGTTATCCACTCAGTTGTCTCCACCTCTTTGTGACTCCATAGACTATAGCCCGCCAGGCGCCTCTGTCCAAGGAATTCTCCAGGCAAGAATACTGGAGTGGGTTGCCATTTCCTTCTCCAGAGAATCTTCCTGACCCGGGGATCGAACCTGGGTCTCCTGCATTGCAGGTGGATTCCTTACCATCTGAGCCACCAGGGAACTTAATTCTTAGTGCTATCATGAAGAATAAATAAATCAAAGACTACAATCTGCCTTGTAGAGAAAAACCAGAAAGAAAGAAACCTGACGTGCAGTACAGGAACCGAAGTTCTGCTGCTTGATAATTTCCCAGCGTGGCTAACCCGTTCCTGATTCCTTTAAAGTGAGTTAGGCGTTTCTGATATATCCTCCCACAATGCGACAAACCAGAATACAGCAGCATAGTTCTGGATAATAATTAACAAAATAATAATTCTGTGGCCAGAACATTAACAATATCTTAATGATACTTAATATTTTAGTATCAATTATTAAGTGCCAACCACTGTGCTTAGCAGATCATCTCATTTAGTTCTCATGAAAATTTGAGGTAATATTATAGCCTCATCATACCCACTTTATGAATGAGAAAACTCAAACAGATGAAGTAACTCATTCAAGATAGATCATAAATGTAGTGGCCGAGACTGGGAACCAGGTCTGATTCTGTAACTCGAACCTTTAACTACCGTACCACACACCTTGCTTTTACAGTAGACAACACAGAGCTGCAATCAGCAATACTCTGTTTTGTTACTGCCTTCTGAACTTTTATTTATTAGCCACCTCTTTTTAGTGGCATAAAGAACTGAATATGGCTTGGGAACTCCCTGGATGTTCAGTGGTTAGGACTCGGCACTTTCACTGCTGGGGCCTGGGTTCAATCCCTGGTCAGGGAACTAAGATCCTGCATGCCATGCGGCACAGCCAGGGAGAAAAAAAAGAACTGAATATGGCTTATTACTTCATTTTATTAATGTTAATGCTCTAAAATCCTTAAGACTAAACTTAGAAAAACTGAAACAGGTCTTCTGTCAGTATATACAATCATGAAACATTTATTTCCTCCTCCTTGTATTTAAACAAAATTTGGAGACTCCAATAATATGATTGTTTTTTCTGTCTATAATTGACACATGACAAATATTCTAAACTTTTCCAATGATTGCCACAGCACTAGAGTGAGGCAGACTCTCTCCTTCTTTTCTACTTCAAAAATAACTATTTAAGAATGTCCAAGAGGGAGTTAGTATAGTATTTTACATTCGGTTTCTCCCTGTGGCAGAGAATTTTGAATTCTAATTCTAGTGGTATTTAACCCACCACTACCTGGCAGTGTGACCCTGATCTAGTTACTCCTCTCTCTGAACCTTTTTTCTCCTTTTCTTAAGGTGATTTCACTAAAGTATACAATTAGTAAGATCCTTTTCATTTTCCACTGACCTTCTTTGATTCTTTTATAGATAACCGTACTTTCTTTGCACCTGATCACATCCGATAACACATTTCCTTTCTCTCTCTCTAAAGAGTTAGGATGACAAGAAATCATTAATTCTCAGTACAAACCTCCATCAAGGCTTCGGGATGCCCGTTTGCTTGCTGTGCGCTCAAAGTGTGGGGCAGGCCTGTCAATCAGAGCACTAGCTTGCCTGGTCTGAGCCTGAGTTCGGCCACTGTATCGGAATTTGGATCCCAGGGCAAGAAATTTGCTTTTAGGAATGGTGTCTGTAGATGTCAGTCTGGAGGGAAAAAACATAATAATCATATATTATATACATTATCTTACTCTAATGAGACTGAAATTAAAGCCAAAATCAAGAATTAAAAAGTTTCATAACTCTCATCACTTCAGTTCAGTCGCTCAGTCGCGTTCGACTCTTTGCGACCCCATGGACTGCAGCACGCCAGGCTTCCCTGTCTATCACCAACTCCCAGAGTTTACTCAAACTCATGTCCATCGAGTCAGTGATGCCATCCAACCATCTCATCCTCTGTTGTCCCCTTCTCCTCTAGCCTTCCATCTTCCCCAGCATCAGGGTCTTTTCCAATGAGTCAGTTCTTCATATCAGGTGGCCAAAGTATTGGAGCTTCAGCTTCAGCATCAGTCCTTCCAATGAATATACAAGACTGATTTCCTTTAGGATTGACTGGTTGGATCTCCTTGCAGTCCAAGGGACTCTCAAGAGTCTTCTCCAACACCACAGTTCAAAAGCATCAATTCTTCGGCACTCAGCTTTCTCTATAGTCCGGCTCTCACATCCATACATGACTACTGGAAAAACCATAGATTTCACTAGAGAGACCTTTGTCGGCAAAGTAATGCCTCTGTTTTTTAACATGCTATCTAGGTTAGTCATGGCTTTTCTTCCAAGGAGCAACTGTCTTTTAATTTCAAGGTTGCAATCACCATTGGCAATGATCTTGGAGCCCAAGAAAATAAAATCTGTCACTGTTTCCATTGTTTCCCCATCTATTTGCCATAAAGTGATAGGACCGGATACCATGGTCTTCATTTTTTGAACTTGAGTTTTAAGCCAGCTTTTTCACTCTCCTCTTTCACTTTCATCAAGAGGCTCTTTAGTTCTTCTTCACTTTCTGCCATAATGGTGGTGTCATCTGCATATCTGAGGTTATTGATATTTCTCCTGGCAATCTTGATTCGAGCTTGTGCTTCATCCAGCCCAACATTTCATATATAAGTAGGGTGACAATAAACAGCCGTGACATACTCCTTTCCCAATCTGGAACCAGTGTGTTGTTCCATGTCTGGTTCTAACTGCTGCTTCTTGACCTGCATACAGATTTCTCAAGAGGCAGGTAAGGTGGTCTGGTATTCCCATCTCTTGAAGAATTATCACTATACCCCTGTAACATTTTCATCATTTTATATATAAAAGAAACTGAACCTCAAAAAAGGCTACTTGCTTAAGGTCACATAGCTGTTAAGAAATAGGGTAGTCACAGAATTCAAGCCCAGGGCTCTTGTTCTACACTCCTAGAATAATTTTGTCAAACGCACTCCAAACTCAATGCCTGGTAATCTATTTAATAGGTTTTTTAGTGTATTTTCAACTCAGAAACCTCATCTTCTTTCTACACAGTACTCTCTGCTCTCTTTTGTCATGGCATTTACTTCACTGAATTGAAACAATCTATGTTCTAGTCTCCACTATGAGACTGTGAGCTCTCTAAGGATAAAGAATAAAGACTGACTTATTCATCTTTGTGTTTTAACTTCTGGCATAGTGCCTGGCTGAATCTGGCCATTCAGTGAATGTTTGCTGAATAAATGTATACATACATTGCTACATCAAATACTACCAAAAAGAGAGTCCTCCCCGCCCCTCTTTGGGGTAGCTTATTTTAATTCAGCAAACACTTTCTTTTATGTAATGAAGCATTGTTGTTTAGTCACAAGTTATGTCCAACTTTTTTGCAAGCCCATGGATTGTAGCCCACCAGGCTCCTCTGTCCATGGGATTTCCTATGCAAGAATACTGGAGTGGGTTGCTATTTTCTTTTCCAGGGAATCTTCTCGACCCACAGATTGAACCTGAGTCTCCTCCCCTGGCAGGTGGATTTTTTTTACCACTGAGCCATCTGCTGCTGCTGCTGCTAAGTCGCTTCAGTCGTGTCCGACTCTGTGCAACCCCACAGACAGCAGCCCACCAGGCTCCCCCATCCCTGGGATTCTCCAGGCAAGAATTCTGGAGTGGGTTGCCATTTCCTCCTCCAATGCATGAAAGTGAAAAGTGAAAGTGAAGTCCCTCAGTCGTGTCCGACTCGTAGCAACCCCATGGACTGCAGCCTACCAGGCTCCTCCGTCCATGGGATTTTCCAGGCAAGAGTACTGGAGTAGGGTGCCACTGCCTTCTCCAACTGAGCCATGAGGGAAGACCAATGAAGCATTACATGTCAATATATCCTCTTATTTTGATGCAGTGGATATAAATATGCTATCCTACAAGCAAATACACCAGATGCAACTGAAATCTATACCATAGATATTAAACATTCAAAATAACTTTTTTTTTGGGGGGGGGGATAAACTAGGAGTTTGGGATCAACATATACACACTACTATATTAAACAGATAACCAACAAGGATCTATTATATAGCACAGGGAAGGATACTCAGTATTTGGTAGTCATTATAAGGGAAAAGCGGAGAAGGCAACGGCACTCCACTCCAGTACTCTTGCCTGGAAAATCTCATGGACGGAGGAGCCTGGTAGGCTGCGGTCCATGGGGTCGCTAGGAGTCAGACACGACTGAGCAACTTCACTTTCACTTTTCACTTTCATGCATTGGAGAAGGAAACGGCAACCCACTCAAGTGTTCTTGCCTGGAGAATCCCAGGGACGGCGGAGCCTGGTGGGCTGCCGTCTATGGGGTTGCACAGAGTCAGACACGACTGAAGCGACTTAGCAGTAGCAGTAGCAGTATAAGGGGAAAGAACCTGAAAAAATATATATATATAACTGAGTCACTTTGCTGAACACCTGAAACTAACAGAACATTGTAAAGCAACTATCATTCAATTTAAAAAAAAAAAAAGAAAAAAAGTTCTTTTTATTCTTCCTCACCTTCATTTAAAACTATTTCTTGGTTTTAAAGTAGATGATGGAAGCATAAAGAAATATCTTAATGTCAATAATTAAGATTTTTTAATTTAGTGTAACGTGTAACCTGATGGTTTATTTGAAATGAGAATTGAAATGTTATTTTCCCTGACTTATTTTTCTGTACACTGTTCTTTAGTGCGAAGTATGACATAAAAAATACAAATAGAAGAAAAAGATATCATGGTTCTCTCTCTTGAGAGCCATTTAAAAAGAGTCAAGTTTATTTATGAATGACATGGCATAAGGTCTGGCATTTGCTTCAAAATAATCTGGGAAGTAGTAGGAAAGAGTGGGTGGGGATACAGATGAAACGAGATTGGCACTGGGGTGATAATTATTGAAGCCGGGGTTTGGTACAAGGAGAGCTCATTATATTATTCTCTTCACTGTGCTATACATGCAATTTTCATTTTCTTAAAAAGGCTAAATGACAACAACTAGTTGGCTCTCCTTTCAATGTGAGTAATGATCTGCCTGCTGGATTTTAAGTTCCATTAGGACTGAGACCAGCACTACTAGAGGTTATTCCCAATGTCTGTATGAAGGGTAAGCACACAGGAAGTGCTTGGCAGATGAACAGAGGGGCTAAGCATGTGGCCTCAGGAAAAGTAAAGGAGATGAAACTTTCTTCTGTCTTCTGTTTATCTGATACAATTGGGCTTCAAAGGTGGTTCTCTCTGCTCCCTTTCTGGGGTTGATTAGAACCAAGATAAGGATCAGCTTCAAATCTTTAACCTTGTTAGAGAAAGAGACCCACAGCAGGTAGTTAGGCACTCCTTAGAAAAATTCCACATGGAGGTCAGTCAGAGTCCCTCTTCCTGGTAGGGCCGGATTTAGCCCCCTAGGGCAATCCCAGAGCCTCTTTTAAACACAGGCTCCTATTCCTCACTCCCTCCTCCTTCCGCCATACACAGAAAGATGCTCTGGGCGTGTGGAGGCTGTGTTTTTCAACCCAAAGGAGGGGAACTAGATTCATTTTGTCTTGCTTAAGATGATCTCACCTCAGCTAAAGAAAAGACTGCCAACCATACAAAGAAGGGAATTTCAACAGCAGGCTTAAAATAGAAACACGCATAAATAATTTAATCTTGAAAAATACTGAAGTGAGAACAATACCTGAAAAACGTGTGATGCTCTACACAGACTTTCCATAATTTCTTAGCTGCTCGGTAACTGGGAAGTTTGAATCCGATGGTACTTTCGTACTGTTCTTGCTGTAAGTATACAGATAAACACGGAGCACAAAGTATTAGTCAACTACTGAAACAGGACCAGAGAAACGAGGTGCTACGAGGAGATGGCTGCGAATGAAAGAATGTTACTAATCTAAGGACATAAAACAGCACTTGAAATTTCTTCCAACTTAACAAAAGAAATTTGTACACTGAGGGTGGTTTTGCTATACTATTTACACATCTTATTTTGTTCAGAAACACACACGCATACATACACCATACATTTTCTGAGACATAAATAAGTCATGTTTTGATTATCCAGACACTGTTCTTCCTGCATTTAGGATACTAGGCTACTCAATAATCAGGGACTGGGATAACAGATGATTCTTCCAATCAACTAATATTATTATGCAGTCATTTTTAGAAATAGAAACTAAAGATTGTGGTTCAAACCAGATTCTTGAATTATTAAATATCTTTTTTTTCTTTGATTGCTCGTTAATTTATCTAGATAACCTCTTTGAAGCAAACCACATCCTGCAGGGCTACTGGAAACACTGTCCTGCTCCTCTTGCCTCTGTTAATGTCAGTTAACTTCTAGTGCCTATTATGGCCAATAGCACTGTGATTGGATAGTATCATCTATATTTTTACACACGAGTTTCTTCATGTGTAACTGAGATTAGAGAAGTTACTTGCTCAGTCTCACAGCTATTAACTGGCAGAACCGGAATTTCATGGTTTCCCCTACACCACACTACTTCTAAATCATCTATTGTAGTCATAATACTACATTACACTTCTCAAAATCCTCCTGTTGTTCTTTATTGCTTTCTAAAGTAAGACTTTTGCATTTTTAGTATATATTATATAGTTAACATTTAAAAAAACAGAGGACTTTCTGTTTTTTAGTATATATTATATAGTTAACATTTAAAGAAACAGATGGGAAGTATATATATATATATATATATATGGTGTGTTTTCTTTTCTGCCTTCCAACATAAAAAAGGAAGCCTGCAGAGGGAGAGACTCTTCTATTCACTGTTCCTAGCCCCTAAAATAGTGTCTGACACAAAGAAAGCTGTCAAAAAACATTTGTTGACTGAATGACTCTTGTATTTGGAACTCTTTAACTAGGCACAGGTAAATTATTACGGTCCTAAACAAATGCTTCAGCGATAACCCTTATCTGAAATTTTAAGGCTGCACATTCAGTATTTCCATGCTGAAACAACGAGTCATTTTTCACCAGTAGATGGTGATATACACACAGAAAAGCTTCTTTACATTAGTAGGGTGCTTTTCTGCTGAGAGCTTTTACAGCTGTCATCTCATTTGATCTTCAAATCAACCTTGAGAGAAGAAGGTACTATCCCCCTTAAATGATAAAGAATGCCTGAGATCTGTCAAGGGTCTTTTACTTAGTAGGTGGCAGAATAGGTATTGGAACTTTTTTTTTTTAATTTAATTCGTACGTGAACAAGTTTCTGCTATACCATGACAGGGCTTTAATATAAAAGTTAGACTTAGCCAGCATTGGTATATCCTGAAAATTGACTACTAACTAACAACTGAGTTATCTGGTACAAAGTTGAACATCCAACTCTACTACAAATCTAGAACTTGACCCTGGAACACATTTCCAGTCACTACCAGAAACTACACATACAAATAAATTTATTTATATAAGATAAGGGATTTGTGGTGCAAAATGAAAGTAATTTAAACTCACAGGTTAAATATCTCATGCTATTTAATTTAAAAATATTTTCCATCAAGTTTTTACCTGGAGCAAACAAGGAACAAGTTTATTAATCCAAATTTCACTGCTGGCCTTGGTGTATTTGCTTACATGAAGAGAACTGTCCAGAAAACCAACAACAGTAAAGGAAGGAAGAAGCATCATGGGACTGATTACTTTAGGAAACAAAATACCAGCGCCTAAACAGTTGGCTGTAGAGAGGGAAACGGGCGTGAAGAGCTGTTTTAGACATGATCTGTGTTTGATTCAGGAGGAAAGGAAATCATGAGCTCTGTACCTCTCCAGGCCGAATCTTAATGAAAAAGCTGCTACGTTTGTAAGAAATCTTCAGCACTTTGGGCCAAGGAAAGCGGTTAATTCTCAGCTTTTCTTTGTAAACCAGAAGGCCACTAGAGCAGACACCTAGGATGATATCCACGCCCTCCAAGTCCTGAGGAAAAAAGAGTTAGAATGTCAGTCTTGAGCCAAATGCTCAACATAGCTGACTCTTATTAGACAATCTGAAGCTATCAACAACCCAAAATAGTTACCCTAACAACTGTAACCCATGGAATTACTTGGTCTACGTCAAAATGTTGTTACTATACCGCGTTTTAAAAAAATCATCATTATTACCTATCATAACTATCTTTAAAATTCCAAATGACACTCCTTAATACTATTTCTGTAATCTGCTCTAAGGAAATAATTCAAATCACAGAAAAAGCTTTATACATGATACTGTTCAGAATGTTTTAAGAGTGAAAAACTGTATATAACCTAAATATCCAAGCATTAGGCTTAAATTTTGTCCATCCATACAGTGAAATATGATGTAGCTGTTAAAATAGTTAGATTAGACTTTGGAAGATAAATGGGAAAATAACTATGTTGTTAACATTAAGTGAAATAAAGCAGGACAAAATTGCATATATAATTTGATTCCAAGAATATAAAAGATTTTCATAGAAGAAAGATGTGTACACCAAAATGGTAATAATGCCATTCTTTAGGTGGTACAATTACGAGAAATTTTTTTATTTTAGTTTTCTATACTTTAATTACAATAGACATGTATTGTCTTTTAAAAAGCATTCAAATGTCAAAAAACTAACACATGTATGTAAAAAATTCAAATAATACAGAAATGTGTAAAATTTTAAAAATCTACCCTCATCCTTCCATACTCTTTAACAGTAACCAGTACTACTTTGAAAATTTCCTGAATTATCCTATTTTCTAGGCACATACAATTATGTGTGCATAATACATATGTGTGTGCTGTGTGCGTGCTAAGTTACTTCAGTTGTGTCCAACTCTCTGTGACCTTATTGACTGTAGGCTGCCAAGGTCCTCTGTCAAAGGATTCTCCTGGCAAGAATACTGGAGTGGGTTGCCATTTCCTGCTCCAGGGGATCTTTCCAACCCAGGGATCGAACCCATGTCTCTTATGTCTTCTGCATTGGCAGGTGGGCTCTTTACCACTAGCACCACATGGGAAACCCCAATATATACATACATACATGTAAATATATTACTTATATATATGTCACCTTTATAACGGAGAAGGCAATGGCACCCCACTCCAGTACTTTTGCTGGAAAATCCCATGGACGGAGGAGCCTGTTAGGCTGCAGTCCATGGGGTCGCTAGAGTCGGGCACGACTGAGCGACTTCACTTTCACTTTTCACTTTGATGCTTTGGAGAAGGAAATGGCAACCCACTCCAGTGTTCCTGCCTGGAGAATCCCAGGGACGGGGAAGCCTAGTGGGCTGCCGTCTATGGGGTCGCACAGAGTCGGACATGACTGAAGCGACTTAGCAGCAGTAGCACCTTTATAATGAGGAAAACAACTAGAAAAAAATTAAAATTCAGTCCTTGAGGGTGGAAACTATATCTAACTCATTTCTGTATCACCCCAAATCCTGTTATTGACAATATGCTTGGTAAGTGTTTACATTGAGTTTGTTACCTGCCCGTATTATCAATCACAATTGATTCAAGGAAAATAAATTTCACCTGAGTTCATCTCTACAGCTGACTATTCATTTGGATAAGTAATAAAAACTCAATGTTACATGCTTCTAAATGACTCCTTTCCCCAAAATGAGTACAGAGAAACATATTAGTGTCTACATGTGCTATGTACAAGCACAACAGAGAGAAAAAGAAATAATATTCAGCTTCAACTCAATGACTACATAACACAATTTCCCAGAAGATGCCCCCTTAAGTTCTTAAAGCCTGTGGGTACAATTACATCCCTCTTTTAACTAGACGTTTTGAAGAAATAATTTGCTTTACAGCATTTGGCAAAGGAATATGCTGCCTGATTGCTCATGCATTCCTGATAACTACTGAATTCACACAAGCCTCCAGCAGAAATTGGGAAGCAAAACCTCACCAGTTCAGTTCTGGACCTGACCTGATCTTCTTACCATCTACTTCTGAGAGTCACAGAAGTCACAATACCCAGCCCCAAACAATCCAGAGCAACATCAAGAAAACTCACTAACATACATAGGAATCTTATTAGGGTTATTAGAAATCCAAATAAGGAAGAAACTTCAGATACAGATATTCAAGTTGGGAGAAGCCTGAAAGGTCACTTTAGTCCAATTACTACAAAATGTTTGAAGGTCCTTTTCTAAATTGCTACCAATTGATTATTCTGCCTAACCTGGAATATCTCCAGAGAACTCTGTCCCTTCTGAGGTAGTCCATCCCACCTTTGAAATAGCTCTGTTAGACAAACTGCCCAACTGAGTCAAACAGTATCTCCCTGCAGTTCCCAGTTTACCTGCTCCAGTGTTACATCTTAGAGGCACAGTAAAACCTCTGCTTCACACACTAAACCCATAAAGATTGCTATTATATCTTCCCTAAACTTTCCCTTCTGTGGGTTAAGTATCCCTATTCTTTTGCCTGTTTCTCACTGGACATGGGTTTGATTCATCGTATATCCTAGTTAAATTTCACTGAATGAACCTCCGATCATCCCTTGAGTCTTTTCCCTCACAAACTCCTCAACCTCCCCAGCCATTTCAGTAGCTGAAGGTGAGAGAAGTCAAGACATCCTGGCATTATTTATTGTGTTAGACTGTCTTGGGTTGAATGGGGATGAAAGCTCAAGTTTCCAGTTACCTAACCCAGTGGTTCTCAAGTGAGCCATCTGTGTTCCTCCTGTGTGCATCAGAATCACCTGGAGAGCTTGTTAAAACAGAGACCTGGGCTCTACCCCCAGAGTTTCTGATTCAGTAACTCTGGGATGGGAACTGAGATGAGCGTTTCAGACAAGTTCCTAGACAATGCTAAGTGATTCTCAGATTCAAGCATGAAGGGATATTCATTAAATCTGGAGACTAAGCCTCTCCTCCACAGTCAATCAGAATATCTGGGAGGAGCTCAGGAATCTGTATACTTAACAAATACCCCAGGTGATTCTGAGGTAGGTAACTGGCTATGAAACAAGCCTCACTGTCACTCTGCATTTGCAAATGTATCTGCATTTTAGGAAGTTACCATTTCTTCTGCTCTTGGCACTGTATCTTTTGATCTTTACAGTTGCTTAGGTGTGAAACCTCGTTCTCCTGGTGGAATTGCAAACAGGCAACTCAACTCATATACTTAATACCCTTGACTGATTCAATGGACAGACAACATTCTAACAAGAATTACTATCTCCTCTGAATGTTTCATAATACCCTAGGTAAAGGTTGGTATGAGGTACTATATGACACAGGTCTGATACATGCATATTAATAAGTTACCATTACCTTTGCTTTATGAAGGTCAACACCATACATAGACAACTTTTTGGCATTCTCAAGAAATTCCAGGTCAGCCTGAGCTGGAGTCATGGACCTTTGATAGAAGAAAAAAAAAAGCTTTCAGTGTCACAGTGTCAATGTTTATAATAATAGCATTTGTATATCACTTTTACTTTGCATAAACATATAAATGTATACATACCAATAGATATGTAGATGTATTTCATGTTCCTAAAAATAGAATATTATATATGGAAAAGGACTCATCCCTACCTGTGTCTAAATAATTGAAATATGCCTTAGAAAAAGAGCTCTTGGAGAAATAAAAAGTTACCAAAAAGCTATTAGAAGAAAAGTTTTTTTTTAATCCTACTAAAATTCTTTAAAACTGCCTCATCCACCATTAGTTCTGTTCCTCTCTCTCCTTAGCCCTTTTCTTCAACACACATAAACTCCTCCCACTAATTTATCTTGCCAAGGAGGTGACCAAATTAAATCCTCTGAGGGCATGATACAGTTTACAATATCCTCTTAGCTGCCCTTTTCTCTCCATATCCCTGAATTGAGTTATTATGGAAATTAAATAGGAGGGCAGCTGAAGTTGCTTAACTGGGGATTCTTAATGGGGGCAGGCTTGATGAAAAGAAAATTTCTGGTAACAGATGGTGTCCTGCCCACTGATCTAAACAAAATAAATTGGTTAATAGAAGCATGTAGATAAAAGGGCTGCTCTCTCTGTTATTAAGATGTCTTCATTACAAAGCATATAATGAATCAAATTTGTTTGAAAACAATCAGCCTCATAGTCTAAACACTCACTATGACAGTCTTTCCTTCTTCTTTATAACTTTCTTCTCTTTTGAAAAGAGCTCATGAGCTAGGTTGAGCTTTAAAGAAAAAGATATTACTCTTAGTGCTGCACAATTCAGGACCAATCAAATAGAACTTCATAGTAACAATAATGCAGCCACACCCCTGAAGAAAAACCACCGTAAATGCCTGTTTCCCAAAAGACTGCCTGCCTCAAGCTATGAAAAAGCAGCGGTGACCTATTCATTTAACAAGAGAAAGTCTCTTTCAAAACCATGTGTCTTTATCCTCATTAAAAAGAACAAAGGAGGACTTCCCGGTGGTTCAGTGGTTAAGACACCATGCTTCCAGTGCAGGGGGTGTGAGTTTAATTCCCGGCTGGGGACCTAAGATCCCACATGCTGCCTGGTGCCGCCAAAAAAGAAAAGAAGAACAAAGGGTTCCTTGGAATAACAAACCCCCTCCCCAATTAAAAAAAAAAAAATCTGGAAAGAAACTGCATACTTGTTAATGACTCAGCATCCCTGAATAAAAACTTCTGCAAGCACAAAAATATCACACCTGAATGCTATTAATGACTTAAATTGAACATACACACAAAAAGAACGGGGAAATAAGCACTTGAACAAGCAATTTTGCATGTTCAACTCATTAAGAACGTCTCAGGAAAGTTTTACAGTTTTTTCTCTCACTTTAATTATACACGTTTCTAGTTAAGGTTACTCCCACTTTCCAGATTTGGGGCATTTTGTTGTTGTTGTTAGTATTATTGATAGCTTGAAGTTTAGAATTTGAAGCTGGAATGGAGCTAGATTATAGAGTCCAACACTTTCATTCTGCTGATAAAGAAATAGGGCTCAAGGGATTACATGATCATGGGCAAGTTATAAGTCTTAGTTTAAGGCAGCAGGCTTTAGCCAGGACCCAAGTCACATCATTAGAGCTGGCTCCTGCACTTAAGAGTATGACATCAATCTCCTATAAAGTAAGAACTGTAATAATACCTACTTCCTGAGACTAGTATCAGAAATGATTTTTTTTTTAATCTTTGGATGTAGCTGGAGCGTGTATGTGTACTTATTTACATCTCTATCTATCTATCCATCCATCTATGCATCAGAAACAGTTTTTGCTGAAACCTGCAGTTTTAACGCAATACCATAGGAGTCATTTTAGTTTCCTTCTCACTGTAATTTCTACCTCCCTTTACTGACAGTCAGAAACTTGACTCCCATTATCCTTACTACACTAATTTGATCAACCCCGCCCTGCTCCCCCATACAGAACCAATCTCTACCTCCTGCCACTGACTCCTCCCCGACATGGATGCCCTCTTCACTGGCTTAGACTCTGAATTCCCCATGCTAGGCTGCTTCCCACACGTGTCCTCACTCAGATTCTGACCCCTGGGGTTAGGCTACCCCTTCCATAGACATCTTCACCCTGCTCAGGATTCAACACCAGTATCAGGTACCACTCCATACGGATGTCCTCTGCAGGCCTTACCCTTACATGGACGCCCTTCTCACTCTCTTCTGCGTCTGATAACCACAACCATGTGCCCACCCATGACTCCCTTTTCATCCTATTTGAGCTCTGACTTCTCCTGCAAGGCTGGCCCCCCACAACAAACACTCTCCTCACCCTGCTTAGGCCCCAGTATCCCCAACCAGACTGCCTCCCAGCATGGATGACTATCTTGCTCTATCCCACCTAATGGCTGTAGAACACAATTGATTCAGGAAGCTTTTTCTGATTATAAAAATCATACATTCATTGTATAAAATTTGGAAAATATCTTTAAGAGCATAAAAAAAAAAAAAACAGAAGAAAGTTTCCCATAATCCCACCAACCACAGATACCTGTGCATGTCAATGCAATCATATTTTACAATTAAACCACAAATTAAACTTAATTATTTTTGACTTAATGTTTTAAAGATTGTGTTTTTTCCTATATTTTCCAAGACTCTTGAAAATAGTAACAAACTAGCTGGAAAGAGATTAGACAGCTCTGAACTATTAGGAGTACTGTTTTGAATTAATTCAGTACCACTTAATAATTTACTATTTGAAATTATTGCAGCTTACAAGAAGTACCTAACTGGAGAGTTTGGCACAGGTTAATTTTCGCTCATTAAAAAGAGAAGTTATAACAAAGTTTCCCTGTATTTATTTTGAGCAAACTGAGTCAGGATACAGAGCCACTCAGTGAGTTCCAGTGTTAAATGACAGCTTTTTTTCCTTTTTTTTTTAAATGGGAAAAGCTGCTTTATTCAGGAAGCCAGCAACCTAGGAAGATGGTGGACTAATGTCCTAAAATCATCTCCAAGTTGCTCGTTAGGAGACAAGGGTTTTTAAGGCATCGTGAGGGAGGGGGTACAGTTTGCATGATCAGCTCGTGTACAATTCTCAGGTTGGTTGGCACAAAGGCAAAGTTTCAAGCATCACCCATCTTCTGGATTTCAACCAATTTGGGGTCCACATGCTTGCAAGTCAACAGTTTTCATCTGGTGGGGGATGTGACAGCCTTTTAACAACATTGTTGCATCTCCAGATTAAAGACTGTGGTTTCAAATAATTACGTAGGGGACAAGTGACAACTTTACATTATCTTCCTAGTCCCCATAAATGTAGGACAATTAATTTTAAGCCTTGATTTGCTAGTGTACGTTTAATGTGAATTATAGCTTCACAGTTTCTGTCTCGGCAAACAAAGAGCCACTACTAAGGATTCCATGTATGTAGACTGTCTTCTCTTTATCTGAGGAATGGGATCAACACATAGTAAATGCTTCTGCCTAAGCAGAAGTCTCTTTGGACTGGTTAAAATGTCACATTGTCGGGACATAATTAAAATTCCCATTTGGCTTTCTGTTTGTAAGGACTGCCAATCTTTCCAAAAAGGAGCAAGTAAATTCCAAGACGACAGACCTCTAAATTTTCTGATCATGGAGATACATCACTGCTCAATTTCTACCCATACACCTCACAGAACATCAACTGGAACATATCCATCCATCTGTCCTCTGAGATCGTTTCACCTATTTGGATTTAAAGTCAGTTCCCAAAAGCAGTTCTCTAAACCCAGACTCACACTCATTACTGGCAAAATGGAATAAGAATTATTATTTTCCTAACAAATATTGGAAATTTTATTATATACTAATCATTGTGCAAAGCACTTTACATGAATTTCTGATTAAATAATCACAAAATTCACAGTATC
The DNA here is from genome assembly GCF_000754665.1 of Bison bison bison. NCBI lineage: Eukaryota > Metazoa > Chordata > Mammalia > Artiodactyla > Bovidae > Bison > Bison bison. The sequence continues at coordinate 11,025,122 of NW_011495069.1, read as the reverse complement.
ATCCTTTTGTTTCAGATGGAAAAATGGAAACTTGGAGAGCTTAGGTAACTAGCATGCATGTGTGCTACGGTTGCTGCAGTTGTGTCCAGCTCTTTTCGATCCTGTAGACTCTAGCCCGCCAGGCTCCTCTGTCCAGGGGATTCTCCAGGCAAGAGCACTGGGAGTGGGTTGCCATGCCCTCTCCAGGGGATCTTCCCAACTCAAGGACTGAACCTGGGTCTCCTGCATTTCAGGCAGATTCGTTACCATCTAAACCACCAGGGAAGCCTGGGAAGCCCTTAAGTAACTTACTAAGAATCATAAAGCTAATAAGGAATGGAGACTGAATTCAAAGTAAGACAGGCTGACTCCTGAGCCCAGGCTTTTGCCTTAGTGCCTAGCTCAGTGGTTCTCAAAATGTTGACCTCAGGATCCCTTCCCTCTCAATAATTACTGAGGACTCTAAAGAGCTTTTATTAAATGTGGGTTATTTCTATCAATATTTACTATAATGGAAGGTAAAACTAATAAAATTTGAAACTACTGATTAAATCTTTAAAGAATAACAATAAAAAACTCATATTTTAACAACTTTTTTAAAAATAACAACATTTTCCCAAACTGTTGTTAAGCAGCAGCATTGTTTTCCATATTTATAAAATTTTTTTAATGTGTGACTTAGAAGACAGCTGGATTCTCCTGTCTAACTACTTCTGAATTCAATCTATTGCAATAGTTGAATTTGGTTGTAGTATATGAAGAAACCTGAGCTCATACAGATATGTAGTTGGAAAATGAAGAATTGATGATTAAAAATCTTCTTTGATACTTACTACACTAAAACTCAACAATGGCAATTTTCTAAGGGGGTTTCCAATGTGAAATCTGAAGACATAATGGTGAACTTCTGTAACCTGTTATATTAAAATCCATTGGCCTATCTTGCCTTTTGAATGGACTTTTTATTGTTATGCATGATTTTGTAACATCATGCATTTCATATCTGAAAAATATTGGCTGACTGAATAATCCAAGTCCTCCAAATGCTGACACATTTCATTGTACAGTATTAAAAGAAGATAATCACATGCATTAAAGTCATCACCAACTCCATCAGAAAAGTCTTTTAAGTAGTTGGAGCCTGTCAAGACCATGATGGCAAATATAAGTTTTACAAAATTCTAATTTTCTCTTAAAAGCTTGAATTTTATCATTAGCAACAAACAGTCAGTTGTTTACCAACCCTTAAAGGACTGGCTCATTTCTTTTTTTTTGAGAAAATGTATGCCAAACAACCAAGTCTGAATAATCATAATCATTAATCATAGTTATTTTTTTTCAAATGAAAAAGGTGTTGCACTAAAAAAAAATGACGAATTCAGCTGAGAATGTAAAACGATTATACAAGTGTTTTTCCTCAAGATAACTGTTGTACCTCAGTATGCAGCACAAGTGCTTTCTGGGTACTTCCTGTTAAATCACACAGAATATTAAACAGAATGTATTTAAGATTTAAAATAATCAATACTTTTTACTACTTCATCATGAAAATTTTTAAGTGAACAGGCAGATTTTAAAATATTTCACCTTTCAACTGCAAGTTAAAAAATAAAAGTGCACCCTAGTGAAGCATACAATGACCAGTAGTACAGTTTGGTGCCAACTGCCTTGATTTGTGCTCCACCATTTCAACAAAGGGCTTCCCAGGTGGTGCAGCGGTAAAGAATCTACCTGCCAACACAGGAGACACAGGTTCAATCCCTGGTCAGGAATATCCCCTGGAGTAGGAAATGGCAACCCATTCTTGTCTGGAAAATTCCATGGACAGAGGAGCATGGCAGGCTACAGGCCATAGGGTCACAAAGAGTCAGACATGACTGAAGTGACTGAGCACACATGGCTTAATTCAAACAGTGGTTATAAAGATTGAATATGATACTATACATAAAGTGCTTAGCATGGTATCTGGCACATAATAACACACACATAATAATTAGCTGCTTATGATATGATGATGACTATGTTAACAATGCATAAAGGAGAATAAGCATTGCATGAAATTTAGACTGCAAAGTCCTCCCAAACCTGAAATTCCATTATGACAAATATATGTCAAAATCATCAGAGACAGAAGTAAAGCATCAATTATAATCTAATACCACTATTTTCTGCTGTTGTGCTCAACAGCAGCAGTAAAATATTTTCTTTTACCATTTTATTGATTGCTCAAAGATTATACTACTAATAAAAATTATTTTTAAATTATTAGATAAAAAGAACACTTCCCTACAATCCTGACATTCTAACAAATAATTTTAATTGCTTCTTTCTACCACTTACTTTTGCATACATGTATTTGTGTGCATGATTACATATTTTACATATATATATAAATTTCTAGAATTATAATCAGAATATTAATAAGTTTCTTAAACACATATTTTGCGCTTCCCTGGTGGCTCAGCAGTAAAGAATCCGCCTACAGTACAGAAGACATAGGTTCAGTCCCTAGGTTGAGAAGATCTCCTGGAGAAGGGAATGGCTACCCACTGCAGTATTCTTGCCTGGGAAATCTCATTGACAGAGGAACCTGGTGGGCTATAGTCCATGGGGGTCACAAGAGCTGGATACAATGTAGTGACTAAACTGCCATCACCAAACACATATTTAAGGACAATACAACATCCTTTAAGTTAGAATCATCAACTAGTTGAAAGTGATTCATTAGTGCTCTTAGATATCAAAGTATTGTAATGTATATACCCAAACTTGAAAAACTAACCTTGGCAATTATCTGTAGAAACAGCATGATCTCATTAGAGTGGGGTAATTGTTATAAGACTACTGTTACATAGATGAAAGACTTTAAAGTTCTTATTATGGTTCTCATGACTGAGGGACTGGAACCTACAGCGGGAATAAGGCAACTAGAACTGGGGGACCTTGAGTTAACACTCTTTTATCTGAAGCATCTTAATCCATGCAATCCTATTGGAACCACTCTAAGGAAAATAAGATGGTTAAACAGCTAGATAGACTACTGTATGACCACTTGGGATTTCTCAGCAGTGTGACCTTCTAGGGCATCCTAGCCTAATTCATGCTAACATAATTCAAGGTGCCAACTCAAGGCCAGGATCAGACATTCTCCTTGATATGCCTTAGGCAGCTGGTAAAATTTAGCTCGGAGAAGTCACTCATATAACAATGGGATATATTGTAGGAAGAAACACTTTTTTCTGGGACATTAATATTAGCTAATGTTTATTAAATTTTTACTGTAAGACGTTGTATTAAGTTTTTACACCTATGACATTTTCTAACCCTATGGATCACCCTATTTCCTCTGAGGTAATGATCTCTATCAGACATATAAGGAATCTGAGGTTCAGAGAGATTAAGTGAATTACCTGAGGTCACAAGGCTAGGACCAAGCAGAACAAAAATTCAACCCAGCTCAGTCTGACTAAAGCTCTTGTTCTTGACCACTGTGTTATATCTCTCACATTACCAATTATTTTCAAGAAAAAAAAAATTAGTGAATTCAAGAAAGAATTTTAAAATATCTTCAGGGGTTTTATGAGGCCTCTTAAGTCTATTCTTGCACAAAGACCCCAAGTTAAGAACCTCTGCTCTAAAGATCTCAAGGTCATCTAATACAGTATAATACATTTAAATCTAAAAAAGAAAAGGTAAAAGGCAATAGTAATAATAGCTTCCATTTATTGAGCACCTGCTATGTGCCAGCCACTGTGCTTAGTGCTTTACATATATTACCTCATTTAGTTTTCATCCAACAGTGCAGCACCATTACTCTGAAAACTTAGGTTCAGAAGGCCTAGAATCCCAAAGAACTGGGAGGGGACTGAGCTCAAGCTGACTCTTTCTCTGTCACCAGTTCCCACTGAGGCGAACACTAAAATCATCCCAGGTCAAGGATTTAAACTTACTGTCAAAGTGAAGACAGCTCAAACTCTGGAAACATATTTACCTGTACGACTTATGCAGTTCCATGACCTTCTCTTCAAGTTCCTTGGTCTGATTTGGGGCCAGTTTAAAATCACTAACATAATCTGCGCCATGGAGTTCTGGGTCATAGTCTCCCAGCTCAGACTGGATAGTGTAAGAACCTAGTAACGCTAAGGTTGCGAAGGAACAGGGCAGACGTCCTGAAACTATGTCCTGCCGAAGCTGAAGACATAGGTAATACCTATAGCCAAAAGAGAAAAGACGTTACTGTGTCAGTGACAGAAACAATAACAAAATATAGAGAGAGAGAAAGGAAGAAAATGGGAAAGACAGGGAGGGAAGGAGAAAGAAAAAGAGAGACTAAGTAAAGATGAGTTAATATTAACAAACTGTTCAATCTAAGCAGAAGGTATATGGTTGTTCATTGTACTGTTTCAGTGTCAGATAGCCCAAACTGGGTTCTTTCAATTTAATCATACCTTCCAGTTTTCCTGTTTGGTAAAAGAGTCTGAATTGGTTAACTCAGTCAGAACAAGGGCTAAGGAGGTCAGGGCCATGATTAATTAGAATCATATCTCGGCTTTGACTATAATAAGATATTGAATAACATATGCATCAGCAATCATTTTTGCTGTCTATGATTAGTCACTACATACATGTTTTTTAAAAGTCAGAGCAATGCCCATCAAATCATTGCTGCATCGCTTCAGTTGTGTCCAACTCTGTGCGACCCCATGGACTGCAGCCCACCAGGCTTCTCCGTCCATGGGATCCTCCAGGCAAGAACACTGGAGTGGGTTGCCATTTCCTTCTCCAATGCATGAAAGTGGAAAGTGAAAGTGAAGTCGCTTAGTCGTGTCTGACTCTTAGCGACCTCATGGACTGCAGCCTACCAGGCTCTTCCGTCCATGGGATTTTCTAGGCAAGAGTACTGGAGTGGGTTGCCATTGCCTTCTCCAATCAAATTATTAAGAGTCTTCAACTCCTCTAAAACATAGGTAGTTAGTACAGAATTTTAGGGATTTGTTATTTGTATATATAATAAACCTTAACAAAGAAAGATGAGTAAGTAGCAACTCTAAGAGAAAGTATTACTTGTGAAACAGAAATAACCAAGATAACTTTTTCAGACAGAGATATGGCATCTCAACTTCAAGAATGTACTAAGAATAACTAGATAACTTTTTTAATGGTATAGACACTTAACAACCAGACTTTTTAGGAGTCTTAGGTTATTCTCTTATTTGGGAGAGTATATGTGTCTGAAATCAGACAGTTGACAGCAAAATCAGAATTAGAAAGTAGTTTCTCAACAACAATTTGATTGAACAAACACTGCCAAATACCTACTATGTATATATAAGGCTCTACATAAGATGCTATGAATAGAAATATTTACTGTAGTACTTTTTATTAGATATTGTTCTTCCATTTTCCTTTTTTGCTAATATTTACATAGAATCCAATAAAGGACACTTTCTTAAAAGGAATCAGTTAGCTGTTTTTAAAGAGTACAAGATTTATTTCATAAATTAAGCAGGCCCAAAAATTACTGAGAAAGATCCAATTCATGTATCTAATCCTACAATTTAAAAGAGGAATAGGAAGAAAAAATAAGAACACTGAGACTTTAGTTTTTTTGATCCCTTAAAAAAGAACATCACGAGAGAAGAGTATTTAAAACAAAAACACAGCAGAGCCCTATTTTGCCACTCTATTTGTGTCCTGTTCTTTGGAGGATGGCATGGTTTATAGAGTCCCTGTCAACAGCATGGCATAATATCCTTGATAAGCAAGGTTAATTCCCTGCCAATTTCCTCCAGGTAAGTCACAGATATTTGAGGTTTTTTGCCTCACTTATTGTAAGCCTGCCTTGAAGTAACTAGAAATTTTTTATCTTAGGTTTAATAATTCATCATTTTTCTTTAATTCTGAATGAAGAACTCCCTGGACCTTATGATAATGAAATTACTTATTACATATTTAACTTAATACATTATTTACCTTGTTATATCTTCTGTTAACTGTGCTGGGTCAGGTGGGTAAAACTTTACATTAAATGTGAAATTCCAGGGGACACCTGTAAAAATAAGTGAAGAATTTTATACTTATGTCCAAGTTTCTGGTTGTTAGAATTACCTAAAAGTATTTTTTTTTTAATCTTTTTTTCCCCTGAGGTCTTCTAATATTGATACTTCTTTGCTCTGTGGATAAAATACTACCCTTATTTAAAAAGAAAAATAAGAAAGTTGTTTAGAGACCATCTAAGAAGTTATCTCATTTTTTATTACCAGACTTAATAGTTTTGCTTATAAAATAATATAAGCAAAATAACATGAAACTATCCTCTAGGTCAACATGTTTGTAGCAATGGTTTTCAAAATGTGATCTATATACCACTCTGGGTCCTTAAAAGCCCTGCAAGTGATTCATGGATGTTTTCTTTTGGTATTGGTATTATTTATTTGTGACATCTCTCAATATTATGTCAAATAAACAAAAAACATTCTTCCCAGTCATATGGGTGAGATTAGGAGATTACTTTAGAAATAGGAAGGAAGAGGCAATATACGTGGCTCTTAGAAACTATAGCTCTAATAAAATATTTTGGGTATGAAAACTACAAGAGTTCAATCCTAAAACTCATACAAGTGTTTTACACTTTTCATATGCAATGAAAATCAGGGATTATGAGTAAAAATTAAGTGGAGAATGCATTTCAGTTTCTCCAGCTATGTGCTACCAGTTCTAGGTTTTTCTAACGTGACTGTTAGTTTCCCAAATGGCAGTGCCTGATCTTAGTAGGATTGGTTATGATGCTGAGAGCTGCATTTAGTTCAGTACTTACTGCATTACCAGGCATTAAGCTGGCTCTCTTATACTTCATTTTATTTATGAAGAAATAGAGGCTTAAGAAAATACATAGCTAATGAATCCAGGGTTCTCTTACTCCAAACCCCATGCTTTTAACCATTGGACTCTATACCCTATAACATACATCCGTTTCAAACATTGTTATGTTTTACATCCATAGTATTTAATCTCCAAATATCATTTTTATTACTATTGGTTGCAATGACAAAATGCAAATTACAACCTGAAGTAGTCTGAATGTCTTAATGAATATGTAGTTTTAAACATCTGAAACATTTAATACAAGAGTCTCTTGGAAATGGTTGAAATTTTCCTTCAAAAATTGAGTTAAAAGGCAAATTCCAGACAGTACAACAAACCTGTCTCAAATCTAGTCACTCTTAATGTCTACTATCAGCTCACTTTCAATGCTTCTTCATATCCCCAAAACTTAAAATGGAACTTAGATTAGAAAAGCAACCACTTAATTGTTTCTCATAAAAGGGGCAAATGGATAGGGGGGCAGTATTTACAGTTCAAATACTGTAAAACATTGTCTATTGTTTCATTTTCTGATACGATAAAAACATCAATCTAATCACCGTTAACTCATAATTCCCACATAGGCTTTTTAAAAAGGTGACTTCCATGCTACCTATAAAAAAAAGTATTGGCTAAAGGAAATCAATATGGGAAACAAGATAGCTTAAAAAATGTTCAATAAATGTGAATTCAGCATTTAAGAACTTTAAACATAAATTTAGTTGTTTCATAACATACATAAATGGCAATTTTTTAATAGGGTAGGAAGACTAACATTAAGGAAAGCAAATAAGCAACAGTTTACAAAGTGTGATTTTTCCCCCCTCTTTGAGCTAACTGATATAAAAAGCTTGATATCACCCACAGTTGGTAGGGAAAATAAGTACTTTCTTCCATTGCTGACGTGAATATAAAATGGTAGGACACTGCAGAGAACAACTGACAACATCTATCAAAATGTAAAATGTATATGCCCTTTCACCCAGCAGTTCCACTTCCATAAATGTATCTAAACACACACTTAAAAGTGGTCACGTGATACACGTGCAAGACATTGTAACAGGGTCTGGAAACAACCTAAATGTACTTATTTAGCAAGCAAAGGTTACATCACCGTGACATGCTGTGGAGTGAAAAAAAAATCAAGGCAAAGAACAGTACACATAGAAAGCAACTGCAAAAGGTGGGGGTAGAAAAAAGTACATATTACAGGAATGATTATCTAGGCAAAGATTTTCCCTATGAGGATACACAGTAAACCGGGTACAGTAGCTACAAAACTAGAAAGGGGAACTCCTGGGGAGAGAAACTGAGAGGTGAGGGCAAAGTGGGAAGAGAGAGACCCATTTTCACTATATACTCTTTTATACCACTTGAACACACTTTGTGTGTGTGTGCATGCACACACATTTTCTAAAGGGTAATCTTTGTCTCCCACTATAAAGGAAATTCCTGAAGGTAAGATTTTTTTTTTTCTGTTTTATATATGGTATATACCCCGAGCACCTGTAACAGTGCTTGGCATATCACAGATGCTCAAGAAATATTTGTTGAGTGAACAAATGACATAAAGTAATGATCTCATAGCTTTGTTGTGAAGGTCACATGAGAAGGCTGCTGCCGTTGGTGCGTCACTAAGTTGTCTCCGACTCTTTGTGACCCCCAAGGACTGTAGCTCGCCAGGTTCCTCGGTCCTCCACTATCTCCTGCAGTTTGCTCAAATTCATGCCCATAAAGTCAGTGATGCTATCTAACCATCTCATCCTCTGTCACCCTCTTCTCCTTTTGCCTTCAATTTTTCCCAGAAACAGGATGTTTTCCAATGAGTCAGTTGTTCACATCAGGTGGCCAAAGTATTAGAGCTTCACCAGGACCAATTTCCTTTAGGATTGACTGGTTGGATCTCCTTGCAGTCCAAGGGACTCTCAAGAGTCTTCTCCAGCACCACAAGTTGAAAGCATCAATTCTTTGGCACTCAGCTTTCTTTATGGTCCAACTCTCACATCTGTACATGACTACTGGAAAAACCATCGCTTTGACTATAAAGACCTTTGTTGGCAAAGTGATGTGTCTGCTTTTTAATATGCTGTCTAGGTTTGTTAAGCCTTTTCTTCCAAGAAGCAAGTGTCTTTTAATTACGTGGGTGCAGTGACCATCCCCAGTGATTCTGGAGCCCAAGAAAAGAAAATCTACTGCTGCTTCCACTTTTTCTCCTCTATTTGCCATGAAGTAATGGGACTGGATGCTATGATCTTAGTTTTCTGATTGTTGAGTTTCAAGCCAGCCTTTTCACTCTCCTCTTTCATCCTCATCAAGAGGCTCTTTAGCTTCTCTTCACTTTCTACCATCAGAATGGTGTCATCTGCATATCTGAGGTTATTGGTATTTCTCCTGGCAATCTTGATTCCAGCTTGTGATTCATCCAGCCTGGCATTTCACATGATATACTCTGCATATAAGTTAAATAAGCAGGGTGACAGTATACAGCCTTGTTGTACTCATTTCCCAATTTTGAACTAGAAAAAAATGGAGACTGGAAAAGCTCTAATATTTTTTAACACTAAAATTTCTGCCTTCTACCTCAGCAAAACTTTAATGATGTTCCTGACAAAAGTGTGTAACCTGAAGATTCATATACCATGAGGAAACATCAGACAAACTCAAAGTGACCACTCACAAAATAACTAGCATGGACTCTGCAAAACTATCAATGTTATGAAATATTTTAAAGACTAAGGAATTGTTTCAGATTAAAGAAAACTAGAGCAATGTGACAACTGAATGCAAAGCATCACCTTGCATTTTCGCTATAAAGAATATTATTGACACAAGTAACAAACAAGGTCCATAATTTATAGTATTGTTTCAATGCTAACTTCCAGCTTTTAGTAATTGTATTATGGCTATGAGAGAAAAATCCTAGCTTTTAGGATATGCAAACTGAAGTTTTTAGGGGTAGAAAGCTATTGCAACAGTAATTCACTCTTTTTTATTTTTAACTGAGGTGGAATTCACATAATATTAACCATTTTAAAGTATACAATTTAGTACATTTAATGATACAATTCACTGGCATTTAGTATATTCACAATGTTGTATAACCATCACCTCTATCTATTTCAAAACGTTTTCATCACCCACAAAGGAGACTCTGTAGCCATTAAACAATCACTACTCCCTTGCCACCCTCCTCCTAGCCCCTGGAAACTTCTAGTCTGCTTTCTGTCTCTATGGATCTATACTTCATATGAATGGAATCAAACAATATGTGGCCTTTTACGTCTGGCTTCTCTCATTTAGCATCATGTTTGAAGCTTATCTATGCTGCAGTATGTATCAGTGTTCCATTCCTTTTTGAGAATAAACAATATTCCATGGTATACATGGAATATATATAACATATTTTTTATCCATCATTCATTGGTGGACATTTGGGTTATTTTCTCCTTTTTGCTATTGTGAATAGTGCTGCTATGATGCAACTTACTCTTAACTGGTTCAGAAAAAAGGTCATGTGTGTGTATAAGAGAAAAAAAGATTAAATGAATGTAGTAAAATACCAACATCTGAGGAATCGAATGTATTCCTGAAGGGTATCCAGGAGTTCTTTGTACCACTCTTTCAACTTTTAAGTCTGAAATTATAGCCAAACATTTTAAAAATTTCTGCCTTCTAAGTACACAGGAAAACAGGAACTATCTCATACACTATTGGTAGAGATGTAAGCTAGTACAATCAATTTAAAGGAAAGCAATTTGGCTATATCTGATAAAACTGAAAACAAACATACTCTATAATCTAGCAATTCCACCTTAAGGTATATAGGTTAAATCAGGGCTGTTTTAAACTGTGAACTCATGATCCATTGTGAAATCAGTTTAGTGAGTCAAAATAAGCATTTTAAAAAACGAAAGAGTATAAAAGAAAAAAATTCAGAAGAGGAATTCCCTGGTGGTCCAGTGGTTAGAACTTGGTGCTTCCATTGCCAGGCCCCAGGTCCAATCCCTAGGCGGGGAACTAAGACCCTGCAAGCCACGTGGCACAGCCAGAGAAGAAAAAAGTCAGAGGATATCACTTATAGTGAAGAATAAGAACTGTTTTTTGAAATTTTCTTTTCAACTGAGATGAATTTCAATATCATGTTCATAAGAAAAGCTAGCCACTATGATTGCTATATAATTTAATTTATATACATAAGAAACGCAGGTTCAATCCCTGAACCAGGAAGATCCCCTGGAGGAGGGCATGGCAATTCAATCCAGTATTCTTGCCTGGAGAATCCCACGGACAGAGGAGCCTGGCAGCCTCCTGTCCATGGGGTCGCAAAGAGTCTGACATGACTGAGCTACTTGAGCACACAGCACATGATGTTCAAAAAGATAAAACATAAATTTTAAAATTTCAATATGTATTGTATGAAACATTGAAACATCAGGTACTAAAAAAACATTTTAAAAATACAATGGAATCATTAACACAAAATTCAGGACTTCTGCAGGGGAAGGAGAGGGGGGTGCATTTAGAAAGAGCAAACTCTGGGCTACAGAATTTCTTAAACATATTTTGTGTTCTTTTATATATCACTATTTTTCAGCGGTATAAGGATTTCTTGCTTTTGCTCTGTGCTATGTCAGAAAGAGATGGAAGTAGCTAGCCCAACTCAGCAGGTAAGAGCACTCTCATTCACAACCAAGGAAGTTAAAGAAAGCTAAAATCTAAGCTGGGAGAAGGGAGAGAGACTGATTGACCTTAAAAGAAAGTTCAAATGGAAAAAATTATGTTGGAGGGAAATTTCAAAAACACAGCCAAAGCAATACTGTCTATTGTATATGGGTATGTATATATGAATGAAAAATATAACATGGACTGAATCACCCCAAATTCATTAACATACATTTCCATGAACAGATTTTGCAGAGGAAAACAAAAGAGATAAACCTTACCTGTACTGTTCTATTTTAAATGTAAAATGTTAACCCATGTTAATTCTGGGGGATGGGTACATGGGTATATGGTACATTAACTTAATACTTCTCTATATATTTTTTGAAATACAGAAAAAAATCTTGCTGGTGAATGTCTATTACAAATTTAGATATTCATACTTTTTTATTCTACTTCTAGGAATTTACTACAGATACATCTAGGTGAATGAGTGCCAAGTGCTAAGTCGCTTCAGTCATGTCCGACTCTTTGTGACTGAATGGACTGTAGCCCATAAGGCTCCTCCATCCATGGGATTCTCCAGGCAAGAATACTCGTGTGGGTCGCCATGCCCTCCTCCAAGGGCTCTTCCTGACCCAGGGATCAAACCCGCATCTCCCATGGCTCCTGCACTGCAGGCAGATTCTTTACCACTGAGCCACTGGCCAAGTCCCCACATCTAGATGCACATATACATGTTGCACATACACACACACTATACATATATATATATATGTACATGGAACAACAGACTGGTTCCAAATAGGAAAAGGAGTACGTCAAGGCTGTATATTGTCACCCTGCTTATTTAACTTCTATGCAGAGTACATCATGAGAAACGCTGGGCTGGAAGAAGCACAAGCTGGAATCAAGATTGCCGGGAGAAATATCAATCACCTCAGATATGCAGATGACTCCACCCTTATGGCAGAAAGTGAAGAGGAACTAAAAAGCCTCTTGATGAAAGTGAAAGAGGAGAGTGAAAAAGTTGGCTTAATGCTCAACATTCAGAAAACTAACATCATGGCATCTGGTCCCATCATCACTTCATGGGAAATAGATGGGGAAACAGTGTCAGACTTTATTTTTGGGGGCTCCAAAATCACTGCAGATGGTGACTGCAGCCATGAAATTAAAAGACGCTTAGTCCTTGGAAGGAAAGTTATGACCAACCTAGATAGCATATTCAAAAGCAGAGACATTACTTTG